>NC_083104.1:39677126-39977126 GCF_949774975.1 Lagenorhynchus albirostris | reverse complement strand
ATTCAGTCTAAGAGGGTAAAATTGATAGAAAATTAGACAGCTGGAAGTGGGAAGGTCACTTGGCTCCCAGTACATGCATCCAACCACCCAGCATCTGCATCTCAAACCAGTTTAGCTATTCTTTTCATGTCATCACATATAAATAGAAGTATGATTTAAGCGCGCGCGCGCACGCGCAGCGCACACACACACACACACACACACACACACACACACACACACACACACAATCTACTTATGGAAAATGACCCTGTAAAAGCAATACTAGCTAGTGGAAGTGAAAATACTGGCTTTTAGCCAAAAAGCTCCAGTTTTCAATAAATTAAAGAGAAGACTACTCAATTTTATAGTTATTCTATTCTAAAATATGTGTAAGTATAATAAATTCCTTAGGTGCTCTACAGATCTGTTAAGCTGGTTCTGCAAGTGATCCAGAATTGATCTTAATAACCTCATGACTGAATGTCATCCCACACTTAACAGCATCATTTAAGGTCACAATATTTATTCATGCCTTAAAATGTTTAGTTATGTATTTTATGGACAAATGGATCTGACACAGTGTTCTTCTCAAATCTGGATATACAGGAAAATTCAAAAACACACCCTTGTGAATGAGAAGTATCTACTTAAAAAAATTCTCTCATTGACTATTTATGCTTTTCCTCCTCTATTTGTATAGATAATAGAGAAAATTAACTGAGTTTGAATTTTTTTAATTTAAGTACAGTTGATTTGCAATGTTTCAGGTGTACAGCAAAGTGATTCAGTTATATACATATTCTTTTTCAGATTCTTTTCCGTTATAGGTTATTACAAGATATTGAATATAGTTCCCTGTTCTGTTAACTTTAAATGGATTTGTTGATAGGAGGCAAGAAACGAAAGCTGGTTAAAGAAGTTTCCATGCTTCACTAGTTCAGTCTGATTCTCACTATGGCTTTGAGTGAGTCACCTTCCGGGGCTGAGTTCCCTAGGCTGTAAAATGAGAGTGGTATGTTAAACGATTCTTGAGGTTGACTATTCTATAAGCTACTTATAATTCAGTTTCATCACTTAAATTAGAAATAAACAAACTTCATATAGATTCTCTGTGTGACTATTATTTTATACATCAAGTACTCTCAATTATAACTGGGTTCAGGTTTATTAAAAGGTAAAAAGGGGCTTCCCTGGTGGCGCAGTGGTTGAGAGTCCGCCTGCCGACGCAGGGGACGTGGGTTCGTGCCCCGGTCCGAGAAGATCCCACGTGCCGCGGAGCGGCTGGGCCCGTGAGCCATGGCCACTGAGCCCGCGTGTCCGGAGCCTGTGCTCCGCAACGGGAGAGGCCCCAACAGTGAGAGGCCCGCGTACCGCAAAAAAAAAAAAAAAAAAAAAAAAGCTAAAAAGCCTTTCGGCAAAGGGAGAGACTAAAAACCAACTACCCAGTGCACAGTGCCTGCTTGAGCAAATCTGACTGGAGCTTAAGAAACTCCACCCAGTTCTGGCTAACATCAAAGGAGACTTGACACCACTCTACAAGAAAATAAGCCCCATATTATTTAACCAGGCACCAAGAGCATACCGTTTTCAAGCATAGCACTCTGGACATCTGATCCTTCATTCTGACTTCATGCCTGATGTGAAACTATCTGGTGAGAACGTTTTGAAAATACCTAGGTAAACCAAGGCAAGAGGAAATGACAGGACATGATGATGAAGCACAGAAGAGAATTTTGGCCTCTTGACTATTTTTACTATTAATAGCTATGTACTCATAAAGAGTAAATAAGAATACATAATGAGATCACAAGTGCCTTCTCTGTTGTATGGTTTTCTTCAGATCACAAACTCTGGAATTAATTACTGAACTAAAAATATTTTCTAGGGCTTCCCTGGTGGTGTAGTGGTTGAGAGTCCACCTGCCGATGCAGGGGACACGGGATCGTGCCCCGGTCCGGGAAGATCTCACATGCCGCAGAGCGGCTGGGCTCGATAAGCCATGGCCGCTGAGCTTGTGCGTCCAGAGCCTGCCCGTGTACCGCAAAAAAAATTTTTTTAATTAAAAAAATAAAGAAAAAATATTTTCTAGGTCTATACAGATTAAATAGTGTTCATATCTAACTTAAATGCACAGAAGTATGGGCAAGTTTTCAAGTTCCCAGAAGTCCTTGTGAAAATTTTAGGTCAGTCATATCTATAGTCACTCAGTTGGGATCTGTGCTCATTCTGGCTGATGAGAAATTAGCATTCTAGTTTGCAAATGGCCTGTTGTTGCCTCTGTCCTCCCTTACTAACCTCCCCCCATCCCCGCCCCTGACCAAAGGTGCTGCTTTGAAACTAAACTGGAGGAAGAAAACTCATGAAAAGGAAGAACAGAAGCCTAATTCCCACCAACATACTCACACTTTTCATAACCACTGTAATATTTTCATTTCACTCAGTCACATTAGCCAAACTTCTACCAAGATTCAAACTTCTACCAAGATTCATTCAATGCAGCAGCCAGCATTCTCTTTGAAAGTACAGAATCCTATTTCACAATTTAAAGGGGGGTAATAAGGGGACATACATCCCTTGAAGGACCATCATTCCACCTTATGTGACTTTAGTTAGCAAGTAGCTTTCCTCCTAACCCCAGAGATAAATTCCATTGAAAGTGTCTGAGTTTCTGGTTTTAGGATAAAAAGGAAGAACATAATTTAGCAACATGGAATATTTCAGGGAACAAAGCAGACCTGGATAAGGTACCAAAGTAGGGAGAAGGTACGTGGGCCCACA
This sequence comes from Lagenorhynchus albirostris, assembly GCF_949774975.1. Taxonomy (NCBI): domain Eukaryota; kingdom Metazoa; phylum Chordata; class Mammalia; order Artiodactyla; family Delphinidae; genus Lagenorhynchus; species Lagenorhynchus albirostris. Next base: position 39,974,366 of record NC_083104.1, on the reverse strand, counting down.
GACCCTAGGAGGTAAGAGAAAGGGAGGTGACAACGCCATGGGCAAGCTCAACACCTTTCAAAACACTGCCTGTCAGTTTTAGAAAAAAGAAAGAAACTTTCTTCTCAGTAATTGGGACTAGTTTAGAACCAAAATTATCATTTATAACATTGTTTATCTAAGGAAAATGTATTCTGAGTTCCAAATAACCAATTTAAAAAAGAAACATTTAATAATAATTCTTAAAGGTAGGAGACTGTTCATAATACTCACTTAAATTGTACCCATGATGGATATTCTGTTCTGTTTGGGGGGTGGGGGTGGGGTGGAGGGGTGAGTTATGGACAAGACACAGAACTGTAAAGATACGTGGGCTAATATTTTCTTCTACACTTTTTTTTTCCATGACGGAGAATTCTGAAGCCAGCACTAAGCTGCTATCCCAGGACAGTGCTGTGGCCAAAAATGTAGGGCTTATTCCTCAAGCTTGGAAGAAACCCAGCATCCCAGACAGTCCCAGAGACCATTTATAATCTGACATGCTTAAAGGTATAGTCTGCATCATAAAGATTTCACATTCAACATGAGATTTTTTTAGTTTGCCTAGCAAGCTTTCAGTGACTAAGTGGGGACTTTATTCCTCAGATTTGTTTTAATGAATTTCTTTCAGAGGCCTATTACATATCAAGCTGAACCTTATCTGTCTGGAGGCTGTGTTCTGTTTTTAATTTATTTAACTAGAAAACCTTGATTTATACTTTCAGTTGAAACAGTATTTCATTCAAAGTAAAACCAAATATTTATTAAGGACCTCTAGGGGTCCTTATACAGCTCACAGGCACTTACAATCCCTGAAGCTAAGCTAAATTTCTCCTGCTCCTCCCCAGAACCAGACTGGAAACAGCAACAGACAGCTCAGCAACATCTTGACTGTCCTGAGCAATAAACTCCAAACCCCCTGTGGAATATATTAACTTTCCACCCCCAGGTGCCTCCCTACCCACTACAAGGACAACAGCTGTACTATGACCAAATGATGGAATTTCCAGGCTCAGCGGGGTTCTGTTCATCACCACCATTTGTCCTGCTCATCACAGGATTAGCAACAGGAGAGAGCCCTTGATTACTAGAATAGCTGAGGCCATCAACCAGTGACATTCCTATATGAAAGAACACACTGATACACATTACTTCCATGTAGTCCCCAAAACAAAGTGTTCCTTTTCCCACTGCTAGTTTACGAAGCCCTGTCCTGTAAGTATAAAACACTGCACACACATGCACACACATATTCACATACCTAAGACCTTGCTGCACAAGGCTTAAAGCCTAGCTTACTTACTTACAGGGACTATCCAGGCAGCTTAGATTCGGTCCTGACTGAATGCATTTTGGATCTCTAAACAAGCACCTGCCACATTTCTATCCAAGTGAATTTGAATCTATTTCCCCAAGAAGAAGAATCTACACTAGATACCTCCCACTGTTAGCCATGTGATACAGATGGCATGATGTCTGCTGAAGTCCAGTTATATGTGCCAAAACAAGAGATGACAATGACACAGCACTTACATTTCTGTTATAACTGTCCTCAAGACCAAATCTTCAATTTTATCTCAATTTTTTTAAAAGAAGAGCGAACCTTAAGATGATTCTCAATACCTAATGCCCCCAAATTTTGAAAAAAGAGAAAGTATTTTTTAATACTTTCATCCCAGTTAGTCTAACCTCAGTCTAACAGACAAAAACACATTCAGAGTTTGCTTACTCTTATCCATAAATTATTTCTAAACACTTAAGATCTCTAAAGGCTTTTTAAAAAACACCAGTTCAAATAATCTAGGATCCAATTCCCTCACTTTAACAGATGACAAAAAAAGAATCAGAGAAAATGAATTACTTATAAATGAAACCGGGATTGAGGATCAGACTAAGAGGAGACCCAGAGAACACCAGACACAGATGCAGGGTGTGACAAAACTGGCAAAATCTTGGAATTTTACAGTCTCTGCTTTAACCTGACACAATGGTATCACTATACTTCAAAATCAATTTTTTTGCTCTACCTTTTCTTCTTAAAGGCAGTTGGGAAGATTCCTAATATCAGGAAAACATACCAGTTGATTTAAAAGGACCCCAATGCCTATTTAAAAACAAAACAAAACTCCTTAGTGTGATATCAAGGCCACACAATCCTAGAAGACCCAGTCCTACCACCTACTACAACCATCAGCAGTTTTCCACTTGGGGCTCTCTATATTTTAGTCACATGGGACCAGCTGCCATTTTACAAGCAGACCATTGACTTTATCACTGTATACTCTTGCTCATATTGCTCTCCACACTTCAAATTCTCTTTACTTTCTCCTTGTTAGTCTTGAAATCGAGATCCACATCCTATCACCTTTTCTCTGATTCCTTTTTAGAATCTGTTCTCCCAGTATCATTCAGAACTAATACATCGTCTATACTTCTATTGTAACAAACAGTACAGTCTGATCTATACTGTAGTGAGCTGTATATACTAGCAACTCCTGTAACCTACTAGGTCCCAAAGGGGAAAGACCATGTCTAAGTGATGTGTATATCTTCTCTTAGTGGATTACTTTATACAGAAGATGGGCCAAAACAGCAAAAGCCGACAAAACGAAGGGGATAACTAAACAGACAGTTCTAAAATGGTAAATGGAAGTTCATAAAAACCATGTCTAATCTGAAATTAATCAGAGATGCCAAAGCTACAAAAAGTCAGAACTGGAAAAAGAATCAAGTGACTTCCCTGGTGGCACAGTGGTTAAGAATCCGCCTGCTAAAGCAGGGGACACGTGTTCGAGCCCTGGTCCAGGAAGATCCCACATGCCGCAGAGCAACTAAGCCTGTGCACCACAACTACTGAGCCTGTACTCTAGAACCTGTGAGCCACCACTACTGAGCCCGCGTGCCGCAACTACTGAAGCCCACATGCCTAGAGCCCGTGCTCCGCAACAAGAGAAGCCACTGCAATGAGAAGCACATGCACCACAAGGAAGAGTAGCCCCCGCTGGCCGCAACTAGAGAAAGCCCACGTGCAGCAACGAAGACCCAACGCAGCCAAAAATAAATAAATAAAAATAAATTATTTTTTAAAAAAAAAAACCTCAAAGAAAAAGAAGAATAAACAGATTAAAGGTGGAAGGTCATCAGTAATTAAGAATATTCACCTCAAAAAAAAAAAAAAAAAAAGAATATTCACCTCATTTCTCCTACTTTCTAAACATGGCCCGTGCCAGAGCAATCATGAAAAAAAAGCCAACAGGGAGTAACCAGACGAGCCAGTTCTCCATGCTGGTCATCTTATCATTATTAGGCAGGGCAACAAAAATAGCTCTCTGCTTTTAGAAAAGCACAACAACATGATGCAATGTGATAAAAACAAATCGTTTTTTGTTCAAGAGATCAGCTACCACCATCATGTTACTATCACTTTTATAATTATTGCAATGTTAAATCTCTATAGTATCGGCTCACATGTCTCTGTCAAGGAGTAACAAATATATTATAGAATTTTAAGCTACTTAGCCTGGGGAAATTGGATGAAGTAATCACACTTGATCAGCTCTTAGCTTTTGAGAACTATTTTATTTAAGAAAAACCTCTTGGGACTTCCCTGGTGGCGCAGTGGTTAAGAATCCGCCTGCCAATGCAGAGGGCATGGGTTCAATTCAGGCCCTGGTCCAGGAAGATCCCACATGCAGAGGAGCAACTAAGCCCGTGTGCCACAACTACTGAGCCTGTGCTATAGAGCTCGCGGGCCACAACTACTGAGCCCACGTGCCACAGCTACTGAAGCTCACAAGCTCTAGGGCCTGTGTGCCGCAACAAGAGAAGCCACCGCAATAAGAAGCCCACGAACCACAACAAGAGTAGCCCCCGCTAGCCAGAACTAGAGAAAGCCCGCGCGCAGCAACAAAGACCCAACGTAGCCAAAAATAAATTAAAAAAGAAAAAAAAAGAAAGAAAGAAAAACAAAACCTCTCCATCAAGTGAAGTTTCTCTCTGAAGTTCAGAGCCACAGTATGCCACACTTTATTGTAGAAAATGTCAGTGAAAGTGAGGGGAAATGGAAGATAGAACTAAGAGTAGATAGGGATTTGTGATACTTCTGATACTTCTGTAATTATTTATCTACAACGTATGTCTCTTTCAGAGCCCGCCTTGGACTCTGAGTTCTGAGATGCAAAAGACAGCATCTTTTTCACCTTTTATCCTAGGCATCTAGTATAATAAAGGGCCACCTCATAGGCACTCATTAAACGCACAGGCATTCTACTGGTTGTGCTTTGTTCTATATCACGACACCAGCCTTTTCTTGCTGGGGTCGACATTTGCCCAGCTAAAGGAGCCTGCTGGCTCTTCCTTCCACTGTTGGTCCAAGGCACGGAATCAGCATTGGGGCACAGTAGCTCAGCTCTTCTGAGCAGCAAAGAAGATGGCATAAACTCTATGGGAGTACTTAGTAGGCACTTTATAGAACAACCTTAGTGATGTCTTACCTTTAACATAAAAGTACCTTACAGATGTGTTCAAAAAGAGGGGGAAAAAAGCCTGAAAGTAAAAAATAAAAACAATACTTTTAAGTGAAAACTGAGCAAGCAAAGTAAAAAGTCAAAGGAATCTTTCAAGTTATTATTTACCATAACTTTGAACATTTTACCTGAAATAGAGGAAAAGATCTGAGTTAAAAGTGAAAAGCCACTGGAACAGAATCAATCAGAGACAGAGTTGAGCAATTTCAGTTTTTAAGAGTTAATTCTGAAGGACACCCACAACTGAGAGCTACTGAATTAAGCAATAATCTACCTAATACACTAAAGATAAAGTTCATCAAAATGAAACATAAAACAGGATTTGTAAAACTTAACACTAGAAAGAGATAAAGTTCTCCCTTGTTGGGAGGATAGGTGCTTTAGATCCAGTTTACTAGAAGCAGAGCCTGAAATGGGATTTTTATAGAAGTGGTTTATAGAGGGAGTGCCTTCAGGAGAAAGATGTAGAAGGAAGGGAGCCAGCACTGGTTTCAGCCGAGTCCCCCTCTCTGCCTCTTCCCTGGGAAGCTGTAGAGCACAACAGCAGCACTGAGTCAGTGCCGCCATGAGGGAAGGGGGCCAGGTTTCTGTAACCCTCGTCAAGGCACTCATTGGCTGAGAGACACACTGGCTGGTTAAGGGGATCCAGACAGGGTACCAGTGGCATCTACTGCAGAACATTCAACTGTGTAACAAAAAGGCATACCAGATTGGTGTACATAAATATCAAGCAAAATCAACTCTAAGCAAAAAATCATTAGTAGAAATAAAATGACAAAAAGTTTAATTCACTAAGAGTTATCAATATTAAATATCAAACTTGTACATACCTAACAACACAGATGTGTAAAAATACATAAAACTGATAGTAATGAGGAGAAATAGATGAATCCTCCTTCATAGGGGGATATTGTAATACACCTCTCCCAGCAACTGACACATCAAGTAGACAAAAATCAGCAAATACAATATAAGCTATGAGCAACTCAGTATACAGGTTTCAACTACTGGACTACAGAGTACACTGGAGAAGACACTTTCTCTTCTAGCACACATGAAACTTTCTTTTTAAAATAAATGTATACTAGGAAATAAAGTCTCATATTTTAAACATTATTATACAATCCACATTTATGAAACATATAAATAAGCTAGAAATAAAAACCTGAATTTTTTAATGTATTAGGAAATTTTAAAACACTACAAATAACCCATGAGTTAAACCATAATAGAAATGAAAAAATACTAGAACTGAATAATACCAAAAATATTATATAGCAAAGTTTGTGGAATACACCTAAAGAGGGAATTTAAGAATGTCTCCAGCCTTAAGTGCTTATATTAGAAAAGGAAGAACAAAATTAATTAGTTAACATACATCTTAAGAGTTAGATAAAAATAAATCTGAATAAAATCAAAGGAAGGAAATAAAATCATGAACAAAAATAAAGCACAAAGAAACAGAAGAGGATGGACTTCCCTGGTGGCGCAGTGGTTGAGAATCCACCTGCCAATGCAGGGGACATGGGTTCGAGCCCTGGTCCGGGAAGATCCCACATGCCGCAGAGCAACTAAGCCCATGTGCCACAACTACTGAGCCTGTGCTCTAGAGCCTGCGAGCCACAACTACTGAGCCTGCGTGCCACACTACTGAAGCCCACGCGCCTAGAACCAGTGCTATGCAGCGAGAACCTACCTCAATGAGAGGCCTGTGCACCACAATGAAGATTAGCCCCCACTTGCCGCAACTAGAAAAAGCCCGCGTGCAGCAACGCACACCCAATGCAGCCATAAATAAATAAATACATTAAAAAAAAAAAAGATTGATCCTAAAAAAAAAAAAGGAAACAGAAGAGGAGATCAGCAAAGCAAAAGTCCTCTTTGAGGACTGATAAAGTTAACAAACCACTGGGAAGACTGACAAAAAAAGAAGAGAAGGCACAAATGAACAATTTTAGGAAGGAAAATGAATAATGCCACAAATGCAGGAGAGAGAAAAAAAGAGAATATAAAACTATGCCAACAAATTTGAAGATCGGATAAAAAATATCAATTCCTAAAAGAGTATATATCACAAAAACTGATCCAAAATATAATAGAAAACCTAAACAGTACCAAATCAATTAAAGAAATTGAAACAGTATTTTTAAATCTTCCAAATACACACACACACACACACACACACACACACACACACATCCCACAAAGGGTTTTATAGGAGTTCTACTAAATATTTAAGGTGCTGATCTAACACAAACTCTAGAAATTAGAAAAAGAATGCTCCCCAACTCATTTTATGAAACGAGTATCAATATAAGTATAATATAGTAGAGGCCGGGATCCACACTGGACCACCAGAGGTTCAAATTTGGGTTCTACCATTTAGTATCTATGTGACCTTGGGCAAGCTTCTTAACTTCTTTACTTCAGCTTCCTCAAATGTAAGTTGGGGATAAAAGAATTAACTACTTCTGGATCTGTTAATATTTAAAATGTTATAACAGTGCCTGGAACACTGTATGTGCTTTAGGTATTTGCTAGTGATTACTATATGATTATTGGTAATATACCCCAATATCAAAACCAGACAAGAATACAGTAATGGAAAATTATAAGCAAAAGTAAACTTATGAACTTAGATCGCAGGTCAGCAAATATTTTCTGTAAAGAGCCAGACAATAAATTGTTTAAGCTCTGAGGCCCATACAATCTCTGTCACAAATACAGGCAGTCCTTGCTTTGCAAGGTTCTAACATCCACAAATTTCAATTACCATAGTTTAGCTAAAAAACACCAGTCCTTCAACAACCTGTTTCAAGTTCCAGTTACCACGGTATATTAACTGTGAGTAAATGCATAAAGCACAAAATTAGCTGCTAACTCTTCAGTCTACGAATCACTACATAAATAACAGGTGTGCATCAAGATCAGTGACCTATCACATCACAAAGTATGTTAGGGACTGGTCACTGAGCATCTGTTATTCATTTCATGCACAAACAGTTGTGTTGCCTCATCTCCCAGTGATAAACCCATGTGACATTTTATAAAACGGATAGTTGTAAGAGGGAACTGGTCAACAAAAACGGAAGTGCAGCAAAGAACTAAAAAGGAGTAACATTGGAAGTGAAATCCAAATCGAATGTGAATGGAGTTACAGAAGTAACAGCTACGCTGTGGGATGTTGACTCTACCGTCATTCAAAAGACTCTGGATATGGTTAAGAATCCACCTGTCAATGCAGGGGACACGGGTTCAACCCCTGGTCCGGGAAGATCCCACATGCCATGGAGCCACTAAGCCCATGTGCCACAACTACTGAAGCCCGCACACCTATAGCCTGTGCTCCACAACAAGAGAAGCCACCGCAATGAGAAGCCTGCGCTCCGCAACGAAGAGTAGCCCCTGCTCACCACAACTAGAGGAAGCCCGTGCGCAGCAACAGAGACCCAACGCAGCCAAAAATAAATAAATAAAATTAAAAAAAAAAAAGACTGGATATGCAGCCGGAGGAATTTAGTGAAGGTGAGCTTATCTATGTGTGTTTGGTAAAAAAGATGAGGATGTCCTGGAGGAAGTGACTTGGGCAAGAAACTTCACATTAAAAGAATTCTCAAACATACTTTGTGACACTGAAAATCCAAACGATAAAATCCTGGAAGCAGATCCAAACTTAGAAAGGAGTATGACAACTTGCCAAGGCAGAGAAAAGATGCCCATTCCACATCATAAGTCACAAGAAGAGAAGAAACTACTCTTGATAAGTTTTTTACTAAGAAATAAAACATCTTAATTCTCAAAGTTTCTAATGTTTTAAATAATGGTGTACTAAATATTAATCTTCCTATTTTTTTCATTTCCCTGTGCATTTTTAACAGGCAACAAGAGAACTTTTAAAGTTTCTGGGTACTTCCCTAGTGGCACAGTGGTTAAGAATCCACCTGCCCATACAGGGCACACAGGTTCGAGCCCTGGTCCGCGAAGAATACATATGCCGCAGAGCAAGTAAGCCCATGTGCCGCAACTACTGAGCCTGAGCTCTAGAGCCCACGAGCTACAACTACTGAGCCCACAGGCCACAATTACTGAAGCCCGAGCGACTACAGCCCAAGCTCTGCAACAAGAGAAGCCACCGCAATGAGAAGCCCACGCACCACAACGAAGAGTAGCCCCCGCTCACGGCAACTAGAGAAAGCCCGCACGCAGCAACGAACACCCAACGCAGCCAAAACAAAACAAAACACTGTCATTATTTGCAGGAAACGTAACTATGAAAATATAGAGAAAATCAAATAAACTATTTGAATTAGTAAATGAATTTATTTAGCAAGGTTGTTGAACTCCAGGTAAATTGCTAAAACTCCAAATGTATTTCCACATACAGCAAAAATAATTGGAAAACAAATTTTTCAAAAATACCACTGACAATGGTATTTTTTTTTTTTTTTTGCGGTACGCGGGCCTCTCACTGTTGTGGCCTCTCCCGTTGCGGAGCACAGGCTCCGGACGAGCAGGCTCAGCGGCCATGGCTCATGGGCCCAGCCGCTCTGCGGCACGTGGGATCTTCCCGGACTGGGGCATGAACCCAGGTCCCCTGCATCGCAGGCGGACTCTCAACCACTGCGCCACCAGGGAAGCCCTACAATGGTATTTTTTTAAAAAACTAAGAATAACTTTAATGAAAGATACCCATGACCACTAGAAAACACATTTAAAAAAAGAGAGAGAAATTAAAGACCTAAATAAATGGCAGGGGCTTCCCTGGTGGCGCAGTGGTTGGGGGTCCGCCTGCCGATGCAGGGGACACAGGTTCGTGACCCGGTCCGGGAAGATCCCACATGCCGCGGGGCGGCTGGGCCCGTGAGCCATGGCCGCTGAGCCTGCGCGTCTGGAGCCTGTGCTCCGTAACGGGAGAGGCCACAACAGCGAGAGGCCCGCGTACCGCAAAAAATAAATAAATAAATAAAAATAAATGGCAGGATATATCACGATTATGTACTATATACTGGAAGACTCAGTATTTTTTAAAATGTCAACTATTTCCAAACTGATCTACAGAATGAGCATTTCCAAGCAAAATTCCAATAGTTTTTTCTTTTTAATTCAAACTCAAAAGCCAATTCTAAATTTTATATAAAAATGCAAAAAGCCAAGAATAGCCAAGACTATGTTAGAGAACAAACTTAGAAGAACTTAAGTTACTGTATTTCAAAACTTACTACTGGATTGAATCATATGAAATTGCTAAAAACTGATGAACTAAAAATGTGCCCATTTCATATGCTTCAACCTACTACATATAAATACAATAATGAAGACACTGTGGTACTGGCACAACTGCCAAGAAAGAGCCCAATACAAGAGAACAGTTTCAAAACAGAACCACTACATATGGACACTTAACTTATGACAAATGTGACAATGCACAGCAGTAGGGAAAGAACTGTCTTTTCAATAAGTGGTGTTGAGTCAACTGGATATCCAACTATTGGGGAAAATATATCTTGAGTTCTACCTCACACCATACACAAAAATCAATTCCAGATGGATAGCAGGTCTAAATGTGAAAGATAAAACAATAAGGCTAAAGGTCAGAATGGTCATCATCAAAAAATCTACAAACAATAAATGCTGGAGAGGTGTGGAGAAAAGGGAACCCTCTTGCACTGTTGGTGGGAATGTAAATTAATACAACCACTATGGAGAACAGTATGGAGGTTCCTCAAAAAACTAAAAATAGAACTACTTTACGACCCAGCAATCCCACTACTGGGCATATACCCTGAGAAAACCATAATTCAAAAAGAGTCGTGTACCACATGTTCACTGCAGCTCTATTTACAATAGCCAGGACATGGAAGCAACCTAAGTGCCCAACGACAGATGAATGGATAAAGAACATATGGCACATAGAGACAATGGAATATTACTCAGCCATAAAAAGAAACGAAAATGAGTTATTTGTAGTGAGGTGGATGGACCTAGAGACTGTCATACGGAGTGAAGTCACAAAGAGAAAAACAAATACCGTATGCTAACACACATATATGGAATTTTGTAAAAAATGGTTCTGAAGAACCTAAAGGCAGGACAGGAATAAAGACGCAGACATAGAGAATGGACTTGAGGACACGGGGAGGGGGAACGGTAAGTTGGGACGAAGTGAGAGAGTGGCATGGACATATATACACAACCAAATGTAAAATAGATAGCTAGTGGGAAGCAGCCACACAGCACAGGGAGATCAGCTCCGTGCTTTGTGTCCACCTAGAGGGGTGGGATAGGAAGGGTAGGAGGGAGAGGCAAGAGGGAGGAGATATGGGGATGTATGTATATGTATAGCTGATTCACTTTGTTATACAGCAGAAACTAACACACCATTGTAAAGCAATTATACTCCAATAAAGATGTTAAAAAAAAAATAAGGCTTCTAGAAGATAATATGAAGAGTGTCTTCATGCTCATGTGGTAAATAAGCAAAGATTTCTTAAACAGGTCACACAATTCACTAACCATAAAGGGCTAGAAATGATAAATAGGACAACATTAAAGAATTTATATCCATCCAAATATACCATTAAGAGAGTGAAAGCAAACCACAGAGTTGAAGATGATATCTGCAATATGTAAAAAGAAAGAACTCATATATGGGACATATAAAGAACTTCTACAAATAAAAAGCACAACAAAACATAACAGTCACCTCTTATAGGAGCCTATCCAAAAATCCAATAAACATAAAAGGTGCTTACTTTTACTAATCACCAGGGGATAGGTAAATTAAAACTACTCTGAGATCCAATAAATACACGTCAGAATTGCTAAAATGAAAAAGTCAGATAATATCAAGCATCAGGAAGGATGACCAGCAACTAGGCCTCTCCTGCACTGCTGTAAATTGATACAATCATTTTACACAACAGTAAATCACTGTTTATAAGAATTTGTATATAAACTCTTGCATTCATGTACAAGAATGTCAAAGCAGTATTATTCATAATAACAAGAACCTGATAACAACCCAAATGTACATCAACAGAGAACAGATTAAATTTTATATTAATACATATAATAAAATCAATACAGCATTGAAAATGAATTAACTACAGATATTATCAACATGGTTGAATTTCAACACATAGTGTTAATGGAATCATACATTTGTACTCTATATTAAAATAAACACAAAGATTAATCCCTAGTGATACGTATATTGTAAGATATGAATTCAGCGTAAAAGGAGTTATAATGTGTGACACACTACTAGACCCATTCTTATAATCTTCTATGCATTTTATTTTGAATCTACTGTATTTAGCACAGAGTCTGGCAGGAACATAATAAAACAGTTATTAAATATAAAATAAACACAAAGAGAGGCACAAATTCAGAATAGCAATACTCTCTGGCGTGGAGAAAATCAAAAAGGAAGAGACAACAAGGGGTTTAGAAAAGTCCAATTTCGTAAGTTGGGTGGTAGATTCATAGATATTTATCTTTTTATTGTCTTTACATTTTGCACATATTTACACACAAAAAGGTACATATCACAGCAAAAAAGGGGATGGGGGAGACAGGGATGATGGAGGGAGCAGAGAAACAGGGACAGAAGGGAGAAAGGAGAAAAAAAGAAAATTCCCCAGGCAGTATCTACCAAGTTATGAGAAACAGATTTGCTTCTGACTTCTAATAGCAACACTGGATGCTAGAAAGCAATGGAGTGATGCCTTGAGAACTGAGAGAAATTATTTTGAACGTAGAGTTTTATACCTGACCCATCTATGCAGTCAGGACCAAAGCAGGAAATTCAAACATGCAGTAAATCCAAAAAGTTTACTTTCCAGACACCCTTTCTAAAAATGAACTTTCAGCACAGACTCCAGGAAAATGACAAATGAACACAGCATCCTAGGAAAGCCACAGTATCAAAGTAATAGTACAATTAACCTATATGAGAAAAAAAAAGAAATCCCAGGATGATGGTTATGCACTAGGATCTAGAAACAACTTTGTACAAAATTAATCTTTCCAAAAATAGCATAATTTTTGTCCTTTTTTTTTTTTTGGCTGCACCCTTGAGAATGCAAGATCTTAGTTCCTCAACCAGGGATCAAACCCATGCCTGCTGCAGTGGAAGCACAGAGTCTTAACCACTGGACCACCAGGGAAGTCCCCCAAAGCAGTATAATTTTTAAAAGCTAAAGACTTAGACATTTGGTACAGATAGCATATATTTTTCTGCCAACAACAAAAAAAGGCAACTGGGATTTCCCTGGTGGTCCAGTGGTTAGGACTCCGCACTTTGACTGCCAAGGGCCTGGGTTCAATCCCTGGTCTGGGAACTAAAAAAAGAAAAAAAAAAGGCAACTGCAAAGGGAGGGGCGGGTTTGATTCACCAGAGGGGTAACCACACAAGAAAGTATTGATTCAAATACAATGCAAACTGTACTGTGGCATTATTTTGAGATAATTATATATTTTAAGAAAAAAATGAATTTAATACTTAGGCTTACAACATTCTCATCAGATTTACTAACATAGGATGGATCCATGAGGAATGATATGTTTTGGTCTTAAGTACAAAATGGTATATATAATGGATCACAGAAAGGGGGTTGGGGGGGATAACTAAAACAGCAGCTGAAATCAAAGCTGAAAGGCTTTTGCTGACTCTAAGTTTAATCTTAAGTGGGCAGAAGGCAAAGAGAACTTTGCCTCCTCACTGGAATGTGCTTCTTTATTGGTCTGCAAGTCTGCATGTGCTGACCTTTAAAAGACAGTGTAAGGTTTCTCTGTTCTCCCTTCTGCTAGTGGGCTGACAGACTGAACATGGGTGGACAATGACTTGGTGGCTCTGGTGTTGGCTGTGTTCAATATTCTAGTGTATTTCTTGTATAAGCAATGGGAGATTTTTGCCATAGATGCATTTTTAATCCTTCAAAAATAAGCAAGGCATAATGAGGTTCAAAAAAAGTTTAAGCAGAAATGAAATTACAAAAGAAAATAACATGATACAACCATCTTGGGGTAAAAAAACAAACAAACAAAAACACTTTCCTAAATATAGCAAGCACCAGAGTTTACAAACTACAATAACAAAGAGTCCCAAACTAAATTTCTTCTAAGAAAATTTGGAAGTAAATTCTGAGTAATCAAAGGTACAAAAAGTAGCACGCAATAGGAGATTTTTGTGGTGAATACAGAATCTAAGAATGTATTATACAAACTGAATGGGAGTACAGCATAGATGCTCAATGCTCAACCAATCCGCTTTCTTCTTCCTAGGCACTCAGAAAAACATCTCCCACCCACATCCCTTGCAGTTGAGACCATACTAGGTTCTAGACAGCAGGATTCCAGCTGAAGTAATATGCTGCCCCACAAAACATTCAATGAGAGATCTTTCTTGCTGGTGCTCTTTGTTGTCAACCAAATGAATGCAAAGGAGCTGGAATTCTTCAATCACCACATGAAGCAAGAAATAAACTTTGTGTTAAAGCACTGAAATGCTAGATATATTAGACAGCATTAATTACACTAATACAGGGATCTTACATATCTAACATACTCATTTTACAAATAAAATGAGAAAGAGACTTTCCAAAAATTACTCTAGTTGTTGAAAGAACCAGGTTCTTCTTTGTTACAGACCACAGAAAAGGCAGCAAGATAAACAGTTGTTCACATAAACATGAGGGGTCTTAAACTTCTTTTTAAAAATGCTTGTAAAAATCTCAGAGGGGGGCTTCCCTGGTGGCGCAGTGGTTGAGTCCGCCTGCCGATGCAGGGGACACGGGTTCGGGCCCCGGTCCAGGAGGATCCCACATGCCGCGAAGTGGCTGGGCCCATGAGCCATGGCTGCTGAGCCTGCACATCCGGAGCCTGTGCTGCGCAGTGGGAGAGGCCACAACAGTGAGAGGCCCAGGCACCGCAAAAAAAAAAAAAAAAAAAAAAAAAAAAATCTCAGAGGCATCCATCCCAAACGGTATGATTGACATTGGCTCTCACATCTGAGTTGTATCGTAAAATATGGCTGAAATTATTAAAAACTTTTTATACCATAACAGACTAATAAATTACATAAAACATTATATAATTTGTTACTCTATTACTTCCTTATTTTCTTTTTTTAAATAAATTTATTTATTTTATTTTGGCTGCATTGGGTCTTCGTTGCTGCGCGGGCTTTCTCTAGTTGCAGCGAGCAGGGGCTACTCTTCGTTGCAGCGTGCGAGCTTCTCATTGCGGTGGCCTCTCTTGTTGCAGAGCACGGGCTCTAGGTGTGTGGGCTTCAGCAGTTGTGGCTCGTGGGCTCTAGAGCACAGGCTCAGTAGTTGTGGCACACAGGCTTAGCTGCTCCACAGCATGTGGGATCCTCCCGGACCAGGGCTCGAACCCGTGTCCCCTACATTGGCAGGCATATTCTTAACCACTGCACCACCAGGGAAGCCCCTTATTTTCTAAGAAGTAATTTTAATGTATTATACTATGTAAGTAGACATCATGTGAAAACAGTATTTGTGATCATTTCTATGAAGAGTACCATGGGCACTAGGTCTACGGTCAAATACACAGCTTCAGGTTATGCCTTTATTTCTACAGGAGAAAGAAAAAATCCAAGGTTTTAACAGTATCTCAAGTCAAATTTAAAATAATTTGCCATTGGCAGATCATCTGGCCTCTCTTAACCTCAGCCATAAACTGGATAAAAGGTCTCGGGCAAATCACCTCACTTTATTTGTAAAGAGAATTATCCAGGACTTCCCTGGTGGCGCAGTGGTTAAGAATCCGCCTGCCAATTCAGGGGACACGGGTTCAAGCCCTGGTCCGTGAGGATCCAACATGCCGTGGAGCAACTAAGCCCATGTGCCACAACTACTGAGCCTGCGCTCTAGAGCCCACAAGCCACAACTACTGAAGCCCACGCGCCTAGATCTTGTGCTCCACAACAAAGAGAAGCCACCACAATGAGATGCCCACGCACCACAATGAAGAGTAGCCCCTGCTCGCCGCAACTAGAGAAAGCCCGCGTGCAGCAACGAAGATCCAACGCAGCCAAAAAATAAATAAATAAATAAATTTATTTTTTTAAAAAAAAGAATTATCCAGAAGTCCTTTTTAAGCCTACCATTTTGACTATGATCTCACTCTGTTCAGGTCAACAAAATGTATTGAAAGGCTTCCCTGGTGGCGCAGTGGTTGAGAGTCCGCCTGCCGATGCAGGGGACACGGGTTCGGGCCCCGGTCTGGGAGGATCCCACATGCCGTGGAGCAGCTGGGCCCGAGAGCTATGGCCGCTGAGCCTGTGTGTCCAGAGCCTGTGCTCCACAACGGGAGAGGCCACAACAGTGAGAGGCCCGCATACCGCAAAAAAAAAAAAAAAAAGTATTGAATATTTATTAAGTGGAATGACATAAAATTATTGGTATTTGATTGGTTTGGGGGTTTTTTTAAAAAATAAATTTATTTATTTATTTTTGGCTGCGCTGGGTCTTCGCTGCAGCGCACAGGCTTCTCATTGCGGTGATTTCTCTTGTTGCGGAGCATGGGCTCTAGGTGCATGGGCTTCAGTAGTTGTGGCACGCGGGCTCAGTAGTTGTGGCTCATGGGTTCTAGAGCGCAAGCTCAGTAGTTGTGGCACACAGGCTTAGCTGCTCCACGGCATGTGGGATCTGCCCAGACCAGGGCTCGAACACGTGTCCCCTGCTTTGGCAGGTGGATTCTTAAGCACTGCGCCACCAGGGAAGCCCAATATTTGTTTTTGACCTATCAAAACTGCATTTTTGTATGGCTTAACCTAATACTAAGCGCTATGCACTATGTTAAAAAATATTAATTTTTTTTTAGGTATGTATACAAATGTACATTTTTTTAGGAAAAAACTAGTATGTTGATTTAGGGGCTCCTGACTGCTGTCATTAGATCTAAAGAGCAAAGTCTATACATCTGAACAGAAAAACCTTTCACATACTCTCTTCTCCTGAGTACTTATAGCTATGTGCTATTTACAAAGAAGCGACACAATTTCTGTTAATTAGTATACTGTATCAGAATACTAATTCAAATGTTTTGGCCAAAATTGCTGCAGTAATTGGGTAAACATAAATCCCACCTGTCTATTATTCCATCAGTTTAGACTGCTACTTAAAGATTTAGGATTAAGTTTGCCTTGTGAGGCTCACAGAGGATTAAATTACTTGTAAATAGCCATTCCCATGAAAGACTAAGTCATGAATGCTCCTGTTACAACCTAATCAAATACAAAAACTTTGGCAATCCTAACAAAACAGGAATTTAGACTGGCCCTTAGGATAGAGATATGTTTATTAACCAAATCGCCTAACAAAGATACTTCAAGATACTTTATTCCAAAGACAACACTTAGAGCCAAATGAACATATTTTTACAAAAATCCTATAGCTGGGGACTTCCCTGGTGGAGTAGTGGTTAAGAATCCGCCTGCCAATGCAGGGAACACAGGTTCAAGCCCTGGTCCAGGAAGATCCCACATGCCGCAGAGCAGCTAAGCCCATGAGCCACAACTACTGAGCCTGCACTCTAGAGCCCGCGAGCCACAACTACTGAGCCCACGTGCCACAACTACTGAAGCCCACGCGCCTAGAGCCCGTGCTCTGCAACAAGAGAAGCTATCGCATTGAGAAGCCCATGCACCACAACGAGGAGTAGCCCCCGCTCACTGAAACTAGAGACAGCCCGCGTGCAGCAATGAAGACCCAACGCAGCCAATAATAAAAATAAATTAATTTTTTTAAATGTCTTACTTTCCTGGAAGTTACAACCACTAACTCCTTTGAAGAGTTTTAATCAATGACATGAAAAGCTCTGTCCTGATACCTCTGCTTTAAGGAAAGAGCAAGAATGCATACTCCTATTTCCTAAGGCAGTAATCTAATGGTTTAAAATTCTATATGTTACAGCTACAGACCACTAGTTTAATGGCATTTTACATGATACATATTTTAAGATTTAGTACTATATTGCAATAAAACCACAGCAAAAGGAGATAGAAAAGAAGGGGAGAAAGAAGTCTAAATTAGGAACAAGCCTAAATATTTTCCCATAAATATGACATTTCCACTCTGTTCAAACACAGATAGGGACTTCCCTGGTGGCGCAGTGGTTCAGAATCCACCTGTCAATTCAGGGGACACAGGTTTGAGCCCTCATCCGGAAAGATTCCACATGCCACGAAGCAACTAAGCCTGTGTGCCACAACTACTGAGCCTGCGCTCTAGAACCTGCGAGCCACAACTACTGAGCCCGTGTGCCACAACTACTGAAGCTCATGCACCCTAGAGCCCGTGCGCCCCAACTACTGAGCCCACACACCGCAACTACTGAAGCCCGCACGCTCTAGGGCCCATGTGCTGCAACTACTGAAGCCCACACACCCTAGAGCCCACGCACCACAACTACTCAAGCCCATGCACCTAGAGCCCGTGCTCCGCAGCAAGAGAAACCACTACAGTGAGAAGCTCACGCACCGCAACCAAGAGTAGCCCCCGCTTGCCGCAACTAGAGAAAAAGCCCATGTGCAGCAATGAAGACACAACGCAGCCAAAAATAAATTAATTAATTAAAAAAACACAGATAAAGTTTAATTAAAATCTTCAGGGGCATTCCAGTAAGCAACAAGCACACCTGGTGTCCAGGGCTTGGTTTCTAATACCATCTCTTACACAGGAAACAGGGCTCCTTGGAGAAATGACTAATTCTAGGACCGGGACAGAAAATATACAAGCAAAGCCTGGAATATCTTGTAATGCCAGAAAGTTAGGAAATGCTATAAAAATAATAATTAATTAATTAATGAGGGAATGTGAAAGGCACACAGGGGTCAAATGAAAGAGCTTCCAATGACCAAAGCTGCAACAATTTGAGCAACAAAATACAGTATTGGATTGTAACCCAAAATACAAAATAAGTATTCATGAATCCATACTGGTATAAATAATGATTGAATAAATTAGTGATGAAGAATAAATAAATCTACCATGAAGAAGAATTCCAAAGAATTAGTCTAGACATTCCAGCTTCTAGGTGGTAGAACTTAACCCTGATTCCTTAAGTGTGGGTGGGTCACATAGTGACCTCCTTCCAAAGAGTACAATATGAAAAGGGAGACAAAAGAGAAACCTGACAAACACTACCTAAACCAGGTGATCAAGATTAACGTTAACAGTGATGAGTTATGTTGACAGTATGTGCCCTTGATATGTGATAAGAATGGCATTTTACCTCTATAATTTTACCTCTATAAGATTAACGTTAACAGTGATGAGTTATGTTGACAGTATGTGCCCTTGATATGTGATAAGAATGGCATTTTACCTCTATAATCTTCCTCTCATAAACTGTAACCCTGGTCTAGTCATAAGAAAAAGATCAGATAAATCCCAGTTGAAGGAATTCTACAAAATATCAGACTAGTACTCCTCAAAACTGTCAAGATCATGAAAAAAAGATCATCAAAAATCAAGTCTGAGAAACTGTCCTAGCCAAGAGAAGCCTAAGCATAACAACTAAATGTAATACGGTATCCTGGATGAGACCCAGAACAGAAAAGGGTCGTTAGGTAAAAACTAAATCCAAACAAAGTATGAACTTTAATTAATAATAATGTATCAAAATTGGTTTATTAATTGTCACAAATATACCATACTAATGTAAGATGTTAATAATAGGAGATTCTAACAACTTTTCTGTAAATCTAATTTCCGTAAGTTACAAAATTAATTTAAAATATATTTAGATGGGCTTATTTACATAAAAATATTGATGCAATCATTATGTTGTCTTTATTTCTGAACATGGTCAAAATGTACACTTCCAAAGTGACCAGGGAGTTTGCTCTATGGCTGTAGGTAAGCACTTGAATGGCTAGTGCCGTTTCAGTATTTAACATTGTTTAAGCATCAAAAATCATGAACCTGGGCCTTATTTACAGAAATTTCTGAAATACAGAAAAATATAAATTGCCCACAATATAGCCCCTATTTTCCCCAGGACAGGTATTCAGAAACAGATCTAAAGAAAAAAACAGTACAGTACTACACAATCCACGGTCAGCTGAATCCACCATAGATACGGAGGGCTGGATATGGAACTTAAGCACCAGGGTATTTTGGTATCTAAAGTTGGTCCTATAACAAATCCCCTATGAATACCGAGGGACAACTGTATACAACGTCTGTCTTTAACATTCTAGTAACAAACTTTATTCACTTCCAACTTAAATCTGACCCATGACCAAAAACTGCACTCTCACACAATCTACAATTCCATGGAGAAACTTACTATGGAAGAAAGTCTGTATAAGTAACGTCCAAGTCTCTAATCACTGAAAACTAGCTGGCTCTCCATTAAAGCTTCAAATCTGAAGTTCTACCACTGGTACTATTGAAACAGGAGAGAAGGGAGCAGGGCATAACCTCTGAAAGAATGACATAGCCTGAGGACATGACATAAACGGATTAGAACCAAATGGGTCTAAGATGGTGGACAAGTCGACTCCCACTAGACCTTGAACCTCAGTATACGCTCAGTGTAACACATCAGCAAGCTAAATGACACACCCTTAGGCGCCATGACTTCTAAGGCGACCATAAGGATCAAAAAGTGGGCAGTGGGGCTTCCCTGGTGGCGCAGTGGTTGAGAGTCCGCCTGCCGATGCAGGGAACACGGGGATGCAGGGAACACGGGTTCGTGCCCCGGTCTGGGAAGATCCCACATGCTGCGGAGTGGCTGGGCCCGTGAGCCATGGCCGCTGAGCCTGCACGTCTGGAGCCTGTGCTCCGCAACGGGAGAGACCACAACAGTGAGAGGTCCGCGTACTGCAAAAAAAAAAAAAAAAGTGGGCAGTGGCCCAATTCCTGAAAATCCCTGCCCCTTCCCGAAATAGCTGGAATACTCCTCCCACTCACTAGCCTATGAAATTACCCACCACTATAAAAACTGACAACCCCATATCCTGGTTCCTTTCTCACCTTCTGAGATGGCC
Source organism: Lagenorhynchus albirostris (assembly GCF_949774975.1). Taxonomy (NCBI): domain Eukaryota; kingdom Metazoa; phylum Chordata; class Mammalia; order Artiodactyla; family Delphinidae; genus Lagenorhynchus; species Lagenorhynchus albirostris. Next base: position 39,953,801 of record NC_083104.1, on the reverse strand, counting down.
CACTCCCTCTGTCTGTGGAGTGTGTTTCTCTCTAAATAAATCCACTTATTACCTATCACTTTGTCTCTCACTGAATTCTTTCTGTGATGAGACATCAAGAACCTGAGCTTCATTAAGTCCTGAAACCAGGTGTGTGATCTCAGTTGGAACACTGTGGGTTTTGGCCGCGTGGGTTCAAGTCCCAATCAGGGTTTTGGCTGGGTTCGAGTGCCAGCTGTGTGCGTTCAAGTCCCAACTGAGGTGCACGGTTTCACTATTAACTCTAACTTCATTTTGTAGATTCACAAACAGTGACCAACTCTAATGAGGACTTATATTTATTACACTCAAAGAAACAAAACAAAATAACTTAGCAATGTGTGTCTGATATTTCCAACCAAATCACAAAAAAGGGGCATTTGAATCCAAACTCCTTATTTTATAAGTGAGAAAAGAGCCAAGGGGATTAACAAAGATACTTATTCAAGGTCATCTTGAATCTCAACTAGAACCAGGATTTCTTCTCAGCCCTATACTATTCCAAAGAAGGAAACAAGGGCAAGATAAAGGGTATTATAATTCTGACCATTTCCTATGCTAGGTTAGAAAGCTTTAGTTTTCTCAGAGGTCAACAAAATAAGCCAGCCTACCTACTGGAAATAGCACCAAGTAACTATCCTTTTTTTAAGTGGCATGCCCTCCTGACACAGATTCTTGTCTCCTATTTAATTATCAATTCTTGAATTGTGCCACTATTCAATATCCATGATGTGAAAGTTGAAGCCTTGGTTAAAGCTTGTAAGTGTTCAACTTAATTTGGTATAAACAGAAGACTGAGTGTATTAATTTTCCTCCCGGTTATCCTTAATAATTTTTCTTTTTCTTTTGTTATTGAGATGAAATTTACAGAACACACACTTAAGCATTTTTTAAATTTTTTTAAAACATTTTGAAGTATACAATTCCATGGCATCAACCTTTCTTTAGTTTCAAAATGCCAAATATTTTTCATTAGAGATGCACTAATCCAAATGTAGAAGGACTACTGTTTTCAATTAATTCGTCACATCTCAAAGAAGGCCTAAATCCAGGTTCCAACCTTAAGTGTGGCCTGAGCCCCTTTATCATTCTAATCTCTTTCCACACGTGGCCAGCCACAGTGCAGAGGTACTGTGCCAAGCACCTTTCACCTTCTTCCACATATCAGTAGTATTCTATCACACTCTCCTGCCCTGAACATACCCACAAAGTCAGGCTTATTGTGTGGTTAGCCAACCCGGCAGGCTTTTGTTTCAGCAAATACTTCAAACTTTGCAAACTAGTTAGGAAGGAATGATCTCATCCCACTGACCCAACAGCCAACTTTATCAAAAAAGCTTTTTGTTACAAGCTGTGATAACCTAGGAAACCAGATCTATTTTTACTGTACAGGCATGGAAAAGGAAAAGAAGAAATCATAAGGAAAAAAACAGCTCACATGTTGACCATTTTTAAAAATCACTTATTCTCCAGAATCTCCCCCATTCTTTGATATCTGGCTGCAAGTGAACAAAAAGAAAGACTTTTAGAATTTTTTCAATGCCCCCCAAAATATCATTATTGTGACAATTAAAAAGCAAACTTCATATTCTAGACCAAATATTGAACCTACCCTGGGTCAGATTTGTAAGAAAAAATAAGGATTCCTCTCCAGCATCACCTCAACATTTATTGAGTGCTAATGTTCCAGGTACTATTCTAATCACTTTACATATATCAATTCAATGAATATGTTGAGGACTTCCCTGATGGCGCAGTAGTTAAGAATTCGCCTGCCAATGCAGGGGACATGGGTTCGAGTCCTGGTCTGGGAAGACACCACGTGCCGCAGAGCAACTAAGCCCGTGCACCCACAACTACTGAGCCTGTGCTCTAGAGTCTGCGAGCCACAACTACTGAGCCCCCATGCCACAACTACTGAGCCCCCATACCACAACTACTGAAGCCTGCACGCCTAGAGCCCGTTCTCCACAACGAGAAGCTACCGCAACGAGAAGCCTGTGCACTGCAACAAAGAGAAACCCCCGCTTGCCACAACTAGAGAAAGCCTGCACACAGCAACGAAGACCCAACGCAGCCAAAAATAAATAAATAAAATTCATTTTAAAAAAAGAGGGCTTCCCTGGTGGCGCAGTGGTTGAGTCCGCCTGCTGATGCAGGGGACACGGGTTTGTGCCCCGGTCTGGGAAGATCCCACATGCCGCGGAGCGGCTGGGCCCGTGAGCCATGGCCGATGAACCTGCGCGTCCACAGCCTGTGCTCCGCAATGGGAGAGGTCACAGCAGTGAGAGGCCCGCGTACCACCAAAAAAAAAAAAAAGAAAAAAGAATACGTTGAACAATTCTAGTATGTAGGTATATTATTATCCCCATTTAAAATAGGGACACTATGGCACTTAAAGTTTAAGTAACTTGCCTGAGGTCACTCGCCTAGTAAAGTAGTGGACCCCAACTCTTAACTGTTTCCCCACACTGTCTCTCACAACAACTTTTTTAAAAATAAATTTATTTATTTATTTATGGCTGCGTTGGGTCTTGGTTGCTGCTCACAGGCTTTCTCTAGTTGCAGCGAGTGGGGGCTACTCTTTCATTGTAGTGCATGGGCTCCTCAGTGCAGTGGCTTCTCTTGTTGCAGAGCACGGGCTCTAGGCACATGGGCTTCAGTAGTTGTGGCCCACGGGCTTAGTTGCTCTGTGGCATGTGGGATCTTCCCGGACCAGGGCTCGAACCCATGTCCCCTGCATTGGCAGGTGGATTATTAACCACTGCGCCACCAGGAAGTCCCTATTTTTTTAATTCTTAAAAAAAGTTGTGATTCATCATCTACTATACACCTGGGTATTCAAAGCACATGGATGTGCCCTTTCTCTGCTTGGCCTCCAAGCAGCATACTTTCACAGATGGAGCTATGGCCAAATGCTGTGACACAGGGTGCACACCTCCAGTGCCTTGCCGAGGCAGTTCCTTCTGCTTAGGTAGCAGGTGATCAGCCTCTACTCTAAAACATTCAGGAAAAACAAATTAGATCAAGAGCACTATTTAGAGTGAATCGTCCTAAATCTGTATGTGTCAGTATGCATGTGAGAATCAGGTGACTAAAGGCGGCTGATGTAAACAAAGGATTCTACAGCAGACAACTATAAGGAACAAAAGCTAACAATCTCTGATAGTTTGTGGAGCAGCTGTGGGACATTCTAAAGGTGAATGTTAGCCTACCTTAAGATAAAACAAAAAAATGGTTATAAAGCCTACTGAGAGATAAAGGCTAAAGTTAGATTACTGGCCTCGAGGCTGAAAAGAATTCTGAAGACAGGAGTACACACAGTTTACCCTTCTGAAATGCATAAAGCTTTCCCCAGATCTCAACTAGACCTCCCCCACCGTCCTGGACTCTTGGTGGGTCCAAGTACATCTAATGAAGACAGTAATACAAGCACTAACATGAAATAAAATTTGAAAAGGAAACAAGTAAACTCCAGTAAAGAAAAGTTCCAAGAGCAGGAAAGAAAGAGTGCCTCCAGAAAGAGGAAAGCTGTGACAAGAGCTATAGAACCTCCCTTAAGCTCCTCCCTTAAGATCCCTATGCACTCGGGTGCTACACCAGAATGAGTGTAGGCAGTATATGAGTAAGAGTGGATAAGTACATCACTACATTGAATTAGAAATAATTTACACAGATATATGGATATAGATATCAATTCTTCTTCTTCAGTCCTAAAATCATTCTCTCTCACTTAATAACTAAAATACCATTTTTCTTTTCCACCTTTTCAAGGCCTACCTCTACTCTCTCAGTCCGTCTCTATGAAAGCCTCCATGGCTTCCAGAGCACTCTAGCTATATGATGTGTGCTACTAGTACACCACCGACCAACTTTATTACTTACATGCCTATTACCCACTATAAACTGTGAGCTCAAGAGCAATAATGTTCAGTAATCTCTGGTTATTCTCTAGTACCTATCTCAGTTCCATGAACATTAGCAGATACAAAATAATGCAAAATATGTTGCACATTTTTCTAATTCTGAGGCCTTCAATCTTTTTCTCTTTATATCACAACCCATGGGGGAAAAATCATTTCATAAAATGACCCATATTCACACACATACAGTTATACACACACACATACACATAAATGAAGTATGTAAAATGTACTGATATCTTCTGTTCCTGTTTTTTAAGGGCTTCCTGTGAAAATTTCAATTTCTGGTAAAAATAATATCTTAAGAGAAGGAGATACACAATTAAAAGCAGTTTTCAAACTTTAATGTGGACATCCCTTGGGAAGATGGTTTAAAATAGATTACAGAGAACTATACCCAGAATCTGATTTAGTAAGTCTGGGTAGAAGCCCAGGAATCTGCCTTTCAAATTACCCCAAATCATTCTGATGTAGATGATAAAACTATACTTATCAGACACATGCCCACATAATTTAAGATTTAATCTCAAAATACATAGTTTCAACTCTTCCTACACTAGCTACAGGTTAACCAAACTATCTGCAAGAGGTTCCTGCCTTGCTAATAAACTGGTTTTTCATCTGAAAGCTGTCTGGCTCAACAATCCTTTTATAGACTTTCTCTAATGCAACTGGTAAACCACTAAAATCTAACTGTTCTCTTAACTACAGCTCTTCGCACCAAGAAAAACAAAAGAATGATATGAATGAAAGGCATTTTTGTTGCCAAGTCGTTTGCTTTATAACTGAAAGAGCTTTTGAAAACCAGTCACATTGGCCATACAACTGGCATATGTAGTCATCAGTTTGGAACTCCTAAGGACAAGTGGCCTATAGCTCAAAAGTGATCACTAAATAACTCAAAGTCTGACCACAAACTGCTTGAAAGCTACGACACAAGCCTACATGTCTTGTAATTATAAGCCAATAAGAAGACCCTTGATTCCTGAAAGTTTTAAATTCAACAAAGTCAATATTAAAATAGCACCAAACACTTGCAATGAACAATTCAAAAATGAAATTAATAATTCCATTTACAACAGCAACAAAAATAACACTTTAACAATAAATTTAACAAAATAAGCACACAACTTATAGTACTCTGAAAAATACAAAAAATGGAGAAAGAAGAGCTTCCAAATTCATGGATGGGAAGACTTAACATTGTTAAGAAGAGGGAATTCCCCATCGGTACAATGGAAGAAGGCAATACTCCTCCCAAACTCATCTACAGATGCGATGCAATCCCCATCAAAATCCCAATTAGCTTCTTTGCAGAAATTGACAAGCTAAATCTAAAAGTCATTGGGAGGGACTTCCCTGGCGGTCCAGTGGTTAAGACTCCGCACTTCCAATACAGGGGGTGTGGGTTTGATCCCTGGTCAGAGAATTAAGTTCCCACATGACGCAGGGTGCAACCAAAAAAAGAAAAAAGTGGGCAAATAATCTGAACAGACATTTCTCCAAAGATGATATGCAAATAGCCAGTAAGCACATCAGTCACCAGGAAAATGAAAGTCAATACCACAGTGAGAAACCACTTCATACCCACTAGGATGATGATAATCACAAGGACAGAAATTGGAACCCTCATATAGTGCTAATGGAAATGTAAAATGGTGTGGCCATTTTATTAACAGAAAACAGTATGGCAGTTCCTCAACAGGTTAAACATATGACCCAGCAATTCCACTCCTAGGTATAAACCCAAGAGAAGTGAAACCCTATGACCACACAAAAACTTGAACACAAATGTTCACAGCAGCATTATTCATAATAGCGAAAAAGTGGAAACATAAATGTCCATCTACAGATGAATGAATAAGCAAAATGTGGTATATCCAAACTGTAGAATGTTATATGTCCATAAAAAGGAATGAAGTAGTAATACAAGCTACAAGACAGATGAACCTTGAAAATATTATGTTAAGTGGAAGAAGCCAGTCACAAAAGACTACATACTGTATCACTCCATTTATATGAAATGTCCAGACAGGCAAATCAAGAGGGACAGAAAGATTAGTGGTTCTCAAGGGCTTGGGAAGAGGGGGTGCTGAAAAGATTAGAGAGTGATGGCTATAGAGTATGGGGTTTCTTTTGGGAGTGATGAAAATGTTCTAAAACTGTGGTAATAGTCACACATATCTGTGAATATACTAAAAACCACTGATTTCTATACTTTAAATGGGTGAACTGTATGGTATGTGAATAATACCGCAATAAAACTGTTACCCCCCAAAAAAGAGAGACAGAGCACCAAACACATGAAACTAACATCTTCTTTCCTATGAGATTGCCCTTAATACCAACTTAAAGGATATTTCCTTTCTTGTTATCAGAAGATAGATATGTTATTTTCCAGTTATGTACAATTTTTTTAAAAAAAGCAAAGCTTGCTCAAAGAAAGATGCTTTGTTGTTAGATGCATATAAAAACTTCTGCAAGAAAAGGCTAGAGGGAGCCACTAGAAGATGAAGAGAAAAACTAAACTTTCAACAGTTAAGTATAGGCGGTCTTCGTTTTGCATAGTGGTGTGAGACTAAAAAAGTGACAATGCAAGTTGAAACCATGCAAAACGATAGTAATAATAAATGGGGAAAATTACAATTGTTCTGTTATCTTTAAAAATTTTTGTTGAAACATTAAAAATTCTGTCATTTATAATTGTATAAGAATAAAAAAACAGGAAAACTAACATTTATTTAGTATGCTGTAAAAGATTGGAAACATTGAAAATTATTTATAATTTCTTTGAAAAAACTTATCAAGAGTAGTTAACTTATGATATGGAATGGACCAGCTTCCAGCATTTTATCCTTTATGTTTTCAATGTCACAAAGTATCTCTGAGAATTCTTTTAATAAAAGTGAAATTTCTTGCCCACGTCACTTTCTCCTCTGGGATATCTTCATCTTTTTCACCAAACCATTTTCCTCATTTACATAGATAAGCTCACCTTCACTGAGCTTCTCTAGCTGCATATCCAGAGTCTTTTGAATGACAGTAGTGTCAACATTCCCACAGTGAAGTTATTTCTTCTGTAACTCCATTCACTTATGATTTGCATTTCACTTCCAACCCTGGAAAGGAAGTTTTTGGTTCTTTGCTGCACCTTCTTCGTTCTTTCTTTCAATTACCCATTTTTGTAAAATGCCACATGGGTTTATCGCTGGGTGACATGGAGGCAATGGAACTGCATGCTTTGCTATCTGTGCATGAACTGAATAACAGATGTGCAGTAAACAGTCACCAACAGGTTTTGAAAGGAGATGACAGATCACTGATACTGATGTACACCTGTTACTTACATAGTAATCTGTAGAGAGAAGAGCTAGCGGCAATTTTGTAGTTTATGCAATTACAGGTAGTACATGTTATTAGGGAATGGGTGTTATTTAACTGAATCATGGTAAGTAAAATTTGTGCATATCAGAACCATACAAACCAAGGAGTCCCTGTATATCAAGTTACAGAATCTTGGCATTTCTAGAAAGCTTCCTCAGGGTAATCTAACCGAATGACCCTTGATGTAGATGATTGATGACCATCACGTGACACACATTACGGCAAAGGGTAGCTCTTCCACCAATGAACAGCTCTAATGATTAGAAAAATAAACCTCCAAATAGTCAAGAGCACAGGTTCTAGAACTGCCTGACTGCCTGACTTCCCATCCTGGCTTTTCCTTTTGTAGAGCTAGGTAAACTTGGGAAAGTTATGTAATCTCTTCGTGACTCAGTTTCCTCATCCGTAAAATAAAAATGTTATGACCTGCAATCATGGGACTGTTATGAGAGTTAAATTCATAGAGAGTACTTATTAATTCTAGCACATAGTAAGTGTTCAATAAATGGTAGCCTCTATAATTAATCATATCACCATCATGAACTGTACAGTGCTTGACCTTCCTCATTCAAACCCTTTCCCTCACCTGGACTCTGTACCAGCCTCTTAACAGAGCCCTCGGACACAGTCTCTCACCCGACTCTCCATATGGTCATCAGAATTATACCCCTCAAAATCGAATCTGACCCTCTTCCCCTTGCCAAACAATTCAGCCTAAAGCATCAGGTAGGGCAGAGCAAAGTCAGAGTCCTTGTTTTGGGGTGGGGAGGGAGCCATAGTGGCCCAGCGCAGGGTGTCAAAGACCAAGTTAGGGTAAGGCAGGAATTCACATGGTGAGGTAGCCTGGCCCGATTTATGTAACTTATAAGGGGTCAGAAGATAGCTACCATTTTAAAAGATCAAATGAATTTCAAAACTGAAGAAACATAAATAATAGTCCAAGGGGGAATAATTAAGCTTAACTTTAAAAAGAAAACAACTTATCACAAGTAGACAAAATGACACTACACAACTGGTAACCCTGATTCCTTGGAAGTAGGTTGGCATTTCAATGTTTGTTCATTATTCTCAGTGTCAGTGTTCACTGCATTCACTTTCAAGATAAAATTTCATTTGGCATGGTGGTCTCTCTTGAACTTGTTAACAAAAGGAAACTCCTGGTGAAGCCTACTCATCAACTACATAAATATTAGGTATTTGAAAAAATGCTAGGTCTTCAACAACACATCCCTGGTTTCCTGTCTCTTAAAAGCAAAGAGAGAGAAAGGAAAAAGTTAAAAGAAAAGGATGAAGGAGAAAAGAAGAAACAAGCATAAAGAACAAGGCAGACAATAATAACTCTGAACCTAAAATAGGTTGTAGAGTTGCTCCTGAGCTGTAAACTGATCATGATGCACTGATCCTCTCGCATTACACCAACACACGAAAGCCACAGGATAACAGAGCAAGCCATCACCTCCTTGTATTACAATCTCATACACTTGCTTTGGATGCTGTGCCTCCTAATCACACCTAGTTTAAGTAGCATCATATATCTGGCAACATCTAGTATTTAAGAACCAAGTAAAAACCTGAAAGGAATTACCAAGCAAGGCTGCATGGTACTATGCAAGTATATACACTTTATCGTCAAAAAGATAGAGATTTGAAGCTGTCTTTTTACTGGCTGTGCAACCTTGGGCCTTATCTTCTCTAACGTCTATCATTCCCAACTTTATAGATAAGGAAAGTGTCTACACAGAAATATTGTAACGACTGAATGAAACAATGCATGAAACACCCAGTACAAGCCCAAGCCTGCCTTGGACCACACAAAAGTATGTCATAAAACCCCTCAAACTCAATTCTAAAATCTGGTTTCCTAAACCACAGCAGCTTATAAGAAAAAAATTAGAAAAGAAAAATAAAGATTTTTCCCCCCACAAAATAAAGTGCAGAGACAGAAGCACTACAAAGCAAGCACTCAAAATCATAGCCATGTGAGGTGCTTAGGGGTAAAACCTACACGATTCAACAAGTGTGAAGGATATGATTCTACATAATGAGCCATCACATTTGTTGTACGAAATGATGACTAACAAGTCACTGGAAAATATTATATTTAGGTTATAATAATCACTTCCTATATATGAATTCCTTTTATGCAAAGTTCAAAATACACAGATTACATTTTACTTGATAAAACAGATTCAACTTAAGCATAAGAAATTCCCAAGTCACTCCTACTAGGATACATAAAAATAGGGAACTGGGCAATTGGGTAAAGAAAATGGACATAAATAGATAACACAGCTAAAGACATATTTGTAATGCAGTCTTAGAAGAGATGGAGACAGCTGGCTGTGGAACTGCAGTTATACAGGAAGAAGAGGTGAGTAAATAGGGTAAACAATGCCAGATCAGTGTTATTACCTTCTTGTGAACATGAAATTAGCATGGATCATGATCCTTATGTAATATATTGAGTGGGGGGACTTCCCTGGTGGTCCAGCAGTAAAGAATCCACCTTGCAATGCAGGGGACGTGGGTTCAATCCCTGGTCAGGGAACTAAGATCCCACATGCTGCAGAGTAACTAAGCCCGCGTGCCACAACTACTGAGCCCATGTGCCACAACTACTGAGCCTGTGTGCCTCAACTAGAGACCCTGTGTGCCACAAACCACAGAGCCCACGTGCTCTGGAACCCACTCGCCATAACTACAGAGCCCACGCGCCCAAGCCTGCACACCATGACTAGAGAAGAGAAAACCTGCACGCCACAACTAGAGAGAAACCCACCTGTCACAACGAAAGATCCTGCATGCCTCAACGAAGATCCCACATGCCGCAACTAAGACTTGATGCAGCGCCCAAAAAATAATAATAAATAAATAAATAAATATATGAAGTGGGGAAAGTTGAGAAATTATCCCAGAATACATGTGGATTTGCTCAGTAATGGGTTTAACTTATGCTTTATCCATCTCAAGAATCCAGGTCACTGCATCTCCCTATCAATTTGATCCAGGATAGAACGTAGTAGTAAAGAAACAACAAATTTTAGGGGGATTACCATGGTGGCACAATGGTTAAGAATCCGCCTGCTGGGCTTCCCTGGTGGCGCAGTGGTTGAGAGTTCGCCTGCCGATGCAGGGGACGCGGGTTCGTGCCCCGGTCCGGGAAGATCCCACATGCCGCTGAGTGGCTGGGCCCGTGAGCCATGGCCACTGAGGCTGCGCGTCTGGAGCCTGTGCTCCGCAACGGGAGAGGCCACAGCAGTGAGAGGCCCACATACCGCAAAAAAAAAAAAAAAAAAAAAAAAAAAAAAAACAATCTGCCTGCCAATGCAGGGGACATGGGTTCAAGCCCTGGTCTGGGAAGATTCCACATGCTGCAGAGCAACTAAGCCTGTGCGCCACAACTACTGAGCCTCTACTCTAGAGCCCATGCACCACAACTACTGAAGCCCACGCGCCTAGAGCCCGTGCTCCACAACAAGAGAAGCCACCGCAATGAGAAGCCCATGCACCGGCAAAGAAGAGTAGCCCCCACTTGCCGCAACTAGAGAAAGCCCGCACGTGAGGAAGACCCAATGCAGCCAGAAATTAATTAATTAATTAATTTAAAAAGAAATAAATTTTAAAAGTAATTAAATGTAAGACCATACAGAAAATAATCTTAGTATGCACACATGCAATAAAACATTGAAATTTTAAATGCAAATACAGAAAGTACAAACTTAAAGTAAAAAATTATGAATTTAAGGTATCTGAAGTTGTTTTATTATGAGCTGTCTGCTCTTTTTTTTGAAGAAACTATAAAAAATAAAGGCACATCTATTAAAGGAGCTAAAATAAAAATACTGACTGTACCAAATGCCAGTGAAGATGCAGAAAAATTGGACCTCTCCTACACTGCTGGTTGGAATGTAATGGAACTGCCAATCCAGAAAACAGTTGGACAGTTTCTTCAAAAATCAAACATACCCTTACCATGCAACCCAGCAATCACACTCTTGGGTATTTATTCCAAAGAAAAGAAAACGTGTGTTCACTCAAAAACCTATACACAAATGTGCGTAGCAGCTTTATTCACAACAAAACATGAGCCAAGCCAAATAACTGTCAACAGTGTAAAGCTAAACACATGACATCCATACCAACTATTACTTAGCTATAAAAAGGAACAAATTATTGATACATACAATGGGCCACAAGGGCATCATGCTTAGCAAAAAAAGCTAATCTCCAAAGATCACATACTGTACGATTCCAATTTGATGTCGTTCTCAAAATGACAGAGAGAACGAATTAGTGGTTGCCAGAGGACCAAGACAGGTTGAAGAAAGGGGTTCACAAAAACTACACACACACACACACACACACACACACACACACACACACACACACAAATGCAGGTTAAAAAAATTAGGGAAAACTGAAAAAGGTCTGCAGTGTAGTTAACAGTAATGTACCAATCAATGTCAGTTTCCTGGTTTTGATATTATACTACAGCTATTTAAGATGTCACTGTTGGGGGAAGCTGGCTGAAGACTACTATTTTCAACTTCCTGTGAGTTCAAAATATTTACAAATAAAAAGTAAAAAAATAAAATAAGGTCCTTTATGGATTCACTTTTTCATGGATTTACTTTCAAGTTCCACTGAAAAGCATTACACAGTGGCTAAAAGCATAAAGTGACCACCATTTACTGTTTGGTGATCTCTTGATACCTCAGTTTTCTCATCTATATAAAGAAGATAATTATTACAATCTTACTAAATTTCTCACTAAATTTCTCATGCAAACTTCCCTATCAAGAAGGCTCTCCAGAACTTATAACCTTTGTGTATATGGAGGAAATACTTTATTACTAAAGTTCAAAAGCCCAGAAATCAAAGTAAAATATTGAAATCTCATTTTAAAAACTAACTTAAGTCAAAGGGCAAACAACACACAAGGAGAAAAATATTTGTATTACAAATAATACATAAAGGGCTAATTTTTATAATATACTAAGAGCTCTCACAAATAAATAAGAAAAATATCAACAACCCAATAGAAATATAAGCCCAGGATACAAACTCTTCACAGAAATTCAAATGATTAATAAATTTATGAAAAGATATTCAGACTCTCTCACATTACAAAAAATACAAATTAAACAATGAGAAACCAATTTTCACTTGCCAGGAAGAAAGTTTCAGTTTTCATTTAATACTTCTGTACTAAATTTTCTTAGTATTGTTTGTCTTAATTTATTATAAACTTTTTTTTTTTTTTTTTGCCGTACGCGGGCCTCTCACTGTTGTGGCCTCTCCCGTTGCGGGGCACAGGCTCTGGACGCGCAGGCTCAGCGGCCATGGCTCACGGGCCCAGCCACTCCGCGGCATGTGGGATCTTCCCGGACCGGGGCACGAACCCGTGACCCCTGCATCGGCAGGCGGAGTCTCAACCACTGCGCCACCAGGGAAGCCCTATTATAAATTTTTTAAAAAACACTCAACATCTGCCACATTGTAGAAAATTTTTTTTAAATTTGGAAAACTTCACATTTGTGAAGACTTTAAAAAGAGTTTAGGGCTTCCCTGGTGGTGCAGTGGTTGAGAGTCCGCCTGCCGATGCAGGGGACGCAGGTTCGTGCCCCGGTCCGGGAAGATCCCACATGCCACAGTGCGGCTGGGCCCGTGAGCCATGGCCGCTGAGTCTGCGCGTCCGGAGCCTGTGCTCTGCAATGGGAGAGGCCACAACAGTGAGAGGCCCGCGTACGGCAAAAAAAAAAAAAAAAGAGTTTAACTGAAAAATTCACTTCAGTTAATTACTGTATTTTCTCTACAAGAAAAAAAGTTGTTATAATATCCACAAAATACATGTCTGATTTTTCTCAAAAATATTATATTACATGTCTGATCCTTCTCAAAAATATACATTTAAGGGGCTTGCCTGGTGGCACAGTGGTTAAGAATACGCCTGCCAATGCAGGAGACAGGGGTTTGAGCCCTGGTCTGGGAAGATCCCACATGCCACGGAGCCACTAAGCCCGTGCACCACAACTACTGAGCCTGCGCTCTAGAGCCCACGAGCCACAACTGCTGAAGCCCATGCACGTAGAACCCGTGCACCGGAACAAGAGAAGCCCCCACTCACTGCAACTAGAGAAAGCCCACGCGCAGCAATGAAGACCCAATGCAGACAATAAATTAATTAATTAATAATTTAAAAAATAATAATAATATAATACATTTAAGAGAGGGATTACCTTTCTTTAATCCTTCATATCACCAAACATAATACAGGACAAAAACTGACAAACATGGAGAAAAAAAATGGAGACATAAGGGGAGAGAAGACAAACAGATCTTGGATTCAAGTTTAGTCTCATTAAATAGCACCACCTCTGGAAAGCACAAGATTTCAAAATACACACACATATCCTCTGCCAGTAAGCCCTACCACAGCCAGTCTCTAATTTCATTTATAGGGCTGTTGAGACTTTTTAAATGACTTCCATTAAAATATTTTCTTTGAAACAAACTATAAAATCAGACCCTATGTACACTCTTTTATGCAATCATTGATTTTGGTAGGGTAGAGGAATTCAAGAGAGGAAACACAATCAATATAGCTACGTGGAGGCTACCAATCTAGATATTCATTATAAAATAACTAAGAACCATTTTAGTTCAAACTACCACTACATATCTTTTCATTCAACAAATACGTACCAAATCAGGCTCTGGGCTAGGACCCACTGCTCTCAGTGAGCACATATTATACTAAACTAGACTGAGGCTCTTAGGTCCCTAAGGTTCCCTTTTCTAGATTTGATATATAGATCTTGCATGGAAAATAATGTCCTACTGCCAATGTGTGGGCTAAAAATTTGATCTGTAATTGTTTAATTCTCTTCTGGACCAGAGTTTCTCAACCCCTGTCCTATTCACATTTTGTACCGGATCATTCTTTGTAGTGGGGTGTTATCCTGTGCATAGCAGCATCCCTGGCCTCTACCCACTAGATGCCAAAAGTACCCTCCCAGTTGTGACAATGAAAAACATCTCCAGACATTGTCAAACGTCCCCTAGAGTGCAAAACCACATCTCTACCCCAACCCCCACTGAGAACTACTATTCTATAGACCAGCAAAATCATTTGAGAAACTTTTGTTTTTAAATTCAGATTCTGCAACTTCACACCCTCTAGGATAGATATAACCAAAAGACAGATTAAGTGTTGACGAGAATATGGAGAAACATGAAGCCTCATATGTTGTTAAAGGGACTGAAAAATGGTACAGACACTTTGGAAAACCAATATAGCAGCTCCCCAGAAGGTTACACCTAGAGTTACCATTTGATCCAGCAATTCCACCCCTAAGCACATACCCAAGAAAAATTAAAACAAATGTCCACACAAAAGCGTGTACTCAAATGTTCACAGTAGCATAATTCATAACAGCCAAAAAGTACAAACAACCCTAATGTCCATCAACTTATGAATGTATAAACAAAATGCAGTATATTCATACAATATTATGTGTCCATAAAAAGGAATGAAGTACTGATACATGCTATAATACAGACGAACCTTAAAAACATTATGCTAAATGAAAGAGGCCAGTCACAAAAGACTACATGTTGTATGATTCTATTTATATGGAACATCTAGAATAGGCATATCTATAGAGATAGAAAGTAGATTAGTGGTTGCCCAGGGCTGGGGCCCAGGGGTTGGGGGGTAGATAGAGGAATTAAGGGGGTAATGGCTAAGAGGGGCAGGGGTTTTGTACGGTCTAACAAAACCTTCTAAAATCGATTGTGGTGATAAATACACAACTCTGAAAATACTAAAAACCACTGAAATGTACACTTTCAATGGCTGAATTGTAAGGTATGTGAATTATATCTCAATAAAGCTATTTTTAAAAATTCAGATTCTAGACTCCACCTCAGATCTAATAAATGAGAATAAAAGGCAGAAAGCCAAAACTATTTTAGAAGACCCTCCAGGTGATCCCAATGAAGCTGGTGTGGGACATTTGGGGTTCACTACCAGATAGTGATGAACATCCCAAACCACAAGCTGCAGAGACTGGCAAAGAGGAAACAGCTTGCTGAGCACTTCTCAATGGTAAACTGCTTGTAAAAGAATATGAAAACTAGTAACTTGGTAACTTTTTTTCCTTTTTCTAAATTTAAATTTTTTTTCATAGCATTACTTATCCCTTTCGGAAAGGAAAAAGTAAATAAATATGATTATTAAGTTTTAAAAATATGATCAATAACATCTCAATTTCATGTCTAATTAATGACTCCATGTTACGTTGAAAGATTGCTTGCTAAACAAATTATGACATATGCACCTTCATATTTCAAGAAATAGAAACTAAAACAACTCTATATAATTACATACTTCTACATCTATGCTCATTTGTAAAGTGATTTTATAATTATTAGTTTCAGTTTGACATATAGTGCAACTATTCACATGATACTAAGAAAAAGATTATACAAAGTGGAAGAAAATGAAAGAGTAATAATTTTTAATTAGATCTGCTACATGAACCTGGACATCTAATACTAAAAATTCCAATCTATGAAATTTAAACTTCCCAATAAATCCAAACATCTGGAATTATACTGCACAGCAATTAGAAAAAGTTGCACTATGGAAAATGATTTAAATCATTCTGGCTTATGTTTTGCAAACTCCAGCAGAAAAATAATGCTAGGGTTCACTGAAACAAACACTGCTGGTATCTCCTATTTCCTCCAAGAAAAAACAAGAAAGCCATTATTATCTCTGATTTTCTCCTGAAAAGTATAATGACCCCTCTTATGACATAATGGAAAATATGAACAAGAATTTTAATCAAAATAGCATTTATAAAGACATATGGGGGCTTCCCTGGTGGCGCAGTGGTTGAGGGTCCGCCTGCCGATGCAGGGGACACGGGTTCGCGCCCCGGTCTGGGAAGATCCCATATGCCGCGGAGCGGCTGGGCCTGTGGGGCATGGCCGCTGGGCCTGCGCGTCCGGAGCCTGTGCTCCGCAGGGGGAGAGGCCACAGCGATGAGAGGCCCGCGTACCACAAAAAAACAAAACAAAAAAAACACACACAAAAAAAAAAAAGACATATGGATACTTTTAAACTTTAAAATCTAAATACCTACCCATATACCCAGAGTTTCTGAAACTAATGGCTAAATCTGGTTTACTTCAGACTCCCTTTTGTAAAAAAGCAATGTCTAAACAGTGAGATTCATGTGAAACAGTACATCCTTTATTTGTACAGAAACTCTCTCTCAGGTACTTAACCTAGCAGAGTAATACATACGGATCACCTCCTGAATATGATTACATTACAACTTAATTGATACCACAAAAAATGGCATTATACATAAGTATTTATTGACAAGGAATGATGCTTATAATAGTTAAGTGGGAAGTTCTTAAATAGTATAAACAATTCATATTTTAGCAAGAAAAATATGCATGCATATTCACAGAAAACAGCTGAAAGAATATATGTCAAAATATTGTTATTCTTTTATAATTTTTGTATGTTCTAAATTTTGTACACTAAATATATATTCTCATAAACAGAAAAATAAATATCATTTTAAAAACTTTTCTGCTTTTATGAAAATAGATATCTACTTTTTCCTCTTCCTTCCACTAGGTACAACTAAAAACGCTGGACATTATACATACATAAAAAAACATTAAGACTCTGAAAGGTGGAGAGAATAAGTTAGAATGGCAAGGGACCTTGGGAACCTAAGAAACAAAAAGGGGCGAGTTCCCTGGGTTTCCTTTTTGCCTTATAGATCTCAATATTGGAAATGACGAGCCTGGCAACCTAGAAACACCTAAGAGTACAGACAAGAAAAACTCCAACGAAAGCCTGCTCACTTTAGCCAAAGGACCAGGAAAGGCGCAGCTTAGCAAGACAGAAAACTTTTAGACAATAAACATTTTACTCCAGCCAAACACCACAGAAAACACAGTGGGTCCAACACCACCCATACAGTAAAGGCCAAACCCTCACCAGGCTGGAATGAGGCACCCAACACCCTCTCCAGGGTGGAGTAAGAGGCCAAGGAGGGAAGCCAGGACTTCACCCCTGCAGTCGGCAAAGGCACCGCAGTGTCAGTGAAGACCACTTGCAGAGCCTGTAATACCACCATATTATATCAATGTAAATGGCGTTTCTCTAAAAACTAAACATGCAACTACCATATGACCCAGCAATTACACTCTCAGGCAAACTGCCAAACTGTTTTCCAGAGGAGCTGTACCATTTACTGTTAACTGTTTCTATGTCAATACCCTGGTTGTTATATGGTTTTGCAAAATACTACCACAGCAGGGAAACTGGACAAAGGGTACAAGGGATCTCTCTGTATTGTTTTCTTACAACTGCATATGTAACTACAATTACCTCCAAGTTAAAAGTTTAATTAAAAAACAAAATTTAAAAATTATATAAAAAACTACTATTGATACTATGTATAAAGTAGATAACTAATGAGATCCTACCGTATAGCACAGGGAACTCTACTCAGTGCTCTGCAGTGACCTAAATGGGAAGGAAATCCAAAAAAGAAAGGATATATGTATATGTATAGCTGATTCATTTTGCTGTACAGTACAAACTAATACAACATTGTAAAGTAACTATACTCCAATAAAAATTAATTTTTTAAAAAAACTGACAAATATACTAAATATTTGGGCTTCTTAAGGCAGGACTTACATAGTCTTATAGCCATAGCACCTAAACTGAACCTAGAACATATCAGACACTCAAGAAACACTTATTGGGGAGTTCCCTGGTGGCCTAGTGGATTAGGATTCTGAGCCTTCACCACTGTGGCCTAGGTTCAATCCCTGGTCATGGAACTGAGATCCCACAAACTGCACGGCACGGCCAAAGAAAAAAAAAGAAAAGAAACACTTATTGAATTAGATTGAATAATATAAGCAACATTTCAAAAATAAGATGCTTAAGAAACCTAACAGTTCCATTTCATTGGCTTTAAACAAAACAACCTTAAAACAAGTGCCAAAAAAAAAAATCTCTTTCAAGAAAATAAAGTATCCTGGAACTTTTCCACAAAGAGAACAGTGACTCAAACTTAGACTACAATGAGCTAGAAAGATACTACCTCATCATTTTAGTCAATTTATTGCTGGCTTGTTAGGGAAAATAAAAACAAAGAAGAAGAAAGAGAAAGAAAGCTTGCAGGGCTTAAAAGTACCATGTATGTCCACCCCAATGCTCATAGCAACACTATTTACAATAGCCAAAGGACTTCCCTGGTGGTCCAGTGGGTAACACACCATGCTCCCAATGCAGGGGGCCTGGGTTCGATCCTTGGTCGGGGAACTAGATCCCATACACATGCTGCAACTAAGAAGCCCGCTGCCACTACTAAGACCTGGAGCAGCCAAATTAAAAAAAAAAAAAAAAAACAGCCAAGACATGGAAGCAACCTAAACGTCCATCGACAGATGAATGGATAAAGTAGATGCGGTACATATATACAATGGAATATTACTCAGCCATAAGAAAAAGAATGAAATAATGTATAATGCAGCAACATGGATGGACCTAGAGATTATCATACTAAGTGAAATAAGTCAGAAAGACAAATACCATATGATATCATTTATATGTGGAATCTAAAATATGATGCAGGGCTTCCCTGGTGGTGCAGTGGTTAAGAATCTGCCTGCCAATGCAGGGGAGACGGGTTCGAACCCTGGTCCAGGAAGATCCCACATGCCGCGGAGCAACTAAGTCCATGCATCACAACTACTGAGCCTGCGCTATAGAGCCCGCAAGCCACAACTACTGAGCCTGCGTGCTGCAACTACTGAAGCCCGCACACCTAGAGCCCATGCTCTGAAACATGAGAAGCCACCGCAATGAGAAGCCTGCGCACCGCAAGGAAGAGTAGCCCCCGCTCGTCACAACTAGAGAAAGCCCGCGTGCAGCAATGAAGATCCAACACAGCCAAAAATAAATAAAATAAATAAACTTTAAAAATAACATATGATACAAATGAACTTATTTACGAAACAGAAACAGACTCACAGAGATAGAAAACAAACTTATGGTTACCAAAGGGGAAAGGGGGTAGGGGAGAGAACAATTAGGAGTTTGGGATTAGCAGATACAAAGAACTATATATAAAACAGATCAACAACAAGATCCTACTGTGTAGCACAGGGGAACTATATTCAATATCCTGTTTAAACCATAATGGAAAAGAATATGAAAATGAATATATATATATAACTAAATCACTTTGCTATACACTAGAGACTAACATAACACTGTAAATCAACTATACTTCAATAAAAATATAAACGTAAATTGAAAAAAAGAGTACCACATATGAAATTTGAAATTACCATATAGCAGAGATTCTTTAGAAACCAAGAAGCACACATAAATACTATGTATACCCACCCACCTTCAAATGTCCTTAGGCCAAAAATCTTATTCTACTCGCCTAACTCTTCGTCAGTATGTCTGATTTTAACTGGGTCTGGCTAAATGGGATTTATCTTGAACAGCATGTCTTTAAGATTAACTGTCACAATTGGTGACCATCTCCTTTTACCTGACAAAACCATCATTCAATAACAAGACAGTCTCTTATTCTACCAGAAAGACCCAATCAATTCATTAATGAAAGGAAAAAAATGTATACAGGGACCTGTGTTGTCACTTCACTTAAAACCAATAAAACAGCCATCTTTTCTGACATAAGTTCCCCTGCATGGACACCTGATCTGAAAATAAAGGTGCAGCATCAGCAACCTTCATGATTAGTAATGAAAGTGAAAGTAGAGTTAACAGCCAATTAACAGACTTCATCACTGAATAATGCAAGTAAAAGTACAGGGTTACAGCCAAAACTACATAAACTAAGTTGATAATGATAAAAACTACCCAGGATATCAACTCTAGAATAATGGCCAACCATCCTTACTTTGATTCTTTATGGTCCACTAAATCTATGGACATATGAAGCCTTAATTATTTCAGAATTAAACTACTCTTGAATATCTCTCTCAAACCTCTGGTCTTTAAAATCCCAATCATACAGCTTTTTTTCTTTTTTCCCCCAATCATATAGTTTTTAATATACACAGGTTCAGGAAGTGTCAGTTTACAGCAGAACTCTGCAGTAAACAATAAACAGTTCCATCACCAAAAGGTACCTGGGTCACATCCCAACTAGTACAAACTCAGGCATTCATAACATTACTAATCCATTTCCTTTGGAATGTTATGTAACACAAGGCAAGTCATTATGCTGACCTTTCTTGCCTACTAAAAAGTCTTAACAGTTATGCTCCTGAATGCTGCAGAAACTGCAACAGAACAATGTCCTAGAGAACCCATCAAAACTAAGGAAGATTAGAGAATCCCCTGGAGGTCCAGTAGTTAGGACTTTGCGCTTTCCTGCCGCGGGCCCAGGTTCAATCCCTGGTTGGGTAACTAAGATCCCACAAGCCGTGCAGCACAGCCAAAGAAATTTTAAAAATAAATAAAAATAAAATTAAAACTTCTGATTTGCAAAATTTGCTGTTAAGAAAATGAAAAGATAAGCTACATACTGGGAGAAAATATTTGCAAAACACAAATCTGATAAAGGACTGGTACCCAAAATATACAAAAAACTCTTAAAACTCAACAATGAAAAATGAACAGGGCTTCCCTGGTGGTGCAGAGGTTAAGAATCCACCTGCCGGGCTTCCCTGGTTGCGCAGTGGTTGAGAGTCCACCTGCCGATGCAGGGGACACGGGTTTGTGCCCCGGTCCGGGAAGATCCCACATGCCGCGGAGCGGCTGGGCCTGTGAGCCATGGCCGCTAAGCCTGCGCGTCTGGAGCCTGTGCTCCGCCGCGGGAGAGGCCACAGCAGTGAGAGGCCCGCGTACCGCAAAAATAAATAAATAATCCACCTGCCAATGCAGGGGACACAGGTTCGATACCTGCTCCAGGAAGATCCCACATGCCACAGAGCAACCAGCCCGTGCGCCACAACTACTGAGCCTGCGCTCTAGAGCCCGTGAGCCACAACTACTGAAGCCCATGTGCCACAACTACTGAAGCCCAGGCACCTAAAGCCCGTGCTCCACAAAAGAGAAGCTGCCTCAATGAGAAGCCTGTGCACTGCAACAAAGAGTAGCCCCCGCTCGCCGCAACTAGAGAAAGCCCACGTGCAGCAATGAAGACCCAATGCAGCCAAAAATAAATATATAAATAAATAAATTTATAAATTTTTTTTTTTTTTTTTTTTTACGGTATGCAGGCCTCTCACTGTTGTGGCCTCTCCCGTTGCGCAGCACAGGCTCCGGACGCGCAGGCTCAGCGGCCATGGCTCACGGGCCCAGCCTCTCTGCGGCACGTGGGATCTTCCCGGACCGGGGCACAAACCCGCATCCCCTGCATCGGCAGGTGGACTCTCAACCACTGCGCCACTAGGGAAGCCCTATAAAAATTTTTTGAACAAATAGATTTTTTTAAATGGGCAAAAGATCTGAACAGACACCTCACAAGAGAAGAAACATAATGACAAATAAGAGTATGAAAAGATGCTCAACATCATGTCATTACGGAACTGCAAATTAAAACAACAAGATAGCACCAAATATCTATTAGAAAGGCCAAAATCCAAAACACTGACAACATCAAATGCCGACTAGGATGTGGAGCAACAGGAACTTTCATTCATTGCTAATGGGAATATTAAATGGTACAGCCACTTTGGAAGACAATTTGGCAGCTTCTTACAAAACATAGTCTTACCATCCAATTCAGCAATCATGGTTTCTGGTATTTACCCAAATGAGTTGAAAACTTACGTCCATGCAGAAACCTGCCCGTTAGTGTTTATAGCAGCTTTATTCATAATCGTCAAAACTTGGAAGCAACCAAGATATTCTTCAATAGGTGAATTTGGTTCCTCAGAATCAGAATCTCCATTATAACCATATCCTCTATATATACACAATAAAATCTGAGAAGCCCTAATCTAGAGCTTCAGTTCAAGGGCCAAGCAGAGCAAGGGAGACAGAAATCAGGGCCCTCCCAAGGTTAAGTCTTATGAAGAGACATCCCACTTTACCTCTCAAGGTGAACCAGATTTAAACCAAGACCCAATTTTCCACAACCCCAGGGGACACAAAGAAGCCTGCAGTAGTGGCAAAAGAACAAAAAATTCCTGAGAAATTATTGCCACAGAATATCCCTTATGTGCACTGGCACCCAAGGTTCTCATAATCTGGATACGCCAAGTACCCTCAAATTGTACATAGTTTTAGGTAATCAACTACTAGGATTGCCACAGAATACTTGACAGAAACGAACACCAAGAGTAACTTCCCAACAGTAACAGTGTAAGCCAAAAGATAATGGAATGACAAATCCAATATGAAAGAAAATATAAGCAAACATACAATTCTATACCCAGAAAAAGTACTTTTCAAGGGTGAGAGCAAAATAGACATATGCATACATAGAAGGTGTTAGATTCTCAAAGGGATCTGTACTCAATAATATTAAAAACCACTTACAAAGACCTTGAAGGTGATTCAAGCTAACCACCTTCTCAGTATCTCTAGACCACGACCCAGGCTCTGCTCTAACATTAGTAGCCAAAGGAAACTCACTATCTTCTAAGGAAGTTCCATTCCACTTTTCTCCTTAACTTGACTTGATGGTTCTGTTCTGCCAAAGCAACAAAATACTAAATCTAATACCTCTTCCACTTGCCAGATCTTGATATATTTGAAAATAGCTGCCCCCACCTATTTCTTCTCCAAAGGAAATAGCTCTAACTCCTTAAATAGTACCTCAAATCATTTGATGTCTACTTTCATCACAAGCCAGACTGTTTTCTTCTGGATAGGCTCTAGATCATCCATGTCTCTGAAAATGTGGTTCTTAAAACCGAACACAATACCTAAGGTATGGTGTATTACACTCCTCTCTAAGGGTCCTTATACTTTTAATCCTAAGAATCTATAATCTTTATGCTTCTGATTGCCTGAATAATACCATCTCTTCATTACCACCTCAAGGCCAAGAAAGAAGCATATGAAGAACTGTTTTAAAGAATAGTATATTTAACTGTATGATATCACTTATATGTGGAATCCAAAAAATACAACAGACTAGTGAATATAACAAAAAAGCAGACTCACAGATATAGAGAACAAACTAGTGGTTACCAGTGTGGAGAGGGAAGGGGGGAGGGGCAAGATGGGGTAGTGGATTAAGTGGTACAAACTATTACATATGAAATAAGCTACGGGACTTCCCTGGTGGCACAGTGGTTAAGAATCCGCCTGCCAGTGCAGGAAACCCAGGTTCAAGCCCTGGTCCGGGAAGATCCCACATGCTGCAGAGCAACTAAGCCTGTGCGCCACAACTGCTGAGCCTGTGCTCGAGAGCCCGTGAGCCACAACTACTGAGCCCATGTGCCACAACTACTGAAGCCCATGCACTTAGAGCCGGTGCTCCGCAACAGGAGAAGCCACCGCAATGAGAAGCCCGCACACGCAACGAAGACCTAACGCAGCCATAAATAAATAAATAAATAGATAGATAGATAGATAAAAATAAGCTACAAGGATATATTGCACAACACAGGGAATACAGCCAATAGCTTATAGTAACGATAAATGGACTATAAGCTTTAAAAATTGTGGGAAAAAAATGTTTAACAACATAGCAAAAAAAAAAAAAAAACCAGGACATTCCCTGGCAGTCCAGTGGTTAGGACTCGGTGCTTTCACTGCTGTGGCCCGGGGGGTTCGGGGGTTCAATCCCTGGCCAGGAACTAAGAGCCCTCAAGCCAAAAACAAACAAACAAAACAAAACAAAAAAACAAAGAAATAAAATTAAAATGAAAAAATCACCTGCAGCACTTATCACAGTGCTATGCACAAAGATAACAGAAGTACCTGTAGTATTAAGCTGAACATAGTAAAAAGAATGCTAGAGATTAAACTTCAAGTCCTGACTCAGCTACAAATGTGGCATGTGACCTCAAAGAAGACAATTATTCTGGGCCTCAAAGTGGTTTCATGAGTCCATGAATTTCATGTTTCACAGCCAATTTACTATATATATGATAAAAACGAAACTTAGAGACAATGCAATTTCCATTGAAAACACCAATACACCACCATTCCATATCCACCAAGACTATACTTTGTTATGGATCACTAGGCAATATCTCACTAGCATTTTAAAGGGTACTTTCCCATTCACATATCTCTTAATTCTCACAACAACCTTGTGAGATAGACTAGTTGAAAGGCACCCCTATTCCTGACTGATGAACTGGCTTGTTTGCCCCTGAGGCATTTCAGCAAGCCTCAGCTACAGTATGCATATAAAATTGTTCAGAATACCCTTCAAACATTTCTTTTGTCTCCGTTATTAATGTTACCCCGATTTTAGTTTGCTAAAGAACAGCTGTCTGGGTAGCCTGCTGACATTCACTTTAAATTATACCCAACCCAAAGAATCACGCTAAAATGGACAGTGATTGAGTACTAGGCAACCAGCTATTGCAGAGAAACTCATTCTTAGTGATCCAATCTTACCCTTGATTATTAGGTATATTACTATGCAATACTTTTTCTGTCACCGTTTAAAAAAAAGACAGATGTGATTAAAACAGTGAGATTTTTCCTATTTAACCTATTAAATTAGCAATTTTTAATGTATAATTTTTTTAATGATAAAATTTTCTTAATGATAATTCTCAGTGCTACCAAGGGTATGATGAAATGGGCATTGGTAAGAATGTACAATTTTCCAGAAAGCAATTTTGCAAAATGTATCAAAAGCCTTAAATTTACACACTGCCTGACTCAGTAATTAAATATATATTTAAGAATCTAGGGGCTTCCCTGGTGGCGCAATGGTTGAGAGTCTGCCTGCCGATGCAGGGGACATGGGTTTGTGCCCCGGTCCAGGAAGATCCCGCATGCCGCGGAGCGGCTGGGCCCGTGAGCCATGGTTGCTGAGCCTGCACATCCGGAGCCTGTACTCCACAATGGGAGAGGCCACAACAGTGAGAGGCCCGCGTACAGCCAAAAAAAAAAAAAAAAATCTAGGGCTTCCCTGGTGGCGCAGTGGTTAAGAATCCGCATGCCAACGCAGGGGACACGGGTTTGATCCCTGGTCCGAGAAGATCCCACATGCCACGGAGCAACTAAGCCCATGCGCCACAACTACTGAGCCTGCGCTCTAAAGCCCGCGAGCTACAACTACTGAAGCCCGTGAGCCACAACTACTGAAGCCCACATGCCTAGAGCCCGTGCTCCACAAGAGAAGCCACTGCAATGAGAAGCCCACACACCACAAGGAAGAGTAGCCCCCGCTCATCACAACTAGAGAAAGCCCGCACGCAACAACAAAGACCCAAAGCAGCCAAAAATAATAAATAAAATAAATGAATTTGATAAAAAAAAAAAACTATCATAATTTTTTTTTTTGACCATACTGTGCAGCTTACAGGATCTCAGTTCCCCGACCAGATATTGAACCAGGGCCCTCCGCAGTGACAGCGTGGAGTCTTAACCACTGGACCACCAGGGAATTCCCCCAAGGATGCTTTTTTTAAAAGAATTTCTTGGGAGTTCCCTGGCGATCCAGTGGTTAAGACTCTGAGATCCCACTAAAGGGGGTTTGGGTTCAATCCCTGGTCAGGGAACTAAGATTCCACGTGCCAGGCAGCATGGCCAAAAAAAAAAAATTTCTTCATGTCTGGTAATGAAAGGTAGACAAAACAATAACAAAAGAACAGGGGACTTCCCTGGTGGTCCAATGGCTAAGACTCCAATATCGGAGGCCCAGGCTCGATCCCTGGTCAGGGAACTAGATCCCACATGCATGCCGCAACTAAGAGTTTGCATGACACAACTAAGGAGCCCATGGACCACAACTGAGAAGCCCACCTGCCACAACTAAGGAGCCCACCTGCCACAACTAAGGAGCCCACATGCCACAACTAAGGAGCCTGCCTGCCACAACTAAGACCCGGTGCAACCAAATAAGTAAATAATTTTTTAATTAAAAAAATAGAGTAATAAAGTCAGAAGTAAGGAGAAAATAAAGCATGAAGTTTTATTTCTAATTACCTACTACTAGGATCTGATCTTGGCATTCTCTAGGTGAATATTTTCTTAATCTATTCAAGGAAAAATAAAGAAAGAACAAATCAAAGTTATAGACATAGGAAGGATAACAAAGGCAAAGGATAACAGAATCAGGATTCCCCTTTGGAACAATGGACAGAAATCAGGAGTTACAGAAGGAATACAGGAGTGTAAAAAAGTCCAACACATAGATTCAAAAAACCAACCAGGGGCTTCCCTGGTGGCGCAGTGGTTAAGAATCCACCTGCCAGTGCAGGGAACACGGGTTTGAGCCCTGGGCCAGAAGATCCCACATGCCGCGGAGCAACTAAGCCCATGTGCCACAACTACTGAGCCTGCGCTCTAGAGCCCGCAAGCCACAACTACTGAGCCCGCGTGCCACAACTACTGAAGCCCACACGCCTAGAGCCCGTGCTCGGCAACAAGAGAAGCCACCGCAACGAGAAGTCTGCACACCGCAACGAGTAGCCCCCCTTCACCACAACTAGAGAAAGCCCACGTGCAGCAACGAAGACCCAACACAGCCAAAAATAAATTAATTAATTAATTTTAAAAAACCAAACAAACAACCAACTGAGGACAAAGACTTGGGTTAATAGCAGTTCTAGAGAAAAAAAGACCTACAGGTGACCTTACTACCAGACAAGTAAAAACTAACACTGAAAAGTGGATATTGAAAGAAAAAAGAACCTAATTTATTCTAAAGCAACATTGATGGAAACTAAGCTCCCCAAGGGCAGGGATCATTTTAAATTCCTTAATCACTTTACTTTCAGGGCCTAATACAGTAGTATCTGGACCAGAACATACGTGACAAACTGACAAACTGCAGCATGTCCAGAGGATGATGCCCACACAGTAAAAAGTTTAGAAAGCACATTTCAGAAGAGGTGGCTAGAAGGAAAAAACTGTTTAGTCTGGAAAATAAAAAATTTCAGTGGGACAAAATAACTGTAACTAAATAGCTGTAAAGTGGAGATTGGAGCTACAAGGAATAATTGTAGATAGCAAAATTAGAACCAGTGAATAAAAACTGCAGGGAGGCAGCTCTGAGATAATTATCAAGGAAGTCTTTCTAAAATGACAAATTTGCAAACCTGGAATTGATAGCCACCAGCTGTGAAGTCCCTGTCTAGGGGAATACTTCCTAAAAGAGAGGACTGGATGAATCACTTATACTATGTGAAAAACTGCACTAGATTATCTCTAAGATCTCTACCAAGTCTATGATTCTACAAGTAGGAAGAAGTCCAGTAAAGTAATTATTTTTGCTCTCAACACTGCCAAAGTTTAAAAAAAAACCTAAAACCCAGGAATTTCTTTAATTAAAAGGAACAATCCCACCAAGAAGGGATAAAGGTTGACCTGTTGGTCAAGATACTTGATATGAAGAGACTGCTTTGCTTGAGATTAAGCTTTTCATTGGGAGTGAGAATAGGTCACCAATTCCAGCTACAGTCACTCACTTCCTGTTTGGCCAGGGGCAAATGACTTCACCTCTCCACTGGAACTGAAAAATAGTAATTTAAAATACCAATATTACAGGAATATAATTTAAATTAGTTAACTGCAAAATACTTTAGAATTTACCTTATGTGACAATTAAAACTGCATTTTCCACCTGAAACTAACATAATATTGTAAATCAGTTACACTCCACTATAAAATAAAATTTAAATTAAAAAAAAAGAAATACTAAAAAAAAACCCTGCAGTTTCCTACTTTACACATACACTACGGTTGAACTATTAAGTAAATCTATTATAAATAATAAGAACCAAGTTTCTCACTGACAGAGAAAGAAATTACAAATAAGCAAGGAGGTGAATGCTAGAATGAACTCTGTGGTGCTGGATTAGAGTCGGAAGAGACCAGTATGAATCCATGATTATATTTATATACAGATAGATACAGAAACAGATCTGTGTAGGGAATTCCCTGGTGGTCCAGTGGTTAGGACTCTCTGCCCTTTCACTGTTGAGGGCGCAGGTTCAATCCCTGGTCGGGGGAACTAAGATCCTGCAAGCTGCGACGCGTGTCCAAAACAAAACAAAACAGGTATGTGTATACCTGGGTCAGTATACATACATATATTTCCCAGCTCTGTTCCCTAAGAGTGCCAAGAAGCAGTGATATCCCAGTAGCAATGAGTACACCCAGTTCATTTAGAAACCAGACCTTGGTTCCTAAATATTTTTCTGCAATAAAAGAAACCAGAGCTCCTTCAAGAAATGGTTGGTTCTAGGGCCAGGGCTGGGGAAATAAAGATGAGACTGGGGCTTCCCTGGTGGCGCAGTGGTTGAGAGTCCGCCTGCTGATGCAGGGGACGCGGGTTCGTGCCCTGGCCCGGGAAGATCCCACATGCCGCGGAGCGGCTGGGCCCGTGAGCCATGGCTGCTGAGCCTGTGCGTCCGGAGCCTGTGCTCCACAACGGGAGAGGCCACAACAGTGAGAGGCCTGCGTACAGCCAAAAAAAAAAAAAAAAGATGAGACTAGAGCATCTTGCAGCACCAGAAAATAAAAATGTGATCCAAAAAAAAAGCGGGGGGGGGGGGGCTCATGTCAAAAGAACATAGGTGGCAAATGGCCAAAGCTATAAGAATTTATGTAACAAAATATAGTACTGGATTACAATCCAAAGGGAGAAAAATGTTCATGAATCCATACTGATATAAATGATTAAATAAATAAATGGGGGAAAGGCACAAATCTTCCTTACAGAAGAATTCCAAATAATAAATGTAGGAGGAATGAGGGAAACAAAATCACCACTAGAATAACACAATAATAATTGCTGCTGCAGGCAAGTTTCACTGCCGAATGCTAAAATTAATGGATGAAACTTTAAGAAAGAAAATCAGATCTTTGCTTAGCCTCACAGAGATATTTACTAATTACTGTGGGTGGTTTTAACTTATGCTCACAAATTCTTTGATACTCATCCCTTCAGGAGGTGGAGCTTAAATTCCCTTGCCCTGGAGTGTGGCTTTACTCAGTGACTCATTTCTAGCTTTTAACAAATGAAGTAAGGAAACGGAAAAAGAGTCACTTTATTGAAAGCTGGCAGCCACACGACCTTCAATCAAGCTACCAAAGTTAACGTCAGTAATAAGTCGTGTTGATATCAGATATCCTCTGATACGAAATATGATGGGACAAGAAGGGCATACTATCTCTCTGG
The DNA here is from genome assembly GCF_949774975.1 of Lagenorhynchus albirostris. Taxonomy (NCBI): domain Eukaryota; kingdom Metazoa; phylum Chordata; class Mammalia; order Artiodactyla; family Delphinidae; genus Lagenorhynchus; species Lagenorhynchus albirostris. The sequence goes on along the minus strand of NC_083104.1, from coordinate 39,924,118 downwards.
TAATCTTCCCTAAAATGCCTAACCTCACTCAGGCTAATCAAGAGAAAACAGAAAATGCAAATTCAGGAACACTCTACGAATGACCACTATTCTTCAAAAGTGTCAAGCATCAAAGCAAGGAGAAACCAAGAAACTGTCACTGGTTGGGAGAAACTAAGGAACCATGACATCTTAAGTGCAATGTGGTATCCTGGATTGAATCCTGTAACACAAAAAGAGTATCAGTGTGGAAAAACTGGGGAAATCAGAGGAAAGTCTGTAAGTTAGTTGATAACATTAAACTAATGTTGCTTTCTTAGGGCTTCTCTGGTGGCGCAGTGGTTAAGAATCTGCCTGCCAACGCAGAGGACACGGGTTCGAGCCCTGGTCCGCGAAGATCCCACATGCCGCGGAGCAACTAGGCCCATGCGCCACAACTACTGAGCCTGCGCTCTGGAGCCCACAAGCCACAACTACTGAGTCCATGTGCCACAACTACTGAAGGCCGCGCGCCTAGAGCCCGTGCTCCGCAACAGGAGAGGCCACCGCGATGAGAAGCCCGCGCACCGCAACGAAGAGTAGCCCCTGCTCACCGCAACTAGAGAAAGCCTGTGCACAGCAACAAAGACACCCAACGCAACCAAAAATAAATAAATACATTTAAAAAAAAAAAAGGGCTTCCCTGGTGGCGCAGTGGTTGAGAGTTCGCCTGCCGATGCAGGGAACACGGGTTTGTTCCCCGGTCTGGGAAGATCCCACATGCCGCGGAGCGGCTGGGCCCGTGAGCCATGGCCAGTGAGCCTGCGCGTCCGGAGCCTGTGCTCCGCAACGGGAGAGGCCACAACAGTGAGAGGCCCGCGCACAGCATAAAAAAAAAAAAACAACTAATGTTGATTTCTTAATTTTGATAAATGTATGATGATTATATAAGATGTTAACATTAAGGGAAGCTGAATGAAGAGTATACAGAAATTGTGTACTATCTTTACAACTCTTCTGTAATCTAAAATTATCTCAAAATAAAAGGTTTTTTTAAATTGCATTTTACCTTGTAAAATTGGGGAGAGTGAGGAAAGGTTATAAATACATTTCAAACGATTCTTAAATGCAAACTAACAAAATGGATTTTACGGGGCTTCCCTGGTGGCACAGTGGTTAAGAATCCGCCTGCCGGGCTTCCCTGATGGCACAGTGGTTAAGAATCCGCCTGCCAATGCAGGGGACACGGGTTCGAGCCCTGGTCCGGGAAGATCCCACATGCCGCGGAGCAACTGAGCCCGTGCACCACAACTGCTGAGCCTGCGCTCTAGAGCCTGCAAGTCACGGTTACTGAGCCTGCGAGCCTAGAGCCAGTGTTCCGCAACAAGAGAGGCCACCGCAATGAGAGGCCCACGCACCGCAGGGAAGGGTGGCCCCCGCTCGCTGCAACTAGAGAAAGCCTGCGCACAGCAACCAAGACCCAACACAGCCAAAACTAAAAAATAAATTAAAAAAAAAAAAAAAAAAGAATCCGCCTGCCAATGCAGGAGACATGGGTTCGAGCCCTGGTCCGGGAAGATCCCACATGCCACAGAGCAACTAAGTCCGTGCACCACAACTACTGAGCCTATGCTCTAGAGCCCACGAGCCACAACTACTGAAGCCCACATGCCACAACTACTGAAGGCTGCATGCCTAGAGCCTATGCTCTGCAACAAGAGAAGCCACCGCAATGAGAGGCTGACGCACCGCAACGAAGAGTAGCCTCCGCCCTCTGCAACTAGAGAAAGCCCACGCACAGCACCAGATGCGGCCAAATATTATTTATTTATTTATTTTTAATGGGTTTTACGATGAGAAGATTAACTTTTCAACCTGTAAGGAATCACAAAAGTACATTCAGTTGACTTTCAAGCTTAAAATTTTAATGACATACAAAGTAATTCCCCTAAGGTCTGCGTTGAGAAATTAGCCTACAATGCTCTAAGAAGACAGTGTGTACAAACCCCTCATATATATGTTTGCTCTATCCCCTTTCTTGACCCTAACTATCCTCAGCATACTCACTCCTAGCAATAAGGCCACAGTAACCTGGTTCTAAGAGTGCCATTTAGAAGGACAAAGTGAAATCAGTTGATATCTACTCGGTTTCCTTTTCACACTGAGCAAGTCAAATGAACTACACCAAGATGACTTCAAAATGTTCCTCTCAGATTTTCCCGCTTTTTAAAGAAAAATAAAACCTACATATCAACGACTGATGCTTAATATTTAAAAAGGAGGAGGAGGAGGAGGAGGAGGAAAATAGCGATGTCAAAAATTTGAAGTATCAACAGCAAAAGTTTATGCAGCCAAAGGATGGAGGACCACCAAATTCAGAAACAAGATTAGGAGAAAGAACAAGACCCTAAGATCAATAGGAACCATATCTCTAAAACTAAGCAACCTATCTTGATGTAGGTAGGAGGTTCAAACCACACAAGGGAACACTCATTCCCACCCCCACCCTACAACCAAAATTAAAACTGCAAGCAAGTATCTTTCCTTGTTCTCAAGCCATTTTGAAAAAGTATGACAAACTTGTCCTACTCTCCCCTGAAAGCCAATTAATTAATAGAAGTTTTCATACCCTCTAAAAAATAAAGCTTAGGCATAAGAAAGACAGGTGTTTCCTTCACTGTCAGCAAACAATGGAAAATGACTTTTTTAATATGTAATATAAACTTATTTATAAATTTGGGAATTTTAACTCAAGTAAGTATATGCTGGTATGACAAATATATGAAGAGTTGACTTAAAAAACTGAGACAGTGGGGAAATGTGTGAGAATCTCCCCAGCACTGTCCAACATAAATATTCCATAAGTTACAGAAAAAAACCCAAAGAAACTTTTTGGCCAACCCAATAGGAGTTTGCATAGTGGAGAAAGAAGGCAGACCCACTAGGCTTCTGTGACTTGATTAGAACATCCCCTAAGAACATACAGTGCCCTTAGTTTCAATTCTATAATCAACTGCATCCTTATTACTGATTTGGCTGCCCAGAAACAAAGGAGGTACCCTGGCCAGTGGATAATTAATTCCCATGTGCATATGGCACTTAAAACTTTGGACATAAATAATTTTTTTAATTTTTAAATATTTATTTATTTTGGCTGCACTGGGTCTTCACTGCGGCACGCAGGATCTTCATTGCGGCATGTGGACTCTTAGTTGTGGCATGCATGCATGCAGAATCTAGTTCCCCAACCAGGGATTGAACCTGGCCCCCTGCATTGGGAGCACAGTCTTACCCATGGACCACCAGGGAAGTCCCTGACGTAAATAAACTTATATTTGGCTTATCAGTCTCCAGTGAGATTACTCTGCATGAATAAATTCTGAAGTGCTTGAATCACCCATGTGAACCAAAAATGTCCAGTTTCTGAAATGTCCAGTTTCTGAACTACTGTGGGAGTCAGAGGGACATTGGTGTGGATGCCACTTTATCTGTGTGACCTTGATTCCTGTCAGTCTCAATTTCCTCATCTGTAAATAAACACCAACAACTAGTGCCTGGAAGATGGCAAGTGCTCAAAAAGTGATAGCTTTATTATATTTAAGGCAAATTTGAAAGGAAGTGTATAATTGAGGTAAAAACATTTCATTTAAAAAGCAGCAGTATGGGACTTCCCTGGTGGCCCAGTGGTTAAGAATCCACCTGCCAATGCCAGGGACACGGGTTCGAGCCCTGGTCTGGGAAGATCTCACATGCTGGGGAGCAACTAAGCCCGTGCACCACAACTACTGAGCCTGCGCTCTAGAGCCCGCGAGCCACAACTACTGAAGCCCGCACACCTAGAGCCCGTGCTCCACAACAAGAGAAGCCACTGCAACGAGAAGCCTGCGCACCGCCACGAAGAGTGGTTCCCGCTCGTTGCAACTTGAGAAAGCCCGTACGCAGCAACAAAGACCCAACACAGCCAAAAATAAATAAATAAATTATTAAAAAAAAAAAAAACAGCAGTATGGACCATCAAACCACATCAATTTAAAAGACATCCCTTGACAAGAGATGTCCCATGCAAGAGAGTTGAGAAGCGCAGTTAAAATGCTACAAGTAAAGTACCCCCTGTACTGTACAGATGGAGTCTCTTGCTTAGCAACTCTAGTGTTGTCTACCAAACACCCAGCCCATAATAGTTAGAGCATGACAACTGTTCACTCTAAATCCATGTGCTCAGCTTGGATTCAGAACTGATTTATAAAAATAGCTGCTGCTGCCGCTCTTTGAATCTCTTTGAGCTGATGACTGGACAGTGTTACCCTATAGGCCTAGAGCAGCTGTATTCCCTCACCACACCCATTTCTCTGTCTGCCCAGTCGAGCTGACGGCACCCCCACCCCACCCCACCCCCATCTCTGCAGCATACTATTCTCCCTCTTCCCGGGCTGAGTGAGCAAATTACAAGCACAAATATCCCCTGATGCAATGCCACAACCATCCCTGGGAAAGAGCAGAGGCAGTTGCCAAAAGCGCAGCAGCAGGAAAATGGGCGGGAGACACACACACACGCAGAGCAAGAAACACTGCAATCCTAGGGAGCCAGGGAGAGGGAATCGAGAGGCCCTGGGGAGCAATACTGTAACTGGACCGAGGAGGGTGAGGAGAAAAGGGGGTTCCCAGGAGAAAGCTGGGTAACACTAACCATCCAGAGAAGCACGTTTCACTCTGGGTCTGGGTCCTTAAACACAGACCTAAGCGTAATCACTGTCTCCTCCCCAAAGCAGCAAATGCATTTAATTTACCCATTCCTGGATGGAAGGAAAACCCTAACATCCCCCGCCACCCCCACCCCCCCACAGGGTAATTTCACCGAAGAGCTCAAGCAACATACCAGCGGAGAACCTGGTCCATGTGCTAAATCACAATCTCTGTTCTGGGTAACATTTCCAACTGCCCCCGAGGTGCCTGTCCTATCCTCGCATCCCCACCCCTTACAGCAAGCGACCCCTGCGCACTCCCACAGCCAGAAACATGCTTAGTCCCCAAACAGTGCTAGGGCCACGCACGCAGGAAGAGCCCTGCCTGGGGCCCCGTTCTCCCGACCACCCTCCAGCCCCTCCCGTAACTCCTGACCCTGCACACTCTCTAAGGCTCGCCTCAGTCCCACCTCAACTGACCCCCCAAAGCCTCACGGGACAACCTTTGAGTTCTACGTCCTCGAGCCCCACCGGGGCCTGACCCTGCACCCTCTCTAAGGCTCGCCTCAGCCCCACTTCAACTGACCCCCCAAACCTCACGGGACAACCTTTGAGTTCTCCTATGTCCCCGAGCCCCACCCAGGGCCCCAGGCTGCAGCCGACCCTCGCTCCCCAGGCTCAGCCCCATCCCTCGCCCAAGGCGTGCCTCTCGGCCCCACCGCTCCAGACCCCAGCAGCTGGACCTCTCAGCCCGCCCCGCCCGGCGAGTCTCCGGATCACGCCTCGAAGACTTGGAATATCACGCCCGCAGGCCCCCCGCCCGGCCGCCCCCGCGTCCCGAAGCCGGCGGCCACCGCCCTTCCCCGCCTCGGGAGGGCCTGGTGGGGTCCCGGGCGGCCGCGAGGCGAGGCTCGGGCAGTCCCGGGGGCAGTGGGGAGGCCACCCCTCTGACGGGGTCCCGCCTGCCGCTGCACCTACCCGCCGCCGCCGCTGCGCCGGAGCCTGAGCCGGAGCCGGAGGGAGCCGGGAGATGGCCGAGAGCAGCCGGGAGGAGCCGGGAGCCAGCGAGCGAGCCCGAGGGGCGGGACGCAGGGAGAGGCCGCTTCCTCGTCGCCCTCTTGAGGGCCGGCGCGAGGGAGGGACGCCGCCACCGCCTATTCCGCGGGCGCCGCGTCTCCTGCCAATAAGCGCGGTGAGGGGGCGGGCGGACGACAGCGGCGGACCAATAGGCGCCGGCCCCGCCGCCTCGACCCCGCCGGGGTAGCGGCCAAGCGGAGGGCCGTTGGGGGCGAGGTACGCATGGGGGCTTCAGACGCCCGCCTCCCGCCCGCCTGCTGCCGCCAGAGCGGCGGGAGGACAGACCGGCCTACTCCGCTGCTCTGTGCATTGATCGTCGCTTCCTTTTAGAACTTGGTGCCTGGAGCGGGGAGGATGTGAGCGGCGGGGCACACACGGCCGGGCCTGTGGCTCTATGACGTAACCTGGGAGGGGCGCGGGGCGGGGCCTGGGGCGCTGGCCAGCTGGGCGCTGGAAAGAACCCTAGCGGGATGAGGACGCAGCTGGGGGGCCTCTCCTGGGCTGCTCTGCCACCAGCCACAAGTGACGTGGCTGTTCCAAGTTGAGATACTTTATAAGTGTAGAATACACACCGAATTTCCGAGACTTAAAAATATATATAAAATAGCTCATTCATAATCATTGATTACAATTTGGGTCATTACAAAATTGATTGCAGGTTTGAATATCTTTGGTTAAATAAAATATATTTTAAAACAATTTCATGTTTCTTTTTTACTACTTTTTAAATGTAACTACTGGAGGCACTTCCCTGGTGGCGCAGTGGTTAAGAATCCGCCTGCCAATGCAGGGGACACGGGTTCAATCCCTGCAGAGCAACTAAGCCCGCGAGCCACCACGACTGAGCCCACGTGCCACAACTACTGAAGCCCGCGCGCCTAGAGCCCGTGCCCTACAACAAGAGAAGCCACCAAAATGAGAAGCCCGCGCACCGCAACGAAGAGTAGCCCCTGCTTGCTGCAACTAGAGAAAGCCCGCGCGCAGCAACAAAGACCCAATACAGCCAAATAAAGAAATTAAAAAAATAAAATGTAACTACCAGCAAAAGTAGAATTACTGTTTGGTTCACATTGCATTTCTGCTGGGTAACGCTGGTCCGGAAGTTAAAAGTGATAGCTGACACTGTATTGAATGCTCACTATATTCCGCGCATTCTCTAAGTATGTGATACCTAATAACTCATTTAAATGATCACAACAATCCTATATAGTTGGTATTCATGTTCTTATTATCATTTTACAGATGAGAAAACAAACAGAACTTTAGTGACTTACCTAACTGGTGGTTGCTAGAGAGGAGGAGGGTGAGGATTTGGGCAAAATAGGTGAAGGGGGTTAAGAGGTACAAACTTCTAATTATAAGTAAGTCACAGAGATGTAATATACAGCATGAGGAATATAGTTGATAATACTAAATACTGTAATAATTTTGTATGGTGAAAGATGGTTACTAGACATTGTGGTGATCATTTTGTAATGTATTTAAATGTTGAATCACTGGGAATTCTCTGGTGGTCCAGTGGTTAGGACTCTACACTTTCACTGCTGAGGACGCGGGTTCAATCCCTGGTCGGGGAACTAAGATCCCACAAGCGTTGGGGTGCTGCCAAAAATAAATTAATAAATAAATATCGACTCACTATGTTGTACACTTGAAACTAACATTATATTGCATATCAACTATACTTAAAATTAAATAAATTAAAGGATAAGTGGAAAAGGGATAGCACTGCGAATTTGGAGCCCTGGAAAGGACTTTAAGCCAATCACAGAAAACTGAAATGACTGATCTGGATCACACACCAATTAATAAGACAGGTGTCTTGGCCCAAACCCAGAGATTTCCCCCTCTCTCACCTTACCCAGACTCCAAAGTAGGAGAACTACCATTGCAAGCCTGAATTCATTCATCCAACAGATGTTGACTGAGTACCTGCACATCAGGAAGGGTCACACAGTGAAGGGCACATGTACAAAGATAAAAAAGATTAGGTTTCCTCTCTCGTGAAATTAGCATTACTTCACACCAAAGCCCACTGAAGAAAAGCACACAGGTGGGAGCTAAAAAAGTTACTTGCTCCTTCTCCCTGCTGCCTGGAATAAACAGCCCCTAGGCCTATCCCAGGCTTTATGAATAGAATTGGCTTTGAAATCCTTAGAAGACAGATGGCTAGGAAGATTCAAAAGTGTTGGAATCCTCCACTTCTTCCTTAATGTAACAGAGTCACCATGTTCTGTGTATCCCAAGCTAGACAACCATCTCAGTTATTCCCTTCCTTCTCCCTTCTCAGGCCTACCAGATGCTCCTTCTGCCTCAGAAACATCTCCATCAACATGGATGCTGTTCCCTGTTCTCTTTCCTGTATACTGCCACGGCTACTTCCAAGTCCTCTGCCAAGCTTGACAACCTTCTGGACACCCCCCCTCCAATTCATATACACCCTCCTGCACCCCTTATATACCTCTCTATTAACAGTACTCACCACATATGTGGTAATTATTTGTGTAAACATAGATCTGCCCTAATTGTTTCTCAAGGTATAGGTACTTTCTGTTTGCCCACCTGCAATAGGAAAGAACTTTCCCTTCAGTTCCAGGGTACCCAGGATAAAACACAGAGCCCCAGGGAATTCCCTGGCCATCCAGTGATTAGGACTCTGAGGTTCCACTGCTGGAGGCTGGGGATTCCATCCCTGGTTGGGGAACTAAGATCCTGCAAGCCACATGGAATGGCCAAAAAAACAAAAAAACAAAACGTAGATTCCCAGCATCTCAGAGTTGGAAGGGAATCTTAGCAAACATTTAGTCCCATGTCTAAGGATATATTCTTGAAGCTCCAGAAGTTCACAAGAAGACATTTTAGAGTTATCCAATATATTTATTATCCATGAAAATCATGCTTTATATTTATTCATCCAATTTTTTTTTTAAGGCAGAGCCAGGTGGCACGTGGGCATGTGGGATCTTAGTTACCCAACCAAGGATCGAACCCAGCCCCCTGCATTGGAAGTGTGGCGTCTGAACCACTGGACCTCCAGGGAAGGCCCTATTCATCCAAATTTTGATCAAAATTTTGGCCAGGACACAAACATGGGCAGAGTCCAATGGCTTACCATAGAGCCTTCCCTCTAGTTTTAACCTAAACTACTTCAGTAGCTTTCCTTTGCATTACAATCCTGAAAATGGCTTCCAAGATCCTGTGCAATGATGCTGTCTCTGTTACCCCTCATCGTCTGCCTTGTTTCTCAATATGTCCAGCATTATCTGCCTTCTTTGTTTCCTGAACTTTCCCCTCTCAGGACCTTCCTCAGGCTGTTTTCTCTGCCTATTCTGATTTGTAGGTAATATGAATTTCTGCATAGAAAATTAGGGAAGATCTACAAACTATTAGAATTAATAAGAATTCAGCAAGGTTACTGGATACGAAGTTAACATACAAAAAGGAATAGCATTCCTAAATACCAATAATCATCAATTACAAAATGGGATAGAAAAAAATCTCATTCATCACAGTGAAACAATAAAATTGTTATGGAACCTAGGAATAAACCTAACAACAGAATTGTAAGACCCCGATAGAAAAATGTTATAAAACTTTATAACTTTTAGAAGAAAATATAGGGAGATATCTTGATGCTCTCAAGGTAGGAATTTCTGGCTGAAGTTTCTTGGTACCAACACTTGTCAGATAAATACACAATTTTTACATACCAGTTTTTATCATAATTTATGATGTTTATGTTAGAATTCCAAGAGGAGAGGGAAATATAATTACGTGGATTCAAATTCAAATAGGATAGAGAAATAGAACTTAAGAGCCAGAAGGGTCTTTTGGGGTCATTTAGCCCAAACCTTTTTCAGGTGAGGTAATTGGAACATGTCGAAGACCCACAAAAAAGTGGCAGAATCCAGACTTAAACCCATTTTCCGACTCTCAGGCGGGTACTTTTTGCCCCCACCCCTTCTTTCATCTTTAAAATGGTGTAGCATAGTGATTCAGCAAACATATGTATGTATGTGTATATATATATATATATATATAAAACATGTATATGTACATACATATATACTCATTAATCAATATTACATGTTTTATATATAATACAACATATTAATATGTAACATAGAATATTATATATATGTATTATATATATTATATGGAGGTTTCAGGTAAGCCTTTATAAAAAGACAAACTCAGCTGCATTTCTTCCACCTGTCCAGAATATGGACACAATGCCTAGAGGTAAAACAGCCATCTTATGACAATAAAGACAAAAGCTATGGACTATGGGCTGAGGGTGAAAATTGGAAAATAGGAGGAGACTAGGTCCTTAACATCTTCCAGCAGCTGCACTAATCTTTGACTACCCACCTCTGGACTTCCTATGAAGTGAGAAAAGTAACCCCTATCTCTTAAAGCCATCATTAGTCAATGATGGAGATTTCTCCATTGGTGTAAGCCACCATTGGTCTCTGCCATTTGCAGTGAAATGCAACCCCAAATGGTACATGGAGTAAAAGCCCTGGACTCCAAATTGAGAAACCACGTTACAGTCCCAGCTCTGCCAGGAACAAGCTGTATGGCCTTGGGCAAGCCATTTCCCATCCCTGGGCCTCAGGTTGCTCATCTCTATCAGGGGAAGTAGAACAAGATGGCCTCACCTCTCTCTTCACTCACTTGCATGCTGTGTAATGTACAGGGTGGGACTTCCTCTCCCTTGAAATAAGACTACTTCTTTCAAGGTTCACTAAGTGTTTCCTTGTTCCTGTGACCTCTGGAGTAATTACAAGAGCCTGTTCCTTTTGAGTGCATGTGATACAAAACACAACTTTGGGGTATTCCCTGAACACAAAGTCCCCTAGCTAGGTCCTTGCTCTCTCTTCCTTTGGTGAGTTTCATTTACCTACAACTAGAGGGAGCACAAAGGGGGTTTTACTCTAAAACTAATGGAGCACTGTGCCCACCTCTGCCCTACAGTTGCTGTGTAATTTCTCCTCTTGGGGTCTCAAATTCATCATTTGTGAAATGAGAGGGTTGCAGATGTTCAAAGGGCCCTTCAAGCCCTGACATTCTAAGACTGCATTACACCTTCTGAATTTCATCTCACATTGGGATGGTACTTCCCTGGTTGCTAAATGATTTGCTCTCTGGTATTACAGTTAAGCTTTCTATAACTCTGAGATAGGCAGGGCTAGTATTATCATCCCTATTTGGAAACTGAGGAAACAGATTCAGGGATATGGAGTGATATGCCTACCAGCAAACACTTAGTAAGTGGTAGATCTGGAACTAGAAGCCCAACCTTTGACTCCTTGTTCAGTGCTCTTTCCACTACACCTTGATTATTTTGTTTCCTCTTTCCTTTTTCTCTCCAGGATCCACTTCCTGGCTACAAGTCAAAACTGCTCTCAACTGTGACCCTATCACTGTGACTGCTCAGAGTAATGCCCTCAGTTCCAGGCACTTGGCCAGCTCAGCAGACACCTGGCTTTCCCCCAATTCTTCTTCCATTTTCCATTCTGAACCCTCAGTCTCAATAAAACCTCCTAGCTTCTCCCCAACTCTGACTCCAAGCATCACATCCCATCCAGAGCTCCACTGGATATATCACCATGTTGAACCAGAATCTGGCCCTTTGTCTCAATATGCTTGAGACAACTCTCATCCTGGTTCTGTTATTGCTTCTTCATCTCACTCTTCACTCCATCCAACCTCTTGTTCAGCATCTGAAGCCCCTAAAGAGATAAGCCATGGTCAGAGAAGATGTGAACTGGAAGGCCCTTAGAGATCTTCCAGTCCAAAGGCCCAGCAGAAGTTGAAAATGAGGAAATTGTTTAGTCACAATATAAAAGAGTGGGGTGGGGACTGTAAGGAGCAGGAGGGCGCTGACCCCAACTCCAGCCAATTGCTGCCTGTTCCTGGAAATGTGGGCCCAGTGTGGTCACACTGGAGCCAAACGTTTATGTACAGTGTCCTGGTTGTTGAGTGTCGACAACTAATTCAGCCTTTTTAAAAATACTCTCGGGCTTCCCTGGTGGCGCAGTGGTTGAGAGTCCGCCTGCCGATGCAGGGGACACGGGTTTGTGCCCCAGTCTGGGAAGATCCCACATGCCGTGGAGCGGCTGGGCCCGTGTGCCATGGCTGCTGAGCCTGCGCGTCTGGAGCCTGTGCTCCGCAATGGGAGAGGCCACAACAGTGAGAGGCCCGCGTACCGCAAAAAAAAAAAAAAAAAAAAAAAATACTGTCTAGGCCAAACACAGCTGTGGACCAGTGGCTCTTGGGTTGCCAATTTGCAGCCTGTGCTCTGGTCCAAATCCTTCACCCACAGATAAGAGGCCAACGTCACGCACCAGATCAGCAGGAGAGGAGGAGGCAGGACCCAGACTTCAGACCTTCTATTCAGAGCTCACCATCCGTCACTCTGAAGCCAGAAAGCAGCTTTGGCCAATTTAACAAGCCTCTGGTGAGAGCCTGCTCTAGAAAGATGTTCTGAGAGGAGACAAAGATGAAGGGATTCTTTTAAAAGATGCCTGCCTTAGCTCCATGGCACTTCTTCACTTAGCTTGGGATCAAAGATTTGGCAGGTTGGGACAAACTAACTTATATTTAGGAAAGAGCTAGCCACGTTCATGGAATTCCTGTGGGCACAGTCCACACTGATTGAATTAGGATTCCGGGGACTTTGCGGGGGAGCATTTTCTGAAATTTTTATTTGGAAATAATTTTAAACATACAAAGTTGCAAGGATAAAAATAGTGCATAGCACGCTCATGTAACCTTTACCAAAATTCACCTCTTTTTCAGATTTTTCCCATTTGCTTGATTATGTGCTGCACACACACACACACACACCACACACAAATAATATATTTGGAGTTTGAGTGTAGATCACATGCATCATAGCTTTTTACCCCTAAATAGTTCAGCATGTGTTCCTAATGATGCTATTTCTTATAACCACAATACAGATTTCAACCTCAGTAAATGTATTTATTTATTTATTATTTTTAGTTGCGGCATGCGAGCTCATAGTTGTGGCATGCAGGCTTCTTAGTTGCAGCATGTGGCATTCTTAGTTGCAGCATGTGGACTTCTTAGTTGTGGCATGTGCACTCTTAGTTGCGGCGTGAAAGCGGGATTTAGTTCCCTGACCAGGGATCGAACCCGGGCCCCCTGCATTGGGAGCACAGAGTCTTAACTACTACTGCATCACCAGGGAAGTCCCAACCTCAGTAAATTTACATTGACTCAGTTCTATCTAATCTACCATTCATATTCCAGTTTTGTCAATTGACCCAGTAATGTCCCTTAAAGTATTTTTCTTCTTCCTCCAAAACAGGACCCAGTCCAGGATCAAACGTCACATTTCGTTGTCATGTCTCTTTAGTTTTCTTTAATGTGGAATATTTTCACAGCCTTTGTGTGTGTGTATATGTGTGTGTTTTTTAATGACATTAACATTTTTGAAGAATACAAATTCTTCAATATTCCCCTTTTTTAAATTAGAATGTATCTCATCTGGGGAGTCTGATGTTTTCTCGTGGTTAGATTCAGCTTATATCAATACATCCCAGTCAGAATACTGCATGAACAATGGCATGTCCTCAGAATATCATACTAGGAGGCATGCCATGTCCATCTGCCCATCACTGGTGATGTTAATTTTGATCATTGAGACAAGGTGTGTTCTGATTTCTCCAGTGTACTGTTACTATTTTTTCCCTTGCAACTAATATGCAATCTGTGGAGAGATGCTTTGTCACATGCTCAGATCCTGCTCCTCATCAAAGTTATTCCCCAGATTCGTCATCCATTGATGATTCTTGCCTAAACCAACCTTTCCTATGATGACTGCACAGTGGTGTATTTTCCATTCCACCGCTCCTTCCACAGTTACCTGTTGACACTCAGCATTTTGTTGTCAACTATATCCCTCCCTTCCGCAGGGGTGCAGTGTTGATCTCTATCAAGGTAAGTGAGATCTGGAGTTCCACTAGAAAACAATCATTCATGTCTAATGGAGGGAAAGGAGATAGCCAACATTGCCCAGCCCCTAAGAGCAGATAAAGATGAACTGGAACAGTAACTCCAAGTGTTTCAGCTAAAGGAGCTGAGACCCTCAGAGAAGTAAAGTGGCACAGAGATTCCTCTATGCAGGGGCTTCACACAGTGTCTGTTTCAGGACTTCCCTGGTGGTCCAGTGGGTAAGACTCCACACTCCCAATGCAGGGAGCCTGGGTTCAGTCCCTGGTCAGGGAACTAGATCCCACATGCATGCCACAACTAAGAGTCTGCGTGCTGCAACTAGGACCTGGCGCAGCCTAAATAAGTAAATGTTTTTTAAAAAATTATAAAACAAAACAAACAAAAAAACAGTGTCTGTTTCAAATTCTATCTCTCTCTCTTCCCCTCACCTGATCTGTGACCTCCAACAGCTCACCTAACTTCTTGCAGCCTCTGGTCCCTAATTCTTACCTTAGCGGCTCATTGGGAAGATTAAGAAACAATGCTCATCTTACTGGGCCCACAGAGTGCTAAATGAGAGTTACATATTATACAGAATACAGGAAAATTAGGTTGTGCTTTAATTATGTTTCATTTCAACAAACATATGCTGAGAATCTACCACATACCAAGGCACTATGGTGGAGGCTAAAGACTAGCCTAGAGGTAGAGACTAAATACATCAGCCCTCAAAAAGCTCACAATCTAGAGGAAGAAAAAGTTCCACTCCTTCCACTCCTAGTACTTACCCCCTCCCCAAATTAAAACATACATCCACACAAAGATTTCTTTAAGAATGTTTATGGCAGGACTTCCCTGGTGGCTCAGGGGTTAAGAATCCGCCTGCCAACGCAGGGGACACCGGTTCAAGCCCTGGTCCAGGAAGATTCCCACATGCCACGGAGCAACTAAACCCATGCGCCACAACTATTGAGCCCGCGCTCTAGAGCCCACGAGCCACAGCTACTGAGCCCAAGTGCCACAATTACTGAAGCCCGCGCCCCTAGAGCCCACACTCCTCAACAAGAGAAGCCACCGCAATGAGAAGCCCGTGCACCGCAACAAAGAGTAGCCCCTGCTCACCACAGCTAGAGAAAGCTCGCACGCAGCAATGAAGACCCAACGCAGCCAAATATAAATAAAATAAATAAATTTATTTAAAAAAATAGATGGATAGCAGCATGGATAGATGGACAGATATGTGATAAAACAAGGATGATAAAGGATTAACGGTAGAAACAAGATATCAGAGAAATGGGAGTTAACTGGAAAATTCTCTCAGCTTTGCTGTACATGTGAAATATTTCATAATAAAATGTTGGAGTGGAAAGCCAGTACTGTACAGTGCGAGTCAGAGTTTGATAAATGATGTGGTAGAGAAATAACCAGTTTTCTCTGCTGTGGGAGTGGAGAGGAGAAAGTGATTACTTCTGCTGCGGGTGGATGGTGGCAGGGGTCAAGCAGAGTCTCAGAGAGGAGGAGTCCTAGGAAATGGGCCTAAAAGATAAGATTTTAAACGCAGAAGAGGGAAAGGGGGAAAAGGGTATCCCAGTAGGTAAAACAGGCAGCATGAAAATGCTAGGCTTTTTTGGGAAGCTGCAAGGGAGCAGAGAGACTTTGGGGACAGAATGGCAAGAGAGGAGGCCGATGAGTTGAACTGTGCTCAGGCTGGGATGGGAATTAAAAGACAGACAAGAGCATGTGGTTTTGAGTCAGTAAACAATGGGGAGCCACTGAGTGTGTGTTTGTGTAAGGCTTTGACATCTGACAGCCAGAGTAGAGGAAGGCAGTGGAGAGAGCCAGCAATGCGAAGAACAGCCAGCAGTGGGGAGAACAAGTCAAAGTTTTCTATTGCTTTTATTAGCCAGCTGACAAGGAGGGCAATTTTTGTGACAGAAAAGCGGTCAAGACATGACCTTCCCGGAGGTGAGAAGTCTGAAAGTGAATCAGGGAGATAATTCAGTTTGTCTTAATTCCCAGCTCTCTAGTAACTTTGATCTCCCTGAAGACTTCCTGTTCCCTTTGAAGGTCTAAGCTGCCCGTTGACCTCCCCTCTGGCCCTCAGCCACAGCCCAGAAGCTGCAGCTCACCCTCAGCACCCTCCGGAATGAACACACTGGGAGTCGGGAAGCCTGCTTTCCAGTCCTGCTGTTGCCACCATCCCTCGCTGCGGCCCAGATCCCTCACCTGTAAATCAGTTGTGGCCCCACTGTTCCCTGTGGTTCCTTCCAGTTTTGAGACTTCTCTACTCCAGTCTTTTTCTTTTCTTTCTTTTTCTTTCTTTTCTTTTCTTTTTTTTTTTTTGGCTTTGCCATGCAGCTTGCAGGGTCTCAGTTCCCTGACCAGGGATTGAACCCATGCCCCCTGCATTGGAAGCGCGGAGTCCTAACCAATGGAACGCCAGGGAATCCCTACTCCAGGCTTCTTGCAACCAGCCTGCCAGGCTCTCTCTCAAATGTTAATTTTCCCTTTGATGTGCAGGTGTCTTTCTGATCACAGCCCCCACTGTCGTTTTCCTATCTTACCTCTTTCCTCCCCGGTCAGGGGTGTCACTGCGGTGTCCAGCTCCAGCTCCTGGCTGATCTGGGCTGAGGCTTGAAAGAGCCCTGCTGGCAGGTCAGGAGCCTCTGAGCTTCAGGGGCTGAAAGTGTGAAAGGGGTAACAATTCCCACTGCCCTGGTTGTAAGAATAACAAGAAAGTGATGTGTGAATGCACAGCCTGGGGACTCATCTTCTCTCCTCCACACCTTAAGAATCCGCCTGCTAAGTGAAGAAGTGCCATGGAGCTAAGGCAGGCATCTTTTAAAAGAATCCCTTCATCTTTGTCTCCTCTCAGAACATCTTTCTAGAGCAGGCTCTCACCAGAGGCTTGTTAAATTGGCCAAAGCTCCATTTCCCCAAGTTCACAGAGGACAGGTAGTGACTTACCTGAAAAGGATACAGGACAGTCACAGCCCTCCTTGGTCCAGCACCCACGACATCTGTTTCCAATCTTCACACCAGCCCTGCAAGCAAGACAGGACAGAAATGCCCCATTTCCCCAACCCTGACTGAGTTCTAGGAAAAGCTCAAAGTTTCACACACATAATCTCCTTTAATTCTCACAGTGAGGCTGGTATCTGTTCCCCTTCTGACAGTTAAGGAACTGAAGGCCCAGAGAAGCTACATAACTTGTCCAAGGTCACTCAGCCAAATCCCAGAAATTGACAATCAAAGTATCAAAAGGAAGAATTACTTGGTGTCCTATATGCCCAGCACTGACTTTTAAAAATATATACTATAATCCCCACAGCTAGAGTCAACTCAGGCCCTGAGAAGCCTGTCCCGGGGTCCTGGCGCACACATGGGAAGGTGGGGGTGGGCAGGGTTGCTCACCAGTCTGGGGTGGCAAAAGGAAAAGGCCTAGCGGTGGCATTTGCTGCTTCCTGAGGGACAGTAGGACTTCCCCAGACTCATCCATTCACTAAGCTAATCCTGAAGCTTCACCTGAGAGTCAACTGGTGGGAAAGAGGCAAGGGAGGGCCTTCTGGGGTCTCTCAAAGACGCAGAGTCAGGAAGCTGAGAAATGGCAAGGCACATGCAGGGCGGGCATGTTCAGAGAAGTAGGAGCAGAGAGGAGAGTAGACTCCCTTTGGTGGGTGGAGGTCCCTCTAGGCCTCGGCTCCCAGGAGCAGCTTCCCATGCTATCTGAGCAGGCAGGCCATGTGCAGTCTATCTTCCACGGATACCCCCAGCACCGCACTTGTGGGCTCAATAAAAGCTTCAGAAGAATGCAGCTCAGATGCCACCCCTGGCGGCCCTTCCCTGACTCTACTCGGGGGAAGAGGTTCATGTCCTCGGGTTATGTGTTCACCAGATGATGAGCACCTTCTGCCCTGGTCCAAGCCACCTCTGATTCCTCCATCCACAGCAAGTGGTGCTGTGTCTTCACTGGGTTGTGTACTTATACTGCCTCAACTACTGCCAGGGCACATGGTCCCCTAAATAGATGACAAGGGGGCAGGACTGCTGGATCCCCATGGGAGGCTGGGTCCCCTGGAGTCCCACTCAGCTTGGAGAGCCCATGACTTCTGAACAGACAAACCTTCCCATCCTCATTATCTGTGGTTACTTAAAAATATGTCCAAAAATTCTTAGACACTTTTCCCTTTCAAAGGTGGAGCCTTGTTCTTCTCCCCTTGAATGCGGGCCAGACTTAACGACCTGCTTCTACTGCATAGAATGTGGCAGAAGCAGTGCTCTGACTTTGGAGGCCAACACATAAAAAGTTATAGCTTCCTCCTGGTTCCTTCCTCTCGGACCGCTCACTCTGGAGGACGTCAGTCACCATGGCTTTAGGACACTTATGCAGCCCTGTGGAGGAGCCCCTGCGGGAAGGAAGGGAGGTCTCTCACCATCAAAGCCAGCACCAGCTGGCCAGATGAGTGAGTGAGCCCCGTGGAAGGGGATGCCCCAGCCTTAGTCAAGCCTTCAGATGACTGCAGCCCCTGCCCATGCATGACCACAATGCTTGAGACTTCAAGCCAGGACTGGCCAGCCAAGCCATTCTCGATATCCTGATCCACAGAAACTGTGAGAGATAATGAATGTTTCTTGTTGAATTAAGCCACTAAGTTTTGGGTAATTTGTTGCACAGCAGTGGATAACTAAGACATTATCCTCTTCCCCATTGCCTCTCAGAAAGCTCCCTCTGCTCCAGCCATACTGAACCACTAAATGTTCCAAGCAACACATTTCTGCTGAGTACCTTGTGTACCAGCCCAGGCCATACACGGGATAGGGCAGTGAACCGGCTAGATCAGCCTGGCCACTGTCCTGAGGAGCTTAAGGGGTCACACACTCCAAACATTTACAGATCCTGCTTTGGCCCACATTGTGCCCTCACCCAGAAAGCTCGCCCCAGCCCACCCCTTATAGCTAGATCCTGTACATTTTTGAATTGACCATTCTCCTTCAGCCCTGAACCTCCTCCATGAAGCCTTTTCTGACTGCCCCATTGGAAATGAGCTTTCTCATCTCTGAACTCCTATAAAGCTTTATCTCAACCTTAGCTTGACCACTTAACATCTTCCTTGTACTATGATTATTCATGTTCATTACCTCTCAGGTTAGCTGCTGTAGTCCCCTTGGGGAAGATGTCTTATATGCGTCTGTATTCCCCACATAACTAGTATACAAAGTGTCATGTGCATAGTTATCACTCAAGAAATGTACATTATGCAAATGAACATGTGAATGAAGCTTTCCAAACCCCTCCTTTAGAATTTTTATGGAGGCTGCTTTACACAGATGGGATCTATTAAATCTCTGGCGATTGATTCAACCCCCAGCCCCTCTGCCCTCCCCAGAGGTCAAGGGGGCGGGATGAGAGTTCCAACCTCTAATCACCTGGTTAGTTTCCCTGGCAACCAACCTCTATCCTTAGGTGCTTTCCAAAAGTCACTAGGTCGACTTAACTTGGGTGTGGTTGACCAGAGTTTGTTATGAATATCAAGATATCTTTATTGATCTTTCCGCTTAGGAAACTTCAAGGGATTTAGGAACTCTGTGCCAGGAATGGAGATGAAGGTCAAATATATATCTATTATAAATCACAATATCACAGTGAAAAGTCTCATTGGGCGGTGGGATTTCAAACAAGTACTGAGCAGCATTTTACTTGCCAAACTTACTTGACAAAGTAACAGCTTATCTTCCTGAACGTTCTCAGTGGTAGAGTTTGGATTCAGGCATTAAGCTCTCTTAACACTTTTTTTTTAAGTTATTGTAAAATATATGTAGTATAAAACTTACCATTTTAATAATTTTTAAGTGTACAGTTCAGTGGCATTAAGTACCCTCACATTCTTCTGCAACCCACACCACTATCCATCTCCAGAACTTTTTTTTTTCTTCTTATTTTTTTTTTTTGCGGTACGCGGGCGCCTCACTGTTGTGGCCTCTCCTGTTATGGAGCACAGGCTCCGGACGCGCAGGCTCAGCGGCCATGGCTCACGGGCCCAGCTGCTCCGCGGCATGTGGGATCTTCGCGGACAGGGCACGAACCCGCGTCCCCTGCATCGGCAGGCGGACTCTCAACCACTGCGCCACCAGGGAAGCCCAATCTCCAGAACTTTTTCATCATCCCATATTGGAATTCTCTACCCATTGAACACTAACTCCCCAGTCTCCCTGCCCCAGTCCCTGGTAACCATTGTTCTATCTTCTATCTATGAATTTGACTACTCTAGGTATAACATATAAGTAGAATCACACAGTATTTGTTTTTTATGGCTGGCTTATTTCAGTTAGCATAATGTCTTCAATGTTCATCCATGTTGTAGCATACATCAGAACCGCATTCTTTTTTTTTAATGTCTTTTTTTTTAACATCTTTATTGGAGTATAATTGCTAATGTCTTTTTTAAAAGAATTTATTTATTTATTTATTTGGCTGCACCAGGTCTTAGTTGCAGCACTTGGGATCTTCGGGTGAAGCATGCAGGATCTTTCAGTTGCGGCAAGTGGGATCTAGTTCCCCGACTAGGGATCAAACCCGAGCCCCCGGCAGTGGAAGCATGGAGTCCTAACCACTGGACCACCAGGGAAGTCTCAAATGCTTTTTGATAAAAATGATTGTGTTATGAGCATCCTTACTTTGAGCATAATGAGTGTTTCTTGATGCCTCAGCGTTGACATGCCGAATCCTTCTACCTCTGTCGGTGCCTGTTTCTCTCTACAATGAAAGGGCTCACTTGGGTCTTCTTTATAGCTATGACTGTGGCTTTTGCCTTCCTTGAAGTCTTGGGCCCTGACTCCATCTGTCCCTTGGGCAGGAGTGGGTGGACTGTGTGTTCTCTAGACAGAGAAGGGATATGACCTTGGTCAGCACATTTTCTTGGCCTGGAAAGCCCATTGTAAGGGGCGGGTAAGCACAGTATAATAAATATAAACAAGAATATTGTACTATCATTATAAATGAGATAAATATTGCTGTATCAGCAATCATATCACAATATCTAAATGTATCAAAGTAACACCTTGTATACCTTAAAATTATACAATGTTACACATCAAATTTATTCAACTAAAATTTTTTTTTAATAATAAAAATAAAAGGGTGCACAACGGCGATGAAGAGTGGCCCCCGCTTGCCGCAACTAGAGAAGGCCCACACACAGAAACGAAGACGCAACACAGCAAAAACAAACAAATTAATTAATAAACTCCTACCCCCAACATCTTCTTTAAAAAAAAAAGAAAAAAAAGAAAAGTCTGCTTCTGACACTTTCTGGAAGGAGACAGGATATAAAAAAAAAAAAGGGTGCACAAGTGAGTCAAAGGAGGTGAACTCAGGGAGTCTGAAGCCATAGGTAGGAACACACATCTGACTCTTGCATCATGACAGGCCACACCCCTCTCTGCTCAAGCAGGTTGGTGAAAACCACCTCCAGGCATTTCTCCTGGCACATATCACCCCAGAACCCAGCCAGAGATCAGCACTGATGTCAATGGGGAATCCCAGGCAATCGGCACTCATGCCCAAGACCCAGCCTGAAGAGAGGGACAAGGCAGCCTAGTCTGGCTCTTCAGGACACCCAGCTGAGGAAAACACTGCCTAGAGGCATGGTTAACAGTTTATGTATGGAAGGAAGCCCCTGCCCCAGAGAACTTCTCTGAGATCCCACAAGGGGATACAGCACCCACACTCTGTACCTGCCTGTCCCAGGCCTGAGACTCATGGGTGTGTTCAGCATCCTTCCTTAAAAGCATGGGAGATAAGTATGATGCTGTACATGCCAGCATCACCCTGTTTCTGGGCTCCAGTCCTGGCTCCTTCATAATGAGCTGTGAGGACTTTAGATGATGTACCAGAACCCAGCATACCCTTGGTAAGTGGAATCAAGGCTCATCATCATCATGTTTCAGCTCTATTGGAGGGGAGAGTAGGTTGACCATGAGAGGTTGTGGGTTTTGTCATCTACAGCATGTGAAAAACCAGAGAAGACCGAAGGAGAGGAACACAGTGAGCAGGAGCAGAGGGCTGTTTCCAGGCTGCCATGGACCTGGGGGGCAGGTCACACACTTACCAGTCCAGTCCCATTCTCAACAGTCAGAAGAAGCTCTTGCCCAGGTCAGTTGCTCAAGCTTGGGACTCACCTGCCCAGTTTAGACTGGAAAGTCACTGGAGAAGGCCCTGTTCAGCTAACGGGCAGGAAAAAGACACACAATTTGTTCCAAGATAGAACCTAAGGGGGCTGTGCTTCATGCGACTCCCCTGGCTCTTCCCTGGGTGCCGGTGATGTTGCTCACATCATTAGGAATGAAGCGCTGCACAAGTAATTTGGGGCCAAAGCACCTGGCTGTGAGCACTGGCTTTGTCACTCACCAGGGAGTGATCTTGGGCAAGTCAGTTAAGTTCCATAAACCCCAAGTTGCTCATCTATAAATCAAGCACAGTGTTAGTGAGAGGGTCAAGGGAAATAGATAACACATGAAAGTGCTTTGTAAATGATCAAACTCTACACAAATAATAGGTATTATTATTATTAAATAACTCCATGCCAGGATTCTGGATTCTGGTATTGGCCCTGCCTTTACCTAGAGTAAGTCCCTAACCTCTCTGCCCATTTAAATAGTTGGGCTAGGGACTTCCCTGGTGGCGCAGTGGTTAAGATTCTGCACTGCCAATGCAGGGAGCCTGGGTTCAATCCCTGGTCTAGAAACTAGATCCCACATGCATGCTGCAACTAAGAGTTCGCATGTCACAACTAAGGAGCCCTCCTACCGCAACTAAGACCCGGCGCATCCAAAAAAATAATTGGGCTAGAAGAGTTTCTCTATTCAATTCAGTCTAACAGTCAACAGGATCAGAGTAGGAAAGGCAGGAGTTGTGAACCTTGCGTGGGAGGGGCATGCAAAGGCAAACGGACAGCAGCAACCAGCACTGAAAGACCACAGGAAGAGACCTCACGTGGGGTAGCCTAAAGTATGGCATTGAGCCAAGCTTCTGGTAGTGCTGGGTTTAACCAGGGAGGCCTCAGCTCAACCTCAGTTTCCTGAGCAGCTCCAGGACAAAGCTGGCACCACTGTTTGGAAGGGCCACTCCATGCAGGACTGGTGTCTGCAGGCCAGGCAGACATGATGTCATCTGTGCATCTGGAAACCACAGACCAGCCCTCCCGGGTCTCCAGCGGCTCTCATGTTTTCTGGCCAGGATCCCCAAGTTCCGTTCTCTCTATATCCCCAACCCTTTGCATTCCAGGCTCCCAAGGAACTGAGCTAGGACCTCCTGGGCTTCCGTCCAAGCATCTAGTTCCAAATTCCCCCACCCCTTCGTCCCTTGGGAGTAAACAATATAACTTTAAACAAAGACTGCTGCCTCAGCCTTGAGGAAAATACTGGGCCAGTTTCAGTGCTCTGCTGACTGTTTATTTCTTCATACCCACACTTAGTGCCAAGATAGAACCTGAGGGGCTGTGTTTATTGAGTTTCTCCTGTCTCCGCCCTGGGCTTCCAGGTGCTGCGAAAGGTGCTCACATTCACAAGATCCACACAAGTGCAGCAGGTGTGTTTCAAGTCAGAAACTTGGTTGTTCGATCCCAGCTCTCTCCTTTCGTTGACTGGCAAGTCTGTCAGCCTCTCTGAACCTTAGTTTCTTTGTCTGCAAAATGGGGCCAATAATATTGATGTCACACGGTTGCTGTGAGGATGGTATCATTCCGGGCATGGCCGGTGGCTGCACACAGTGGGTGCTCAACATCAATGACCTTTCTGCTCTCCTCTCCCCCTTCCATTACACCATGGTTCTCTCTCCCCTGGAGGGGAGTTCAAGTTCCCATTTCTGGGCCTCACCACCACAGTATCTGATTCAGCAGTTCTGAGATTTGCATTGCTAACAAGCCCCCAGGGGCTGCTGCTCCAGTGGTCCAGAGGCTACTCTTGGAGAACCCTCATCTCCCTTGTGAGGAGGAGGTGGCACACAGGGGAGCTCCAGGATGGACTTGTCAAAAGTGAAAGACTTCAAGTATTTATTATATTATAATTGACATAACAAAAAATTCACCTATTTTAAGGTGTACGGCTTGATAAGCTTTAGTAACTTGACAGAATTGTGCAACCATCTCCACAATCCAGTTTTACAATATTCCCACCACTCCAAAAAGTTCTCTTGGGCCATCTGCGGTCAATCCGTGTCCACTCCAAGCTCCAGGCAACCACTGGTCTGCTTTCTGTCTCTAAGTTTTGTTTTTACAAGAAATTTCACATACATGGACTCATATAATTTGTGGTCTTTTGTGGCCAGCTTCTTCTGGTCAGCATAATTTATTTATTTATTTATTTTTTGCGGTACGCGGGCCTCTCACTGTTGTGGCCTCTCCCGTTGCGGAGCACAGGCTCTGGACGCGCAGGCTCAGCAGCCACAGCTCACGGGCCCAGCCGCTCCACGGCATGTGGGATCTTCCCAGACTGGGACACGAACCCGTGTCCCCTGCATCGGCAGGTGGACTCTCAACCACTGTGCCACCAGAGAAGCCCCAGCATAATGTTTTTGAAGTTCATCCATGTCGTAGCATGTGTCAGGAGTTCATTCCTCTTTACTGCTGAGTACTATTCCATTGTGTGGGTGCATCACAATTGGTTTGTCCACTCACCAACAATGGACACCTGAATTGTTTCCAGTTTTTGGTATTATGAATAATGTTGTTATGAACATTCACATACGTGCCCTTGCGTGGACATGTGTTTCCAAATGCTGTCTTTAAAGGTAAACCATAATTTACCAAGTCTCTCCTTCCTAGTCCTTGGAGCGTCTGCAGCCAATACTGTTAGCGACTAAGGGCTAATGGGAAGCCCAGGCTCTCCTGTCAGCAGCTAAGATCAAACTCAGACCCCTCCCCAGGCCCTGTCTCCCTGCAGCCTCACCTTACCCACTGGTCACGGCCCTCCCCCGCTCCATTACCCCAAATGTCATACCTTGATTTAGAGCTGGTGATTAAAGGATTTTGCCTTTCAGTTAAATTAAACTGCTCAAAGCAGCCAGCAGGGAAGAGAATGAAAACAGGATTGACCCAGATCTCTTAAAAGTCCTGGGGTTTCTCATCTCTCCTGAGCATCACTAGGCCTAGATGTCCCCATGGATACAGCACTGTCTGGTCCAAAAGTAGCATCCTCTGTATGTGCACAGCGGTCAGAGCAAACCGAGGACCCAGATACTGGCCTTCTACCCCAACGCCCCTGATTCTTGCTGCTGTTTGGCTCCCCTTGGTTTAGCTGACTTCATGTCTGACACACCTAGACTCTATTCCTTCTCCCCCAGGGACATCCCAGCCGCTGTACGGGAAAGTATTTTTCCTGCTCCACTTCCGAGTCCTTCCATCTGCCACACGATGGGGGCACCAAAGCTGTTATCCTGGACACACACACTGTCCCTTGCAAGGGCCCCAAAAGAATCAATTGAGCAAAGGCTGACTGCCTAAGACCCTTTGCCTGAGCCAGTTCCCCTCTCCCATTCCAATAAACCTCTCCCATGTCCAGGTAGTTTCCGGGCTCAAATCTTAAGCCATGCCATTTGGTAAAGGAGGTTCTGGCCTCAGAGCTCAAAGATCTGAGTTTGCATACCTGTGCGGACTTGTGGCAGCAGTGACCTCAGGCTCTTTACCACGAGGAAAGTGATGTTTTTCATCCCGCTGGCTCTATACCTACAACGAAGTTGATGTTTTTCATCCCGCCGGCCTCCGGGTGCAGATGAGATAACAGGAAGAGATTTGTTGGGTGCACCGCTCTGGAAACCCGTGGGGCACATGTAGGCCCCAGGTCAAAAGGATTCAGAGAGCAGGAAAGACTTCACTCCTGTCACCAGTGAGTGTAGAAACAAGGACCTTTTCAGAGAAATGGCCTCTCAGAAACTGCCATCCTTGACTTGCTCTCCAGATTTGCCAAGTCAAATGGTGGCCCTGACAGGAGTTAAAGAGGTGCATCAAAGTGGTGGATTATAGTTGTGTTTTTATCTAGTAATGAGAGATTGGGTGACTTAGGTTGGGAAATGTCTGTGCATATACTGCAGAAGGGATTATAATGAGTAGCTGAGAACAAAGGCCTGGAGTGTGAATCCTAGCCCTGCTACCTACTAGCTGTATGACCTTAGGCAAATTACTTAACATCTCTGGGCCTCAGTTTCCTCATCTATAAAATGGGAGTAGGGCTTCCCTGGTGGCGCAGTGGTTAAGAATCTGCCTGCCAATGCAGGGAACACGGGTTCAAGCCCCGATCTGGGAAGATCCCACATGCCGCAGAGCAAATAAGCCCATGCACCACAACTACTGAGCCTGTGCTCTAGAGCCCACGAGCCACAACTACTGAAGCCCATGTGCCACAACTACTGAAGGCTGCGTGCCTAGAGCCTGTGCTCTGCAATAAGAGAAGCCACCGCAATGAGAACCCCACACACCGCAACGAAGAGTAACCCCCGCTTGCCGTAACTAGAGAAAGCCCGCGCAGCAACAAAGACCCAATGCGGCCAAAAATAAATAAATTAATTAATTAATTTTTTTAAAAAGGGAGTAATCATCTTACAAGGTTACTGTGAAAATTAAGTGAGGGAATGTGTGTGAAATTCTCAGCTCATTAGCTGATAGTGTGTCAATTTTCTTGTTTATGTTTTATTTTTATTATTTTTATTTATTTATTTATTTTTGTACACGGGCCTCTCACTGTTGTGGCCTCTCCCGTTGCGGAGCACAAGCTCCGGACGCGCAGGCTCGGCGGCCATGGCTCACGGGCCCAGCCGCTCCGCGGCATGTGGGATCTTCCCGGACTGGGGCACGAACTCGTGTCCCCTGCATCAGCAGGTGGACTCTCAACCATTGCGCCACCAGGGAAGCCCCATATGTTTTATTTTTAATAAAGCATTTCCTGAGTGCCTCTTATCCATTCGGTCATCCATTTGTTTGTTCATTCATTTGTTCTTTCATTTGTTCTTTCATCTAGTCAACAGAAACCTTCAAGTGCCAACAGTGTGCCAGAATCTATGAAATGCACTGGAAGAAGAAAATAATACAGTGCTTGACCATTTTTAAAGCTCTTTTACATGCATTGCCTTGTTTTACCTTCCCACTACCTTCTGGATGACGTTAAGAGAACAGAGGCTCTGAGGATGTGGTGATTTGCCTAAGATACCAATTAAACAGTGGCACAACTTCCTCCAACTCATGTTTTCATTTCTTTTTTCCAATTACAAAAAATTTTTTTAAAATATTTATTTATTTATTTATTTACTTTGGCTGCGCCAGGTCTTCGTTGCGGCATGCATGTGGGATCGAGTTCCCTGACCGGGGATCGAACCCAGGCCCCCTGCATTGGGAGCTTGGAGTCTTACTCACTGGACCACAAGGGAAGCCCCCCAACTCATGTTTTCAGACATTCAATCCAGTTTACTTTATAGGACACCTCACTGCCAGAAGGACAGGGTCATTAATAAATGAGTAAGACGGGGCCTCTCCCTGCCAGTCTCCATAGTCTCTGCTCCCAGAACTCAGGACATCTCCCCTCATTGTAGTCTTTTCCCCGGGGCTCTATTAGAGTTGCTTGTTCTGATTTATCTCCGGACACCAGGAGTCTGCCCAGAACACAGTATGGCATCTGGATGATGCCTGTGTCCATCTGGGTTCTCAGCTGCCAACAATGGGGCAGGGCCCAGGGCCCAGGTGGTGCCGCAGCTGTAAAGATGCTGATAAAGCTTAGGTCTGGCTTCTACCTGAAGGAGTGGGACTCAGAGTGGGGGAGTCCACAGCACAGGAGAATGTTCAAAGGTTCTGGGAAGCCAAAGACAATCCACGTGTACTGTGCCCTGGCCTGAAACTGAATCTGGGTGGCTGGGGAGACCTATATATGTTTAGCCTAATTAAAGAGTAAGGAATCCTTCCAGCAGAGCCTCAGTGCCTCTACAGGGGCTTAGGGCCAGGATCCAAGACTTCTGATGGCCAAAGGTATTCAGACGGATTCCTGGCCAAGGAGGCCTCATGCTGCACAGCCTCCTGGCCTTGCCCCACCCACGTGCAGGGGCAGGATTCACTGGCATGTGGCCACTCCCAGGCGAGGTGGGAACCTCAATAATGAGAGGCCCGATGCAGCTCCTTCCTGGACACCAGCTTCGGGGCAGTCATCGAGTCTGACCCTGAGCATTCCACAAACTGCGTCCAGCTGAGCTATGGGCTCCAGGGGTGATCCCGTTCTCCATGCTCTGATACCCTATGATACCCTAAAAAGTACACAACTCCTCTACCCAGCTCAGTTTCTCTAAGGCCAACTCTGTTGAGAAGAGGGAGAGCCAGAGAAACACAAAGAGAATAAGAGAAATGGCAGCTAAGGTAAACATGAAATAAGCGCATGGAAAAGCCTTTGGGAGAGCAGAGGAAGAGCTGATTAATGCTGCCTGGGGGGCCTGAGAATGCTGGGGAGGAGGACCGAACCCAGTGAAAAGGATTGGCAAAGCAGGGGAAGGAAAGGTGTTTCACGCGAGGGAACAGAGTTCAGGAACACAGAGCTGTGAACAGGCAAATCACTGAGGCTCTCTGAGGATGCACAGGAGGCAGGAAGCAGGCAGGAAAGGCCAGCAGGGCAAACCGGAACGTGAGACCTTGCTGTGACCTTCAGACAGAGACCAAACTGCTTGGGAAGTGGAGGCATTTTGCATTTGAAAGGAAAATGAACATTTGGGCTGAGAAATAAAGCTGTGTATGGAGTGCCTCCTCTGTGCCCAGTGGCTTACAGGCATTTTCTCCACATCACGCAAGGTGCACGTTTTACAGGGGCAGACACGACAGAGCCATGGTTTTTCTACGGTATAAGCCCTGTCCAAGGAGGGGGCAGGGCAGAAGGGAACTTGGCAGAGCCATAGCAGCTCCTTGAGGGTGAGGACCCCCTTAAACGGAAGGAAGCAAGTTGGAGCTTATTAAAGAGTTCACTCTTCTGATCTTAAGACCTGAAACCTGGTCCGTACTCTGGGCCACCATAGTGCTGTCAAGGTCACCACACGCAACACCCTGAATGAGCCACCTGTCAAGAAACACCCACACCGAGGCTTCTCAGTGGCAGGGCCCACATGCCTGGTGCCTGGCAGGTGCTCAGTGATAGCTGTTGGATGAAGCTTTCTGTAAAGAATTCTTTTGGTTGACTCCTGGCTTTGGCCAACACCTCAGGAAGTAACTCCCAGTCTCTCTGGTTCACCAAAGTCATTCAGAAGAGGAAGGCCCCTCCACTTCCATGGGGCCGCCCAGCGTGGGAGTGCCGCCAGAGCCCCGCAGGCAGCTGAGTCAGGGTTGGGGGAAGACTTCCTGGGGTAGGAGAGGCCTAGGTGACCCCACGGAGGGGGGGCAGTAAGTGGAGAGGGCAGTGGGAGGTGGGCTCAGGAGTGAGGACGGGTCTGGTGAAGGAAGGAATGTCGGCGCCGCCCCACCTCTCAGGGCCGTGTTTTCCTGTGTGAACCTCAGCTTCTCCTGCCTCAGCAGCCTTCTCCAAGGTGTTGGATTTAAGGAGAGGGTGGAGGGAGGGAAGGAACCAGCTCTGCCTGAGCCGGGGTATGGACCAGGTCCTCTTGCTATGTGCCAGCCTCAGGTGTTATCTGTGGTGACTCACAGCCCTTCCAGGCCTGTTTACCCATCTACAAAATGCACTCCATTATGGGGTTTCCTGAAGACTCGGTGTTAGGTGATTTTTGTTGCTCTCTTGATTTTGTCTGTTGTTTTTGAGTTCTGTGGAGGATAAGAGATGAACTAACTGGACCCTCTGTGTTGGACTCACCACAGTCAGACCTGGCATTTTTGAGTACTTGCTGGAACTATTCTAAGTTCCTTATATGTATTGTCATTTCATTCTGAAACCACCCTGCTATTATCCGCATTTTGCAGATAATGAATGTGAGCTTTCCATCCACCCATTCCCTCACCCAGCACTGCTCATCAGGTGCCCAGTGGCCTGGGCTCCGGGTCAGCCCACACTTGTCAGCACACCCGGCCTCCCGAGACAGCCGGATGTCTGGGCAGGACTTGCAGCTCTTAGTTAGACCTGTCGCCACACCCTGTTTCAGCCCCCAATGGCCTCCTTCCCTACCTGCCTGGGTAGCTCGGCAGCTGCCAAGGCTTGTCATGCTTCCCCCCCCCAACCCAGTTGTTTGGGTGCCGGCAAATGCCAGGCAGGTGAGGAGCCCCAGCTTCCACCAGCCCAGCTGCCCTCGCCTTCCAGGTGCAGGGTAGGTGTGGGGCAGGGAGTAGGGGAGAGACAGGGTGTCTCCCAGGCTCAGAATTGCTGAGACGGAACCTCAACTGAATCACAGCATTAACTCATCTAGAACTGGGGCTCAGGAAAACAAAACACCTGTGCGTGTACAGGGAGAGACCTGGCATCCTTGTAACATGAGTGGCCAGGAGGTGTCCTCCGCCCAGGTGCAGGCGCAATTTACTTCCCTCTTCAAACTTAAATCAAGTGGTCCCAACTTCTCCCTTTCTTCAGAACCATTTGTTTAGGACCCATCACGAGCCCAGGAAAGAGAAGGAAAGTGGGGCTTCCTGCATAAATTAGTAAATTAAGTCTCACAGGAATTCAGCAATGTTGCAATCACCCAGAGGTGGCTTCTGGGCTCAAGAAGCTGAAGCCCAGATCCAGAACTGATGGTCTTAGGAAGGGGGCTTGGACGTAGTAGGAGAAAGTCAGGAAAAAGTCTTGGACTTGGAACCTGAAGCACAAACGTCTACTCCCACCTCTGCTGTTTGGTGGCCAAGTAAGTGAAAGTGACTCACCCATCGATGAGCACGAGTGTCTGCATCCCTGAAATGGAGGCAACCCCACCTCATGAGAATCTAGCGAGAATAGCCACACAGGAGAGAAACCAGCATCCACAAAACCAGTCCTCAGGAACCCAGCTCCATGGAAGAAGGGCTCTGTGGGTAAATAGGTTTGTAAAATGCTCTCTCCTCTCCTGAAATGTGTGCCGCAGGTGAAGGATTCGGAGAAGCCCTGCAATAAGGAAAGCAGGTGGAAATTGTTTAACACAGCGTTTCCCAAACTTGGCCCAGGAAAGTGTTCTGTGGGGTGGTGCTGTGAGTGCCCTGAACGCAAACATTAGGTGGCTGTGGTGTTTGGAAAACGGCAAGTAGCCCACTTTCGTGGGGGAGAGCATTCAACCAAGAGAAGGATGACAGCAACGTGGAAACCAGGTAGGCCTTCAACACGCTCCTACACAGTGGGTGGAAGTGGACATGGACATGGCTGCGTTGAAGACAGTTTGACTACACTGATTAAAATGTCAAAGTCTCTACCGCTTGATCTGGTAATTCCACCTCTAGGAAATTATCTTGCATAAGTACTTGCACTTAATTATATGTACAAGAATGTTCACTGAAGCATCACATGTAAATATAAAAAGAAAAAAAAGAAGTAAACAATCTAGACATCCAGCCCTAGGGGAGCATTTGAGTGATGACTGTGTGCATATGGCAGCCTGGGCTGCTACCACGGATAAAGCGTGGCTGCGCACTCTGACATGCAAGACCTCCTAGATATGCACTTCAGCAGAAAAATAACTTTGTTTTCCTCTCTCTCTCTATGTATATACACATAGATATAATATATGTCTGGCTTTTTATATTTATGAATAACACTTCAGTGGACATTCTTTTACATATAGCCCATGTAAGTATTTATATAGGATAAATTCCTAGAAGTGAAATTGCCATATCAAAAAAAAATTGATATATATATATATATAGAGAGAGAGAGAGAGAGACAGACAGACAGACAGAGATACAGACATATAGATATGGATGCATGTATGCATCCATATATCTACACATATTTATTTGTGTAATATATATATAGACACATGTAATATATATGTAAACACACATATACACATATGCAAATGTGTATATATACATATATTTATACAAAGATATATGTGTGTATGTGTATCTAAATAGAAATGACACATCCATATCCATATGTACCACATATCATATATTATAAATACATAGAAAAGTGTCCAGAAAGGGACATGACAAAGTTAACAGGGGCTTTCTCTTCAGAGGGATGTGGGATTAGGAAGAAGGGTGGGAAGGACAATGAGACTTATCAGCATTTCCATGCTGTTTTTATTTTTTACAGTGAACATGCATTACTTTTGAAATTTTGAGAAATATGTCTTTTATTATTTATTTATTTTTAAAACATTATTTAATTTATTTATTTTTGGCTGCATTGGGTCTTCATTGCTGCACGAGGGCTTCCTCTTGTTGCGGTGAGCGGGGGCTACTCTTCATTGCAGTGCGTGGGCTTCTCAATGCGGTGGCTTCTCTTGTTGTGGAGCAAGGGCTCTAGGTGTGCAAACTTCAGTAGTTGTGGCATGCGGGCTCAGTAGTCATGGCTTGTGGGCTCTAGAGCGCAGGCTCAGTAGTTGTGGCGCACAGGCTTAGCTGCTCTGCGGCATGTGGGATCTTCCCGGACCAGGGCTCGGACCTGTGTCCCCTGTACTGGCAGGCGGATTCTTAACCACTACGCCACCAGGGAAGTCCAGATGTCCTTTAATTGGTAGAAAAAAACACTAAAACAAGGCTCAGGAGGATGGCTTTTCTTTTGTAGTCAACTCAAAGCCTTTGTTTTTTGTAACCTGAAGCCATGGGTGTTTGTTATGAATATAAGCACTGAATGACTGTTGGATCCCCAGATTCACTGCTTTTGGTTTCAAAATAAAAACACTTTTTTTTGCTTGTTTGTATTTGAAAAATACTGAAGATTGCAATAATGTATAACACACCACTTAAAAAATATCTTGAAAGAAAGATGTCAGAGCTACCTTGGTTAACCTGACCAGTCTTCTCTCTGGAAATAACCCTAGTAATAATCTCCAGTGAATAGGGTGGTGCAGATTCTGCAGTGGATTTTGAATGGAAGTATTATGATGCTGTGGGGCACCCTCAGAGTCAGTTTGTCTGTTTTTCATTCATAGTCCCCGGTCTCTGGAGCACACAGCCTAGAGGGGGCATGTGAGCCAGCAATGCCCACCTACCCTGTTCCCACACTCCCATCTATATGTTTATTATTGTGCTTTTCCTCGGCCCCTGTTACATTACTGACCTTCTGGGATCCTTTCCCATGCTTTTGAAGTGTATCCTTTAGAAGTTCACCTAGTTCAGTTCTCTTGGTGGGGAACTCGTTTCTTTTGTTTATCTGTGATTCTCTTTGTTTTACTCTCATTCTTGCAAGCTGGTTTTGCCAGTTACACCATTCTAACTTGACTTTCAACGCGTTGTGCACGGCCTCCCAGAGTCTTAAGTCTCCCATTGTTGCTGGTGAGGAGCTGCTGTGTTGTCCCTGTGTTAAGGGCTCTAGTCTTTGATTCAGTGTGTGCTTAAGATCCTTTGTCTTTGGTATTCTGCCCACATTACATGCCCAGCAGCAGATTTCTTCTTATTTACTCTGCTTAGGATTCAAGGGGTTTTCTTGATTTTGTAGATGCCAATTTTTCATCAGGCACTCTTTCTTTAAAAATTAACTTTCCTCCATTTTCTCTATTCTTTCCTCTGGGACTCAAATTTGATGTAGAGAGACCTTTCCATTATGTTTTATTTCTTCTCTCTTTCCACCTCTTTCCTACTCTCCTGATCAGTGTATGATAAATACTGTTTTACAGTTACATTCTAAATAATTTCCTAGCACATTTCTCCAGTGCATTATCTTTTCAATTGGGTCTAATCTGTAACTTAACCTATCAACTGAGTTTTAAATTTCAATAATTATATTACTCATTTTTACAAGAATAAATGAATTCTCTGGAAAAAGAAGGGCATTCCCCAGAGGTGTCAGCAAAGGTGAGAACATGAGTGCAAGAATGGGAGAGGAGTCCTGGGTTGGAGGGATGGGGGTGCTAACCAAGCCCATTCTTTATTGATAAGACCTCTGAAGTCCAGAGAGTCACACAGGGGTCACACAGCTAGCTAAGGGCAGAGCCAGGATTTGAACATAGGCCTTCTTTCTTTCTTTCTTTCTTTGGCTGCATCAGGTCTTGGTTGCGGCATGCGGGATCTTCGTTGTGGCATTGGGGATCTTTCGTTGCAGCACGCAGGCTTCTCTTTAGTTGTGAGCTTCTCTCTAGCTACCACGCGCGGGCTCTAGAGCACACGGGGTCAGTAGTTGCGGCACCCAGGCTTAGTTGCATGTGGGATCTTAGTTCCCCCACCAGGGATCGAACTTGCGTCCCCTGCATTGGAAGGCGGATTCTTAACCACTGGACCACCAGAGAAGTCCCCGCCTTCTTATTTCTTATTTCGTTGTGGAGCACAGGCTCCGGACGCGCAGGCTCAGCGGCCATGGCTCACGGGCCTACCCGCTTCGCGGAATGTGGGATCCTCCCGGACCGGGGCACGAACCCGTGTCCCCTGCATCGGCAGGTGGACTCTACCACTGCGCCACCAGGGAAGCCCCTCCTCCTCTTTTTGTTTCCCTTTTTGGTGCCCCTGCTTTGTGGTACATGAAGCACACGCTCAAACTAGGCTACTGGGAACTGCAGCCTGAAAAAGAAGCCACAGCTTTGCCTGCACTGGGGCAGGCAGGATGTCCTTGAATGCAGCTGTAAGGCAGGTCGCGGTGCGGGGCTCCCGCGGACTCCCCCAACTCCTCCCAGTTGCTGATTCCGGGAAGAGAGGCTGGAAGGCAGATGCTTGAGGAGGCTAACCTTGGG
The DNA here is from genome assembly GCF_949774975.1 of Lagenorhynchus albirostris. NCBI lineage: Eukaryota > Metazoa > Chordata > Mammalia > Artiodactyla > Delphinidae > Lagenorhynchus > Lagenorhynchus albirostris. The sequence continues at coordinate 39,889,687 of NC_083104.1, read as the reverse complement.
GCACCGTCGCCACCTGGTGGCGTACTCCGGTTCTTGCAGTGGTCGCGCCTGCAAGCTCCTCGAGGCGAAAGGAGAGAACAAAGAAAATCTGGGCGGAGGGGCCAGGGTGGGCTATTTGACTTTGCCCGAAGACCTGACCCGCTTTGTCCATCACTGGAAGGTGATGCGCCCCCCGGAAGGGCTGAGCTCCGTCCTGAGAGTGTGCAAACAGGGAGCCCTAGACTGGGCTTTACACTACTTCCAGGCATCATCACTTGGAAATCAGACAGGCCAAAGTCTTAAGATATTAGAATCATCGAGGAGGTAATCCCCACTCCCACCCCTGCCGCCAGGTCACAGTCACAAGGGGCTGAGAACTGCCCGAGATCACTCAGCTCCGGCTGCTCCTCCGCCCCGCCCCAGTGTGGGCAGCCTTTTTTCATCAAGGTCTCAGAGACATTCCGGCCACAGGCAGCAGAGTTTACCTTATCTCTGTGATCCTCCCTAGGGCACTTGGCCTGCAGCTCCACGCCTTCTCCTTCCCCCTCTCCCAGAGATCTGACCTCCCTCCCGCCTCCAGCTCCCCTTCCCTCGGGTCCCCTCCCCCACTGGGACCTCTCTCCACCTGTCCCTTCAACTGCCATTTGCATGCCTGGGACAAGTTGCTGTCACCAGCCTGGATATTTCTCCAGAGCAATTCCCTCACGTTCATCCCCTGACCACCCAGGAATCTGGACAGTCCACTGTCCAAACCAGCCCTGTCCACATAGGAGGAGCTCAGCACTGCTGTCCCCTCCTCCTAAAATGTTTTCTTTTGAAATATCATACTTACAGAAAAGCTGCAAGAATAGTACAAAGAACTCCCCTACCCACTTTACCAAGTCATTTATTTTTTAACATTTGCCTCATTTGCTTTCTCCTCTCTCTGTTGTCTCTGTTACACACACACACACACACACACACACACACATTTTTTTTTTATGAAACCATTTGGAAGTAGGTTACATCATAGTCCTTAACCTTAACCTCAGTGTGTTATTTCCTGAAAATAAGGATATCCTTCTATAATTATCAAATTCAGGAAATTTAACATCAAGACAATATTTTAACCTAATCAATAGTCTATATTTCCACTTGGTCAGTTGTCCCCAAATGTCCTATCTAGCACTTTTTGTTTGGTCCCAGATCCCATCCAGGATCACATATTTCATTTACTTGTCATGTCTCTTGAGTCTCCTTAATCTGAACAGTTCCTTAGCCTCTTGGTTGTGTATGACACTGACATGTGTGAAGAATCTAGGCTGGTAATTTTATATAGTTCCTCAGTACAGATACTTCCTTTCATCCTGCATTTTTTTGCTCTAAGTGTCAAGGGTCTACCCAGTTCCTCAGGTTAGGAACCTAGGTCCCTCCCTCCCTCCCTCCCGCCCAGCCCTCATCAGGTCCTCATGCCCACTGCCCTTCTCTTCAATGCCCTCATCATTCCTCACCAACCAGCTATCCTCCACCCTGCCATCAGCGACTGTACTGCTTCACACAAGCTGGCTGTTTAAAGTGTGGTCCAAGGACCTGCAGCAACAGGAGCTTGTTAGAAATGCAGAATCTCAGGTCCCAGCCCTACAGAATCAGAACCTGCATTTTTAAAAAATTTTATTTTATTTATTTTTGGCTGCGTTGGGTCTTCGTTGCTGTGTGCAGGCTTTCTCTAATTGCGGAGAGCGGGGTCTACCCTTCGTTGCAGTGCGAGGGCTTCTCATCGTGGTGGCTTCTCTTGTTGCGGAGCACGAGCTCTAGGCACGCAAGCTTCAGTAGTTGCGGCACGTTGGCTCTAGAGCACAGGCTCAGTAGTTGTGGCGCACGGGCTTAGTTGCTCCGCGGCATGTGGGATCTTCCCGGACCAGGGCTTGAACCCGTGTCCCCGGCATTGGCAGGCGGATTCTTAACCACTGTGCCACCAGGGAAGTCCAGAACCTACATTTTAACATGTTCCCCAAGTGTTTCTTCTGCTAAGTCTGAGAAGTCCTGCTCTCAGAGATCCCTGAAGCAGACCCCTCAGCTCCATATTGAAGGAGTGTCCCTCTCTACCACCCCTGACCCCCAAACTTCATTCTTACCTCACCTACGTTCATGAGGGTATGCTGTCACCTTTGTACCATTTAGTCCTTCTTCTAGGAATGCCCTCTCTCTCCTGAGACTTCTACTCGAGATTAGGCTTAATGGTCACTTCTGTGGTGTGCTTCCTGCCACTCCTCCTGGGCGCCATTTCCTTTGAACCTGCCTCTTATCCTAGCTTCAGTTACATGCAAGTGTTACTCCCAAGGGCTCCTGATCTTTAAGGAGTTCCTCCTCCCATTAGTTGGTGAGCTCCTTGAGGGAAAACCTGCATCTCACACACCTCCTTATCTACAGTGCCTAGAACAATTCGAATGTCTGTTGAATGGGCACGTAAAAAACCAGCTCTTCTTCCACAGAGGTACTTCTTCCCAGTAGATCCTGAAGTGGGTACTGGGGTATCCAAAGGGCCATCCAAGTACCTGAGCCACAGAATGTTGGGACAGGGGTGGCCACAGGGAAACATCTACTTCAAATGCCCTTTGTGATCCATGAGAAAAGGCCCCAGAGAAGGAGAAGTGGCTTACTTGCAGTTTCGTCCCCTGGAGTGGTTGGCCCAGAGAGTCACTATTGACCCATGTTTTGACCTTCCTGGAGCAAACTGCCCTCATGTGGTTTAGTGTGAGAAGCAGAGTAGTAAAAACCAGAGTTGCAGATGAATGCGCACAAAATGCAGAGACTTATGTAGAAGTTTTAAACATGAAAAACTATTCTGTATCTTCTTGCTTAGGAAACAGTCATGCCAGTGAAGGATAATGGTTACCTTGAGGAGGATGCAGGAAGACTGGAGGGTTTATAACCAAGCTGGGGTAGGCAGGGGGCTTCAGCCATGCTGTTTACTCTTAAGCTGTGTGCGGAATATGAGTGTTGAATTTTTTTATACAACCTTATGTCCTTTAAAAATTCTGATCTGAACCAAGGGATCATGCCTTGCACACAGTTGTCCTCAAATTTTTTAATGAGTTTTCTTGCTGACGGTTTTCAGTTAACCAGCCCTCAACCTTGTGGGTGCCCATTAATTTTTTTTTTTTTTTTAATAGTAAATGTAAACTTTCTGCATGGCAGGCTTCCAGCTCTAACAAGCAAGGTTCAGAGGGCAGGGTGCATTCTGGAAAACAGAATACCACTCTGTTATTGGAGCTTAAGATGAACACAAATAAGGCTGGGGTTATATCTTAGCACATGGGCTAGAGTTCAGGTTTCATTTTATAGGCAAAGAAACACTAAATTCTCAAGGAAGAATGGTTTGAATGAATTATTCATTTTAGCAAGGTGACTGTGGCAACAACAGGGCAGAGAGGAGACCAGCTAGCTTTGGCAATAATCCAGAAGTATTACCTGCTCAAAATAAATTTATTTTATTTATTTTTGGCCATACCGTGCAGCTTGCAGGATCTTAGTTCTCCAACCAGGGATCGTACCTCTGCCCCCTGCAGTGGAAATGCAGAGTCCTAATCACTGGACCACCAGGGAATTCCCTCAAAGTAAATTTAAAAAGCAAAATGGGGTGAGGTGAAGAAGAGAAACAAGACTTGCTCTGAGTAGATGTTGAAGCTGTGTGATGCGCAGAAAAGGGGCTTCTTATTCTACTTTTATGTTTGAAATTCCTCATGATTAAAAAAGGTAGTGGGGCTTCCCTGGTGGCGCAGTGGTTGAGAGTCCGCCTGCCGATGCAGGGGACACGGGTTCGTGCCCCGGTCTGGGAAGATCCCACATGCCACGGAGCAGCTGGGCCCATGAGCCGTGGCCGCTGAGCCTGCGCGTCCGGAGCCTGTGCTCCGCAACGGGAGAGGCCACAACAGTGAGAGGCCCGCGTACGGCAAAAAAAAAAAAAAGGGTACTGATCTTGTAGAAGTCCTAAATATACACTGACGTGACAAATGAAAAAACCCTAATTACAAGAAAGGATAGTTGGTTTTGGTATAAAGTTTTTCATAAATGAATTAGAAAAGTACTGTATCACCTCAAATATACAATACAGAAATAGCCCATGATACAGAAATAGATGTTGAAGAGTTTAAATAACAATTCATTCTGAAAGATTGAGAAAAAGCAGCATATCTAAATTAACATTTATATGCTTTTAAATGTGTACAAATAATATATTTATAGCTATAGTAGATATTTAGCTGTTTCCGCCATGAACTTAGTTTGTGGTCTAACTAATCAAAACTTTCGAATCTTCTCATTAGGAATATGGAGTCTTGTCTTTGGGAAGGTACTGTAATATGGGATGGGTTAAACAGAGTACAGCCATGTGATTTTATATGCAGTTGAAAATCACCTCTATATATTGTACATAACTCTCTTTATATACGTACATGTATATATACCTAAATATATATACTGTTTAAAAAAATGGTGTGACAAAAGTTGAATGGAGAGTAGGGTGGCTGTGCTTAGACATGCAGTGTCTCTTTGGAAGGGTTAATAAACCATCTGGGAGAGGAAGTGGGGAGATGAAGGAGATAGTGCTCTCCCCTCCTAATCTTTATGAGCACGTTAACAGTAACACTCACTGGAGGTTGGTATCACAGGGGACTTCCTTTCTTCACACATTGTCTCATAATTTTTTTTTAAAGGCTGGAATAATGCCTCTACTATAGAGGCAAATCAGAAGGGGACTATGTCTAAATAAAGCTTGAGGGAATTCCCTGGTGTCCAGTGGTTAGGAATTCGCACTTTCACTGCTGAGGGCCTGTGTTCCATCCCTGGTCGGGAAACTAAGATCGCACAAGCCACGTGGTACAGCCCACCACCAAAAGAGAACACATATTACTTGCTATCTCGGCACCACTCTATTTTGTAATACACTTTTGTTCCAGCTGGTATCCATTCTGGCAATAGCCCCCAGTATTACAGGTCCAAGTTTCTCTGGTTGCATGTGGGCCCGTGACTCACCATCTGCCTGATTTCCTTCTGCAGTATCCTCTCTGGCTCCTTCAGAACACAACTGAAACTCCTATCTCCTTTACAGTGGTCCCTCCTTTGGTATGTTGCTCAATCCTATGAATTAATACATCTTGTAAGAGAATGTCAGAGGTTCAGGCAGGCTTTTCATTCCCCTATTGCATCTTGTAAATCAACCTGAATCACAAGTTTGTTTTTGGACTCAGAGTAATAACGGAAGATCATCTGGCCATCCCTGACGCCAGGCCACATGACAGCTCCTTGGCCTCTTAAGGAAATGTCACTGCCCCAGCCTCTGGTTTTAGTCAAGTGTGGTCCCAGAACTTTTAAAGGGACTCACAATTCCCTTTAAATACATTATGAAGTAGGCAGAGAGCATGGGTTCAAGATTGTTTTTATTTTCAGAGCCTGCAACAGTTGGTTACCAGTGTTACTAAGCTGGTACATTCTGAAGGCCATCCCACCTCCCTTTTCAGGCATTCAACCAACAGAATCCCTACAAACAAGATTACAGACTAATTAAGATGTGTCTCAATGTGTGTGGGGGAAGAGGCCTTCTCCCTCTGCTCCCCTCCTCCCCACATACTTTTTCTAACAAGATTGTTTTATAGTCAAATGCAACTCAAACCCATAACACAGCAAGCAGTCATCTCCAGTATCACTGATTCTCTCCCTGCCTGCAGAACAGGAAGCCAGGGCAAGAGGGGAGACTGAATCTGCTATATAAGAAAAACTTCGCTATACCCCAATGGAGCAAAGATGGTGAGGAAGCCAGCGCCTAAGGGTGGGGATGAGCAGGAACCAAACAGGCCTGTCTAGAATCAATCAACTCAGCCCCAGCTCCTTGGGAGGTGTTCCTTTGAGACCCCTACTTCTGTGGGATGAGATGAGGGGCAACGGGTGATGATCCATCTCTCCCTGTCCCTCAAATTAAAACATGATAAACTCAAAGTTTTACCTGCAAAATCCACCACGCCGCCTCCTGAGAAACACATTCTATAGTCATCTCTGCCAGCACCCACTCCCTTCTAATGCCCAGGGCTTCCAGCCCCTCTCCCCAACCTTGGGTGGCCCAGCCAACACTGATTTGATACTCCTTGACTCATAGAATGACTATTTTTAAAAAATTAAAATAGAAGCAATCAAAGAGTATCAGAGTAATAGAAGAAAGACACTCAATATATACTCCCTTCTCTTATCTGGCAGAGCCCCCCATCCCTGCCCGCCTACACTGGGATACCTGCTCTACCATGTTCCAACACTGACCTGGGGGTGGCCCAATGGAAGCTGCCTCAAGTGCTTTCCTGACCGTGACTCCTAGACAAGCAACATCACAGCGAGCAGGGTCACCCCAGTAGATCTCAGGGGCCTTCGAGGTAGGTCTGGGAGGTTTAGCTTATGTCCTGTAGCCAAGCCTGAGTCTGGGGCCTGCTCCCACCAGTATCTCAGTCCTTGGCTGTATATTAATAGCAGCAGCCCCAGTACTGCAGCACCTCCTGGGGGTGACAGAGTGCCTAGTTCTCTGTCCCACAACTCATGTCCTTCTTCCCCCTCCCTTTTTCTTTTTTTTTAAAAATTAAAGGCAGAGGTAGTCCCTGGGATGATAAAACCCCACCTAGGATGGCAGTATTGTAACTTAAAGCAGTTAAATAAAAGTCTCCAGGAGTTGATTACAAAAAAAGAAAGAAAAGAAAGTGACTGATGAAGTTGAATAAATTAATGATATGGGTTATCCCACAAAGACCTTTCCTTTGCAGGCCGTCTTTGGTATTTGGCCAGCAGCATTTGTGAGTCTTCTCTCCACTCGGACTCTCCTACCCCTCCCCCCTCAGGAGAGAAGGCCATTGCCCAACGAGGCCCAGGCGGCTCATCCAGCTGTGGGGGATGAGGAGTCAGAACATCTTGACTTGGTGCTTGGAACTGTGCTGTGACACGTGACAGCCTTGGCAGACCGTCCTGTTGCAGAAGGAGGACAACTTACAGGGACAGAAGAGCCAGCAGGATGCTCTGGGCTCCAACCCTGGGAGAGTGGGAGGTAGGTTTAAGACATGGAAGCCTCAGGCCTTCTCTCCAAATGTCACATGGCTGGCCCCTTTGCTCCAGTTTCTCTGTAGCAAAGAGGGGAGGGGGGTAGGGAGGGAGGCTCAGGCTGTTGCTGTCTGGCACTGAGACCCTCAGAGCTTCTTCAGACGGCTATACATCTCTCTCTTGCTCTTTTCCCCGGCCCAGGTCCGGCTCTTGGTGCGGAACTTCTTCAGGTCTTCTTTAAAGTCCTCATGGTGCATGGGCCGGTAACTGGGGGGCTCGCAGTGAGACTGGCGGGAAGACAGGACGAAGTCAGGGCACACCTGCTTCATAAGCACACTCCTGCGTCCTCCCTGCCGGGGGCTGCAAGGCTCTGCTCAGCAGGTTCTAGGGCCCTTCTGTGTGCGGGGCAAATCCCCAGACCCCTGGCAAGAAACACCCATGACCACCAGACATCTGGGTGCAGGGGCGGCCCCCGCCCTCCAGAGAGTCCATCTTACCTGGCATTTCAGGAAGAACTCCTTATATCCGCCCTTCAGGACATATAGCTCCGGGTAATGGAGTTTGGGGTACTCGTTACCAAGCCGATCTCTCTCTCTCACATATCGGCACCTATAAAGGGGAAGGAAAGCCAAAGCATGGTTAGCTCTACACAGTGAAAGCAGTGTTCCTTACACACATCTCCCCAACTTTACCTTCATTCTTGGAAACAATCAGTGTTGACTTGTGATTTCCTGGCCACCTGTTATCTTCAGGAATAGTGTTCAGAGCCAGTGCCACTGCCTCGTATTGGCAGGTAGATGGTCTCTTCCCAAATTTTCAAGTTAAACAGCCCTAGCAACTGATCTCTGCCCAGCATCTTCCCTGCCACCACCAGCACCTAATCTTCGGTGACAGCTTCCCAGCCAGCTTCCCTCTGCATTCTCCACCCTCCACGACCAGTGTCTCTCCCTTACTTCCTTCTGAGCTTTGCTCCTGTCTCAGGGCACCTACTTGCATCCTGTACTAAAATGGACTATTGTGTAGTGTACTGTATACTCCTGTAGTTATGTGTGTGCAAATGCAGCAAAATATCACCAGTCGATGAAATCAGGGGAAGCATGCACTCTTTCTGAGCGTGAAATGGTTCCAAATAAAAAGGTGGCACAAGAACTTGAACCCAGTCCCATGAGAAAAGTCTCTCTTGGAACCTCCTAGTGAAGCTGCACTGCTCCCTGCCACCTCTGTCCCTGTTTGCTCAGCATTTGTCACAACCATCTTCCGTCTCTCCACTGGGACCTCCCCTGCGGCAGGTCAGTCCTGTTTGCTCACTGCTGTAACTTCATTGCCTCAATAGCCCCTGACACGTCCAGGCTGGCAGTCCTTTCTGAAGGGAACTAGCACAGATGGGCAGCTGTTTGGCCCTCCCCCTAGCTTTTTAATACCACCACTCACTTCTGACCACATTTTCAGAACCAGTCCTGTCACCATTAGTGAGAGTGTGGAAAGATGTTGTTAGAGCATCAGAGTATTATTTTAAATCTGAAGTGATGTTATTTTATTGTAATTATACTTTCATTTATTTTGGTATAAAACTTATCTTTGTAGTAAATTATAACAGGGCCTTAGTCACCAAAGCCCTAACAGAAGTTCTTATTAATAAGGGGTGGGGATGGGGGGGCAGGGGCATTTCTTTTAAACTCTAACGTGGCAATAACTTGAAGGTAACATAATCCACTCCTTTGCAAACGTGGATTTGACAAGTGTTCAAGAGCATCACATCAAGTTTTGCAGAGAGGATATGACACTCTTCTGGCATTTGCATAAGGAGCAACCACACTGTACCTGAAGGATGTCACCTGAGAACAGTAGCCCCATAGGTAGAAATAAGGACAGTGGGGGAAACTGGAAGAGCCAGAGTTTAATTCAATATAAAGGAAGGCTGGACAGTAGGCCATGCCCAGCAGTAGCCAGGACTAACTCAGGAGTGAGGGTGATGAAGCAGAGGCCAGATCCTCGGGGGATGTTGCACAGGGAACACCTGTGTCACAGGCTGGACTGGGGAAGCCAGAAAGCCCTCCACGACGACTACTGTGAAACTGTTAGGGCAGCCTATAAACTACACTCCAGGAAGCTGTTCATGAAATCAACTGACTGCAAAACAGGTAAGGATTTGAGAGAATACCTGTTACACGTGAATTGATACTTTTACAAAACTAGGTATTTTCACACCATGTGTGTAGGCTAAGGCATGGAAATGACATTCGATGTGCAACAGGCGGTCCCACAAAAGCACCATGGGGGCCATGCCCTGGAGCCCACTCACATGCGAGGGCCTCGCTCAGAAGAAAACTCGCAGTGGAACACCACGATGACACGCTTGCCATCCGTAGGTACGATGGGCTTCTTGAGTAAGAAGTCTTCAACCTCCTCTTCCATGTGCAAGTTCACTGCACCCTGTGAAGGCACCAAGAGACTCATGTTTCACACTCGCAGTAATGATTCTTCGAGACTGGTCTTCAAATGGGCACCTCAAATTCTGTTATGACTGTGTGCACTGTATGAGTGGTATTTGTGAATGCCCGGGACTTTCACGGCCACGACAGTGGCAAACACTAACACTGTATTTAAAGTACCTCCTTACCGTATTTCAACACTATATTATTGGTTAAAAGATTAAAAGGGCACAACCAATTACTTTCTTCCTGGGAAAGTATGTTCCAACACCCAACTAACCAGGCAACTATAAATGTAAGAGGTATCATTAGGCTTGGCACAGACTGGGACATGTTGCCAGAGACTGGCTTCTCCTCATGGCTTCATGTCCAGGCATGGCTTAAAAGTCAGTGGGTACCATTTAGAAATGTCCCTGATGGTGATGGTGATGGTGATGGTGATGGTGATGGTGATGGTGATGGTGTGAGGGACAGAACAGGAAGCAGTTGCCGTACAGTGTGGTAGAGATTAGTGCAGACCAGGGAACATTCTTTCAGTGCACCAGGAGTCAAATGCCTTTCACGCCCACTGCTTCTTTTTACAATTCTTATAACCAGCATGTGAGCATTATAATGAGCAGCCAGGTGTCACCTCCGCCTTTAAAAAAAAAAATCACAGATGCTGTCCAGGGCTCCTGCTATGCCTCCCACAACAGCAGGGCTCGCCCACAAGCCTCAGGAATCCATACCTTGATGTGGCCTCCCTCATATTCATATGGGTATCGGCAGTCAATGATAACAAACTCTTTAATGAGGTTGGCAAACTTGCCACTCAAAACAGACGCTATCTGTGGAGAGAGAGCCAAGGAGAATCAACTCTGGCTGCCAGGAACACGTAGATTCCATGTGTGGCAGGTTCCAAAAGGATGACTTACAATTTCTGGAGAGATGTATTTTAAATCCTGATGCTTTCCAGCAACTGTATGAAAGAGGTAACACTTAAAAAAAAAGAGAGAGAAAGAGAGAGAGAGAGAAATACTTAGCAAATCCAAAAGCTTAAAAATGCAACATTTTTATATTGCTTGCCTTCCTGGTAAGAGTCAGCTTGAAAAAAAAACAAACAAACATTAATCTAATAGAATATGTTGGTTACTTGTCTAGCCACTTCATTAATATCCTGACATTGAATTTTCACACAGACTTATAAGGCACATTATCCCCATTCCCATATGTCAAAGCTAGGTACCTTGTCCAAGGTTAGCCAGCAAGTAAGCCAGACTTGAATACAGAAACCTCAGGTGATTTCCTTTTTCTCCCGCTTTTGTTAGGAACCCTCACCTCAGCAGCCAGACTGTGTGCAGCACATAAAGGACACAGAGAGGAATGACTTCACTGTTTACTGAGCACCTGCTATGTCCAGCATGGTGCTAGACATTGGAGGTGGAATGAGTGAGGCTGGGCCCAGCCTTGAGGGAGAAGGACGGGCACATCAGTAATTACTCACTAGGGCGGACTGGCCGAGTCAAGTGCTCACCCAATCCCGTGGCCATGTGTGGGGTCATTATGACAAACACAACCAACCACAGCTTCAATTCAGGTGCAAGCTTCTACCAGCAAGGATACACCACACCCAGGTCTTGGCTTGCTCTTCCCTTCAGACTAGAACTGTCTTCTATTTTTTAAAAATTTTATTTATTTTTTAACATCTTTATTGGAGTATAATTGCCTTACAATGGTGTGTTAATTTCTGCTGTATAACAAAGTGAATCAGCTATACGTATACATATATCCCCATATCCCCTCCCTCTTGCGTCTCCCTCCCACCCTCCCTATCCCACCCCTCTAGGTGGTCACAAAGCACCAAGCTGATCTCCCTGTGCTATGCAGCTGCTTCCCACCAGCTATCTATTTTACATTTGGTAGTATATATAAGTCTATGCCACTGTCTCACTTCGTCCCAGTTTACCCTTCCCCCTCCCTGTTGTCTTCTATTTTTAATCCACTTATTTCTCCCACCTGGTTGAAATATCTAGCCCAGATCCAAACCTTCCCCAATCGCCTAGCTGAGACTGAGACAACCCTTTTATTTCTTATTTATTTATTTATTTATTTAGTTAGTTAGTTAGTTAGTTAGTTAGTTATTTTTGTGGTACGCAGGCCTCTCCCTGTTGTGGCCTCTCCCATTGCGGAGCACAGACTCCGGACGTGCAGGCTCAGCGGCCATGGCTCATGGGCCCAGCCACTCCGCGGCATGTGGGATCTTCCCGGACCGGGGCACGAACCCATGTCCCCTGCATTGGCAGGCGGACTCTCAACCACTGCGCCACCAGGGAAGCCCAACCCTTTTATTTCTTAGTCTGCTGCTTTCACTGCACTGATGTTTACTTCAATCTACCATGTGATACATGTGGTACATGTCTATGTGGCATGATGTCTTACTGACCGTATGTTAAGTGTTTTGAGGGAAGGAACTGTGTCTCATTTTGGAATCTTTGCCTTACACATGATAAGTGTTTCCATAAATGTTAGCTACATTAATACATAAAAGACTGGTCTGGGGACCTTCAAGTCATATGTGGCTAAACAAGCTACTACTGACACAGGAATGTGTCACATTTCACCACAGCTCAAAGGCAGCCAACCTGTATGAGGCCATCAGCAGACCATCCTCTGGACCTCCCTGAGGGCCTTTTCCCTCTAGGGCCATGCTCCTCTGGACAATGGAGAAATTTAGTCTCAATCCTGGACATTCTAAGAGGACCTTTTGATATACAGACTTATATACAGTGAGGCTAGAGGTTTATTTCTGCTTCTTTACACTTTTCTGCAGTACTGCTTTTATAATCACAAACACAGTTCCCAGAGAGCCTGGTCTTTGGGTTGGTGTCAAGGCGGCTGGTGGGTGGCTCCCTACTTGAAACCTCTGACCAGCATCAGTAAGGTCTATAGTCCCACAGAGACTGAGATACACCTGATCATGAATGTGTTTCCTTATCTTAAAACAAACTTCAAACTGCGTCCCCTTGGCGGGGTCGGGTGGGGTGGGGGAACCCCAGGAACCACTTCAGGGAGGGAGGAAGGCTGAGGGGGGCATTTTAGGTACCCCCTGCCAATCCTGCGTCACAGAGCAGTTCTGCGTGCAATTACCTTGGAGAAGTCTCCTATAAGGTCCCTTGGGTCATTATCCAAAATATTCTCAATGGTCCCTTTTGGGGAAGATACCAGGCATAAAGACTGATGTAGAATCTGTAACAAATCAAAGGTGGAGAATGAGGCCAGGCTTCTGAACAGAACTTATGAAAACATTCACCTGGAATATGTCAGGAAGAAGAGACTGAAATGTTAACATCCATATTTAGCAAAAAGATACCTTTCTTATTTGACTGAATCTAGAGTGAAAAAAAGAATATGGGTTACTGACTAGGTATACTGTTATTTGAACTGAATTCAATTCTAACTGAACTGCTCTGAAACTTCCTTTTTTTTTTTAAAAAAAAAAAAAAGGATTAAAATTAGGGCTAAGTCTAAAAAAAGTATTTCTTAGTTCTACCCACTGAGAAGCTCCAGGGTTGCAGTAAGTAGCCCTTAGGTCAGTGTGCTCTCTAAATAATACAGCTGACCCCTGAACAACACGGGGTTTAGGGCCACCATCTCACATCCCCGAATTCAACCAACCACAGATCATGCAGTACCACAGTATGTATTTATTGAAAAAAATCTGCGTATAAGGGGACCTTACAGTTCAAACCCATGTTGTTCAAGGGTCAACTGTATTTTCCACTAAAAGAAACCAGAGCTTTTTGATTGACTCCAGGCTGGGACAAGAAATGTACAAGATAAACCTGGAACACTTTGTCATTAGTAGCAAGGAAGCACTCATATTTCAAAGGACACATCAAAAGGGCTAATCGTGGGGAAGTAAGGATTTCTTTTATACACTTAGTGTATTTTATATTATTTATTTGGCTGCACCAGGTCTTAGTTGTGGCATGCAAACTCTTGGCTGCGGCATGTGGGATCTAGCTGCCTGACCAAGGATTGAACCTGGGCCCCCCGCATTGGGAACGTGGAGTCCTAGCCACTGGACCACCAGGGAAGTCGCAGGATTTCTTAAGCAGTACACAAAAAACACGAAACATAAAAAGACTGATAAATTAAAACATGTTTTAAAAAAAATCAAGAAATTCTGTACATCAAAACAACAAGATTAGGTAAGAACAGGCAAGCCAGAGTGGGCAGATATGCATCCATCTCAATAAAAGATTCATCTCTGAATATATAAAGCATTCCCACAAATAAGAGACAACCCAATAGAAATATGGGCTAGAAACTTGGCTGAGTAATAGAGAAGAAAATCTAAGACCAAGAAAAATAACTATCAGGGAAATGCAAGTTAAAATCAGATACTACACACTCACCAGAATGGCTAAAGTTAAAGAGATGAACAACACCGGATACTACTGGTAAGGATGTGGAAGAACTGGAACTCTCACACACTGTTCTGAGTACAGCCAACCCTCGGTATCTGTGAGATTGGTTTCAGGACACCCAAGGATGCTCATATAAAATGACACGTAGTACAGCTAGTGCTCAGTAAGAATGCATTGCAGGGGCTTCCCTGGTGGCGCAGTGGTTGAGAGTCCGCCTGCCGATGCAGGGGACACGGGTTCGTGCCCCGGTCCGGGAAGATCCCACATGCCGCGGAGCGGCTAGGACCGTGAGCCACGGCCGCTGGGCCTGCGCGTCCGGGGCCTGTGCTCCGCAACGGGAGAGGCCGCAACGGTGAGAGGCCTGCATACCACAAAAAAAAAAAAAAAAAAAGAATGCATTGCAAAGTTGGTTAAATCCATGGATGCGGAGCCCCCAGATACGGAGGGCTGACTGGACAACCACTTTGGAAAGCTATATGGCAGTGTCTGCTAAAGCTAAACACATGCCTAGCCTAGGACCCAGCAAGTCCACAAGAAAAGTTAAAGTGCATGTTTACAAAATAAATTGTATAAATACCATTAACTAGTATTTGACAAGGGAGCCAAGAATGCTCAATGAAGAGAAGATCAGTCTTCTCAATAATAAATCATGCTGGAAAAACGGAATATAAACATGTGAAAGAATGAAATTAGACCCCTATCTTACACTACTCACAAAAAATAACTTGAAATGGCTTAAAGACTTAAATGTGAGACAGGAAACCATAAAACTCCTAGAAGAAAACACAGGAAAAAAGCTCCTTGACATGAGTCTTGGCAATGACTTTTTTAGATTTGACCCCTAAGGCACAAGCAACAAAATAAAAAATAATTGAGACTACATCAAACTAAAAAGCTTCTGCCCATTAAAAGAAATCAACAAAATGCAAAGACAACCTATAGAACTGGAAAAAATATTTGCAAAATATATTATCTGATAAGGGGTTAATATCCAAAATATATAAGGAATCCATACAACTTAATAGCGAAAAAACAATCTTTTTTTTAACATCTTTATTGGAGTGTAATTGCTTTATAATGTTGTGTTAGTTTCTGCTGTACAACGAAGTGAATCAGCTATAGGTATACATATATCCCCATATCCCCTCCCTCTTGCATCTCCCTCCTACCCTCCCTATCCCACCCCTCCAGGCGATCACAAAGCACCGAGCTGATCTCCCTGGGCTATACAGCTGCTTCCCACTAGCTATCTATTTTACATTTGGTAGTATATATATGTCAATGCTTCTCTCTCACTACATCCCAGCTTATCCTTCCCCTCCCCGTGTCCTCAAGTCCATTCTCTACGTCTGCATCTTTAAAATAATCTGGTTTTAAAAAGTAGGCAAAGGACCTGAATAGACATTTCCCTAAAGATACACAAATGGTCAACAGGTACATGAAAAGATGATCAATATCACTAATCGTTTAGGGAAATGAAAATCAAACTGTTGTACAATGAGATATCACTTCATGACTATAAGAATGGCTATCATCGAAAAGAAAAGATGGGGACTTCCCTGGTGGTGCAGTGGTTAAGAATCCGCCTGCCAGTGCAGGGTACATGGGTTCGAACCCTGGTCCGGGAAGAACACACATGCCGCAGAGCAACTAAGCCCATGTGCCACAACTACTAAGCCTGCGCTCTAGAGCCTGAAAGCCACAACTACTGAAGCCTGTGGGCCTAGAGCCTGTGCTCTGCAACAAGAGAAGTTACCGCAATGAGAAGCCCGAGCACCACAATGAAGAGTAGCCCCCACTCGACGCAACTAGAGAAAGCCTGCGCGCATCAACAAAGACCCAACGGAGCCATAAGTAAATAAATAAAAATGAAAAAAAAAAGAGGGAACTCCCTGGCGGTCCAGTGGTTAGGACTCCACACTTTCACTTTGGGGGTCCGGGTTCAATCCCTTGTCGGGAACTAAGATCCCGCAGTCCCCATGGTGATGCCAAAAACAAACAACAACAACAACAACAACAAAAACAAGAAACAAGTGTTGGCAAGGATGTGAAGAAAAGGGAACCTTTGTACAATATTGGTGGGAATGTAAAGTGGGATGGCCACCATGGGAAACAGTATGGACGTTCCTCAAAAAAATTGAAAATAGGGACTTCCCTGGAGGTCTAGTGGTTAAGAATCTGCGCTTCCAATGCAGGGGGCATGGGTTTGATCCCTGGTCAAGGAACTAACAGCCCACCTGCCGTGCAGTGCAGCAAGCAGACAAAAAAGAAAAAAAAAAAATCAAAAACAGAACTAACTAGGAGCCAACAATTCCACATCTGGGAATATATTAGAAGGAAACGAAAACACTATGTCAAAGAGATATCTGCACCCCCATGTTTAGAGCAGCATTCTTTATAATATTCAAGAAATGGAAATAACCTAAGTGTTCATTGACGGATGAATGGATAACAAAGTTGTGATACACACACACACACACACACACACACACAATGGATTATTACTCAGCCATACAAAAAGAAGGCAATCCTGCCATTTGCGACAACATGGATGGACCTTGAGGGCATTATGCCAAGTGAAACTGAAATAAGTCAGACAGAGAAAGACAAATAACTATATGACATCACTTATATGGGGAATGAAAAAACTTAAAAAACACAATACAAACCATCACCACAACCACCAAAACAAAAACCGAACTCATAGAAAAAGAGATCAGATTTGTGGTTACCAGAGGCAGGCAGTGGGGGAGGGGGATTGGAGGAAGGTGGTCAAAACGTACAAACTTCCAGTTATAATATAAATAAGTACCAGGGATGTAATATACAACATGATGACTACAGTTAAGCCTGCTGTATGGTATATATGAAAGTTGTTGAGAATAAATCCTAAGAGTTCTCATCACAAGGAAATAAAAGAACTAAAATACCTAGAACTAATTGACAATGAAAAACACTACAATCAAAGTTGTGAGACAAACCTAAAGTAGTGGGAAATTTATATATCTACATAGAACAGGACACAAGAAAAATTAAAACTAACATCAAGGAAAAAAATTTATGGCCCTACTCCATGGCCCAACAAGTAGGGAGCTTAGACTTCCACCCCTGCCCAGCTGTACTTAAGTGTCCCAATCTCTACTCCACTGGGATGGTGTCTGCGGAGGCCTAGAAGGGAGCCTGAACTCCCAATCCTGCCCAGCAAACATGAGGCTTGCCCCACCCTAGGTGGCATATCAAGGGAACCTGAACTTCCATCCCCACCTTCCTGCAGTACCAGAGGACTGACTGCTAAAACAGAAGAGTTACATAGCCTCATAATATCCAAAGAATATAGATATAACTGAAAAATCACTTGTCATACCAAGAACCAGGAAAATCTCAGCTTGAATAGGAAACAATAATCAACAGAAAGCCACACCAGAAACAGACGTTGGAATTGCCTGACAAGGATTTTAAAGTAGCCATTATAAAAATGCTTCAACAGGCAATTATGAACATGATTGAAACAAATGAGAAACAAGAACAGCAAGTCTCAGCAAAGAAAAAGAATCAAATGGACATTTTAGAACTGAAAGATACAATATCACAGTCCTTGAGCAAAAAAGAACCTGCATAACTA
This sequence comes from Lagenorhynchus albirostris, assembly GCF_949774975.1. NCBI lineage: Eukaryota > Metazoa > Chordata > Mammalia > Artiodactyla > Delphinidae > Lagenorhynchus > Lagenorhynchus albirostris. Next base: position 39,872,195 of record NC_083104.1, on the reverse strand, counting down.
ACCTCCTGGGGCTTCTTTGGACTAGCTGCCTCTTCGGGACTGGCCCCAGCCACGCTCTTCCTCCGCTTCCTATTTCCACGTGGGGACTCCTCTTGCGATCGGTCTGGTCTTTTCAACGTTGACGGGATGGTGGAGCTACACGTGGAAGGGGAGTCAAACAGCTTGCAACGATTGCCCTTGGTGGGGGTGGGGGTGGGGAAAGAGACCCATTTAATGTATTTCATTAACATACACTCACTTGAATGGTAAAGAGAATAGATCAAGGACTTCCTGGGATGGTTTAAGATTGATCCATCCTAAATTAGGAAACAGACACTGTCCATTTATCTAGTCCCTGGCACATTGTAGACACCAAGTCCCTGGTGTTCAATGAACATGTTCTAAAGCTGACATTATATGGAAATGAGGAAGACTATCCATGCCCTCAAAAGCCTACTGTCTGCACAGGGTCCTAAGCGTCAAATAACTGTTACCTTCCAGCCAGGGACACATTTTTGGTTTCCTCTTCCCTTCTAGTTTATTACTTGCACTTTGCTGGAACAGCTTGAACAGGCTTTAACAGCCCACCTTAATCCAGAAGGGTGTGCGGTAGCTGGATTATACTATAAATCAGAGCCAGTTAAGGTGGTAAAATAGAGTTGAGTCTAAGTTTGCAGGGGGCAGGGGTGCCTTCAAAACTGTGTTCAAAAGTCCTTCTCTCTACTTGTTTGTTTTCTTTCTGGATTGTACCAAAGCTTTTTTTTTTTTTTTTTTTTTTTTTGTGGTACGCAGGCCTCTCACTGTTTTGGCATCTCCCGTTGCGGAGCACAGGCTCCGGACACGCAGGCTCAGTGGCCATGGCTCATGGGCCCAGCCGCTCCGCGGCATGTGGGATCTTCCCAGACCAGGGCACGAACCCGTGTCCCCTGCATCGGCAGGTGGACTCTCAACCACTGCGCCACCAGGGAATCCCTGTACCAGAGCATTTTAACTCAAGACTTACAAAGCCAAAGGAAATACACGAAGATGTGCTATAGTACTTGATCTTTTAAAGACTAATTTCTCAGAGTCTGAGGGCAGCCCACCTGACTAGGGGTAAAGACAGTCTGACTTCAGCTCTCTAAACTCATCTCAGCCCGTTCACAACTCAGTGTTCCTTGGCAGGGCTTTTCCTTCTGTGCTGAATGCCCTTTCATACCCTGTAAACCACTCCCTTTCAAGCTGATACCAAAATTTCAGTGTTGCCTCTTCTTTGAAATGTTCCTGATAGTCACCCAGCAAGTGTGTCACTCCCACACTGGCTCTCCTAGAGACCAAGGATTTCCCCCTTATTTTTCTGAAGTTTATTTTAACAGTATGTTGTTCAGAAAAGCAAGGTCAGTTTTGTCTTGTTGTTGTTTTTTACCTAAGAGAGCTGGAAGCATTTTTGGGAAGAGGGCTTACTGCTTTCAATAGGATCTCAGAGGAACTGTAAGCTCCTCAAGGGCAGAAACCCCAGTGCCAACTCAGCCCCTGGCAATTGTGAGTCTACTATGTTTGTGAAAGGAAACCCCCCACTGTGAAGGGCCCACACATACTATTCATGATTTTTAAATCCAACTTATAAAACTGATAGCCATTTCCTAAGCATTCTCACGCTGTATATAATTTTGTCTTTCAAAAGGACCTAGTAAATTTCATCATAACATTTGTACTGGGGTAGCCTATTCCCTCAGAGCTTTGCACATTAATCTACTATAATGTGTAAGTGGCTTCAAGACTGTAGTTCATTTGTTCCATATTTATAGTTCAGGGACACTGATACTTAAAAATATACTTATCAGGGCTTCCCTGGTGGCGCAGTGGTTGAGAGTCCGCCTGCCGATGCAGGGGACACGGGTTCGTGCCCCGGTCTGGGAAGATCCCACATGACGCAGAGCAGCTGGGCCTGTGAGCCATGGCCGCTGAGCCTGCACGTCCGGAGCCTGTGCTCCGTGACGGAAAAGGCCACAACAGTGAGAGGCCCGCGTACCACACACACACACAAAATATATATATATATACACACACATATACTTATCAGTTTATATGTATACCTAAGGGTGTGTAACTGTATTTGTATTGTGATACTATCTCACTTTCCCTAGGTGTTTGCATAAATGAGGATATGTTCCTGTACAGGCACAGCCTTGCGTCTGACTGTTTGAAGGTGTCCCTGATGGAAACAGAAGCCTACAGTCTATATAGATAGGTGGGTATTTAAAAAAAAAAAAAAATATATATATATGTAGATAGAGAGAGACAGAGACAGAGACAGAGAGAGAGAGAGAGATTTTGTGAGTTACTGTTGTTTGCCAAGTGTGCTGATGCTAAGGAATGTAAATAAATGAGAATGATATAAAAAAGTAATAAACAAACAACAACAAAAAAGTAAACAGTCTTCAGACTAATGGCTTCAGATTGAGAAGGTTTTTTCAGGGAATTCCCTGGCAGTCTAGTGGTTAGGATTCGGCACTTTCAATCCCTGGTTGGGGAACTAAGATCTTGCGAGCCGTGCAGTGAGGCCAAAAAAAAAAAGACTAATTAATTCCTCTTCAAATGAAGCCTTTCTGTCCCAACTTATTCAACCAGTCCATAATATCTATCACAGTCTGAGTCTCCTCCTTCTACTGGGTGTTCTCTGAATGTGCTCCAGTCTCTCCACATTCTCTCAGCTGTGGAAAGTAAAACAATACGGTAGTCCAGTGTGTCCTCTCCTTCCCCATCAGAACAGGGCAGGGCTAACATCTCCTTTTTCTGTTCTGGGCCAGGGTTCTCCAGTCAACACTCCTAAGGAAGGATAGCGCTATCTGCTACAGAGCCATCGGCTGGGTGGGTACAGATGGTACCTGTAGCAGAAGTCTTTCTATTCCTGCTGCCTGAGATCAAATTCCTTGTCAGATACAAACTGCTCACCCACGAAGCTGTCAGTTAAAATCTAAGCTGATACCAAATCTGACAGAGTTTGAGAATAACTGAGTCTCTTAAATTCAGTTTAGCAGATATTTTCCAGCACTATCCAGTGATCTTAAAGAAGTTAATAGAGAGGTCAGAGTTGTATAGAAAAGACATTAACTGACCAAGAACAGTTGAGATGAACTAGAAATTATAAAAACAAGAACTGCATGCATTTTATATTACCCAGACTTCCTCACACTCCAATGAGGACAAAAACAAAAACAAAAACAACTCCAAACAAACTTGAAAAAACAGTGTGCATTAACACCAGGAAACACTAGCGACCAGTCAAGGGAAAGGCCCATAGACCCAACCACAGAATCTCAAAAGAAACAATTTTGATTCCTGTGGCTCCCTCTAGACACACTGGGACTTACCAGGTTTGTAGTTCTTCTCATGACAAGGGGAGCTGTCCAGAGGCTTGCCATGCAGGACGGGGTCTCTTCATCATTCTAAACAAAGAAAAACTGCGTCACAAAGGTCCAGCAGAGACAACATTAATTTAAATGCTTTAGAATTCTTCCTGCAGAATACCAGAAAGACCTGGATAGGAAGCATTCTAATGTTCACCCCCTTCCCCGTCCCCAACATTTTAAGGTCAGAAAAGAGTAACACTTAACAGTCCTGTTATCTGAGCATAGCTAAAGGTATGCCCCTGAGGGACCGTGAGGAGGCACCCTGTTCTCCTCAGCTTTACGCCACGTGGCAGCTATTCTTCCACTGTTCCTGATTCATATCTCTTGCCAGAAAAATGGATTGTCAGCTCCTTCAGGGTAAGAAGAATCACATCAGTGTCTTCTTTTGAACTCCTCCATAGGATTTAATCAGGCTAGAAGCAGAGTCTCAATAAATTCCCAACAAATGAATAAAAATATCCGCCAGTTGGGGGATCACTGTTCCTTTTCAGATGACTTCTCTCCAGGGTAGTCAGTAAAATGGATGGGAAAACACACACACATAGTACCTTCAGATTCTCTCCATCGAGAAGATCCATGAAGCCATCATCCTCATCAGACAAAGTGGCAGTCACAGGGGAGTGGGGCATAAAAAAAGGAGTGAAATGCCCTGGTTCACTGCCATCTCTTTCATTTGAGGAAAGCTACAAGACAGAATTCATGGCTTGTTAATAAATAATTAGCTTTGACTTCCTTGGATGGGTCACTAGTTTTTATGAGGAAAACATATTATATTTTTTGTAAGAAGTTTTAGCAGCTCTAATCAAAGGAAAATGAAAACCTAAGATTATAAATGAATTGATGTCCACACACAGTTCTGAGTAGAGTCAGGCCAAGTAGCCTTTACAAAGAACACTCCCCAGGAGCAATTCACCTTACAGTGAGATCTGGGGCTAGCCTCTTGTGAAGGGCAAGGTTTGTTTTTTCTGAGGATCATAATTGGTGAACAGGGATCAGCATGGGGGTTGTGACAAAGTGATTATCTGCTAAAATGAGGAAGGGTGAGAAGATACCAAGTCTCTATGGAAACCACAGAATGGACTAGAGAATGCTTCTGTAACTCCAGTTCTGACAGAGGGATATAAAGTCAAGAAAGTTCTAGAAAGTCCATCCTAGGGACTTCTCTGGTGGTCCAGTGGTTAAGAATCCACCTTCCAATGCAGGGGACACAGGTTCGGATCCCTGGTTGGGGAACTAAGATCCCACATGCCATGGGGCAACTAAGCCAGAACGCCACAACTAGAGAGCCCACGTGTCACCAACTACAGAGCCCACGTGCTCTGGAGCCCATGTGCTGCAACTAGAGAGAAGCCTGCGAGCTGCAACGAAAGATCCCGCATGCCGCAACAAAGAAAGTCCATCCTAGACTTGGAACTGGAATTTAAATGACAGTTGCTCACTTTTAACTGAGGAATTACTTGTGCCAGACACTAGGATATAACCTTTTATGTATAATCCCATTTAAGCCTCACAATACACTAAGGGTAGTTAATCCTGTTCTTTTTATTTAACGAATCAGGAAACCAATGCTTAAGAGAGGTTACCAAGGTCACACAGCTCACCTGTTTGACCACAAAGCCCAAGCTTTTCTCCCCACTATACTCTCCCTAAGAGAGACCATTCCTGGAGTCAAAATATAGAGTATATCTCATTAAGCAACACTATCTTGTTTTTCAGGTAAAACCCCCATTATAAAATGAATATATATTTAGTATAGAAAATTTATAAAAACCACTCAAAAATCTACCATCTAGAGATAAACACTGCTAATAAAAACATTGATGATGATGAATTATTTCTTTTCCAGGCACTTCCCAAAGCCAGGAAAAAAGTTCAGAGATAGATTTTTTTCTCTCCCATAGCAACGAATCTCTTTGGGGTATGAATGCATTAATCCTCAAGCAGCCCTCTGGTTTTCTGAGTAGATACCTCACCTAGGGGTCCTCTCTGCAGCTGGCCTACTCTGGTTCAGGCACTAGCTTTGCTTCACAATATAAAACAAGTTCTGGGTTGCCTCTCATCCTCCACAAGTGTACCTGAGCACACCCTGGGCACACTGGCAGTTTTTCAGCCAGCAGAGCCTAGGAGCAGGTAACTCTTATCATGGGGCAGCACCGACTGAAGGCTCACCCTATGGTATAATACCAATTTCTGTAACCCAGCTTCTGGCGTTCCCAGGTGCAGATATGCTATAGAAAATGACAATCTCTGGACAGGACCTAATTCTTCCTCCATGATTCCTGCACCAAGGAGCCATTATGAGGAAATATAGATGGTGCTTAAAGACTAAAAGCAAGGATACAAAAGAACTACCCTCTGGGACTTCCCTGGTGGTCCAGTGGTTAAGAATCCGCCTTCTAATGCAGGGGACTCAGGCCCAATCCCTGGTCCGGGAACTAAGATCCCACATGCCACAGGGCAACTAACCCCGTACGCTCTAGAGCCCGCGTGCCATAACTAGAGAGCTCGCGTGCTACAACTACTGAGCTCGCACACTCTGGAGCCCGTTTACCACAACTAGAGAGCCCACGTGCCACAACTAGAGAGTCTGTGCGCTGCAAATACTGAGCCCGCATGCCACAACTAGAGAGAAGCCCCATGTACCGCAACAAAAGATCCCACATGCCACAACAAAGATACTACATGCCTCAACTAAGACCCAATGCAGCCAAATGAATAAATAAATATTTTTAAAAGAAAGAAAGAAAGAAATACCCTCTGACATGATCAAAAGCCAAACCATTGCGCTTAGCACTGGCTTTCTTTCAGTTTGTACCCTCAGCACCTACAATTAGGGATGGCCAAGTGATTACAGGAAACCCTGGTGCTGTGTTCTTCAGGTGTACACTAGAGATATTTAGTTTTGGATACCCAGCTCTCAGAGGGTTACTGTGTACTTGGGAATCAGCAGACTGTTTAATTCTGGTCTTCATTTATCTGTGTCCTTTGGCAAATCACCCAACCTCCCTGACCATACTTTCCCAATCTGTAAAGTGGGGTAATTCCAGCTACTTCACAGGCTTATGAAGATTAAAGACAGGAGAACATAAATTGCATTGTGCAAATGCTAGACAGAGTAGTGATACTAGCTGAACCTGAACCTCAGACCTTAAGCCAGACTGGAAAGCTGTATTTTCAGATGCAAGTTCCCAGAAAAACCTGGAAACCAAATGTGGTCATTTTGCTCAAGCTGGGCCTCTCTAGTCCATAGCTATCTGTCAGATCATCAGTAGGAAATTAGGAAGTAATGACAGTCTCTGGCAAGTAAATAACTGTGGGACAAGTGGCCCCAAATACTGTCAAGTAGCCTGATAGGCAATGGGTTCACTGGTATACATAATAGTTCTTAATAAACCAAGTTTGGAAGAAGACAAGTGCTCTCTTCAAACAAAATCATTCTGGGAAGTACCTCTCAGCATTCAGGACGCATCGTAAAAGACAAGTTTGAAGTAAGACATACAATCCCACCATACATACATTCAGAAGAATGACCCAGGACGCCTGCAGAATTCCCATAATTGACAAGGTCAAATATTCCTTGCTCAAGTCCAATATTTCAAACATATCACCTCTCACTTCTGCTTCTGCCTGTCTGCTCTCCAGACACAGCAGAAACACGAAAAATGTGAGTCTAGTTTCAAAAAACAAAGTCAAGGTAAAGACAGCAAGAGCTACTGCTTCAACTCTAGGTTAAAGAGGGTGCTTTCATCTCTTCCCATCAGAAACTCCCAGGACTATGAAAGCCAGAGCACGTACCATCCGAGCTGGGGCAGAGTTCTGCCTCTGTGTGAAGAGATCTTTACCCTCCTGCAGTCCATGAGCATGCAGGCAACCTCGAGATGCAGGTCTTACTGGCTTCTTAAACTCAAAGGCTTCCTGCAAGACGGTAAATTGAGACATCATCCACTGTCTATGAAAACCAGCTCTAGGGTCTCAGCTATAGCTTCAGGAAACAAGCAAGGGAGTGGGTATTGATCACCTGCCTCCAAACCCATTTCTGATCTAATTCCAATACTGGATCTGTGTAATTAAGAATTTCAAAGATTCTGTCAAAAGCTAACTTCTAATACAGCACTTTTTTCTCTTACCACAAACACTGTATTTCCTAATAAACACATGAGTATCTGCCAGGTACACAAAACACTGTAAGTTAAAAACTAAATCAACAACTGTCTATCAACTATACTTCAATTAAAAAAAAAAACTTTCTAGGGCTTCCCTGGTGGCACAGTGGTTGAGAGTCTGCCTGCCGATGCGGGGGACACAGGTTCATGCCCCGGGCCGGGAAGATCCCACATGCCGCGGAGCAGCTGTGCCCGTGAGCCATGGCCGCTGAGCCTGCGCGTCCGGAGCCTGTTGCTCCGCAACGGGAGAAGCCACAACAGTGAGAGGCCCGCGTATCGCAAATAAAAAAAACTTTCTAAAATCGAAAGCAATTTCATTTCAATATAATTGAATAGGAATAAAAACTTTTCAGTCTAAACTTAAAAGAGGGCTTTATATTTTCCATCTTCTTCCTACCAATAGGAGATAATTAAGTGGAAAACACTTAAAGTTACTGCTTTCCATACTAAAAGCAATGGGGAAAAAAACTAACGACAACATAATGACTATAGCTAACACTTCTGGATGATAAGAGAGTAAATCCTAGGAGTCCTCATCACAAGGAGAAAAGTTTCCCCTTTTCCTTTCTTTTCCTTTTATTGTATCTATATGAGAAGATGGATGTTAGTTGAACCTACTGTGGTAATCATTTCACAATACATGTAAATCAAGCCATCATACTGTATGCCTTAACTTTACAGTGATAAATGTCAATTATTTCTCAATAAAACGAGAAAAAAAAACCAAAAACCGTTCTGGTTTATTCAACCACTTGGATGAATCTCACATAATGTTGAGTGAAAGCCAGAAGTGATAGAATACATACTGTATGATTTCATTTACTTAAAGTTTAATAGCACTAATAATTCCCCTACCCTAAAATATCCACTGAAGAACTTGTTAAGCACAGCTAACATCACAGAGTATTTACATGCCCATACAGTGCTTTCAGTGCATTAGCTCATTTATCCATCCGATCATCCCCACTTTAAGAGATGAGGAAACTAGGCCCATAGGTTAAGTGATGTGCCGAAGATCTGGCTTCATAACCCGACTGGACAACTCCAGAGCAAGAGCTCTTTAACCTATGCTGTTTCCCCTCCAGAATGAAGCTCTAAGCAGGCAACCCTGGGAGAAGCCAACCTGGGGTTGTGGGGAGAGAAACCAGGCATGAGTACAATAGCATTAGACTGTTTGGTTAAATGTACTACACAGAGGGAGACGTAGTGTTCTAAGCACTCAAGGCAGGAACTCATTTCTGTATCTCCCTCAGGACATCTTGCAAGTTGCCAAAGGAATCACTGGGAGAGTTCATGGAAGCAGTAGGTTCTGGAAGTATTAAGTCTGGAAGATTATAAGAAGTATGATATGGAAATAAATAGATATGGAAATACAGTGAGAAAGAAGACTGGGAAAGCTGAGCTGATTCACTGAACTCTTTTGGTGCCTACTCTGTGCAAGGGGCCCCGCCAGGTGTGAGAACAGCCAGGCCAGGACGTTCTTGGACTTTTGGCTGCACCACCCCAACTCACCTTCTAAGCTACCATTTCAGTTACTCTGAGATCCCCTGGGACTTGTTGGCTCTGTTCTTTCAAATACTGTCAAGAAGCATTTCCCTAAACTTCTAACTCATCCCAGGGTCAGCACAAAGAGGCAAGGAAGGCCTGGCCAGACCCTTCCAGATAAAGTGTTCATGGATATAATTCCTACTCAGAGCTACCTTCTGAGCAACTCCTACCTGCCAGGAACCATTTGAAATGCTTTATCTACATTATCCTTATTTAATTCCCACAATAATCCTACAAGGGACTGTTACTCCTATTTCATAAAGAAACAAAGAAGGCTAAAAAAAAGCCAAGGTCACAGCCAGCAAGCAGTAGGATTCAAATCTAAGTTTTTCTGACTCCAAAGACCATCATGACTTTGGTGAAGGTTTAGTCTCCCAGGAAGCAGCCAGCCCAGCTACTTCTCCATAAGCCATGAACACTTGTGGGTCTGACCTGTGCCCCCAGGTGAGTAGATTAACGCCACACTCACGTTTTCCTTGTTCTCATCCTGGTCAATTAGCTGAAAGACATCATGGTCAAGAGAATCAGAATGGCTCCTCTTCAGAGCTGGGCTACACCCCAAGAGCTTCTGCTATTAAAGTGAAAAGAGGAATTAAGGTACATAAATGAAAATTCAATGGAAACTCAGTTCTAAAAGAAAAAAACATATGGTGGTGGTGGGTTGGGGAGACCTAGCCCCTCATACACTGCAGTGGGTAACCAGTAAATGTGCCTAGGGCTCCACCTTGAGAGGACACAAGATAGAAGTTCCCACTACATGGATTTACATCTAACTTCACAACATCTACAGCCCTCTCAGCAAGGACTTAGGTACCAAATCAACCCCAAAATAACATCACTTACATAAAAAGAACCCCCTTCCTGGTTGGATAAAACTCTAATAGTTAGAGATGGAAGAAAAAGCCCTCAAGAGGTAGCCATTATTGAAGTTGCTTTAGGTAGAGTGTTTTGAATGTTTATGAGACAAAGTAAGGAAAAGCAGTCTGTATAAATTAAGGTCTACTATCAAGGTTATACTGGTAGCTAAGGGGCAGATAATAGGTATTGGCTCAAAATAGACAAGGGAACTAACTTACAGGCAGAGAATTTATTCTCCTCATGGGATTTTCAAGGCTGTAATGAAATCAGAAAGTAAATAATGAGAATAAAGCAAGTAAAGAGATATACATATTAGCAGATGCAAACCTATAGTTTGGTGGGGTGAGGGGAGAGTCAAACATTCCCATTTTAGGCAAGATGGAAAAATAGATTTCTGAAGCTGTCCTGTTCTCATAAGCATCTCCACCGCTGGGCTTCTAGTGAAAAAAGCAAGCCCAGGTCTTCTCTTAAAATATACACGTTCTAGGGCTTCTCTGGTGGCACAGTGGTTGAGAGGCTGCCTGCCGATGCAGGGGACACGGGTTCGGGCCCCGGTCCGGGAGTATCCCACATGCCACGGAGTGGTTGGGCCCGTGAGCCATGGCCGCTGGGCCTGAGCGTCCAGAGCCTGTGCTCCGCAACGGGAGAGGCCACAACAGTGAGAGGCCCGCGTACCACAAAAAAATAAATAAATAAAGTTTTTCTAAACACAAATATTTAAAAGCAGTGAATACGTACTTTTCTTTACTATCCAAGGGCCCAGGAGAATCCAGACAGAAGCCTGTGGGAAATTCAAACAAACAAACAAAACACCTCTCAGGATTTAATACATGATGCACCACTTTGTCATTGAAATAAATAAATAAAACTACTAGTACTGTTTCTTTAAGGCCATCAACAAAGGCTCATGGCTTGGACTTTTGACAGAATTGAAGTTGAGTCTCCATGATTGCCAAAACTTTTGTAAAAGTCTAAATATTTTCATAGTATATCTACTCATCCTTTCCTACTTGCAAATAGCATCATGGAAAACAGGATTTGAGGAGAGTGAATTAAACCAAACCTCGTGACTTATTTACAAAACAGAAACAGACTCACAGATGTAGAAAACAAATTTATGTTACCAAAGGGGGAAAGGAGGAGGTGGAGGGGATAAATTAGGAGTTTGGGATTAGCAGATACAAACTACTACATATAAAATAGATAAACACCAAGGTCCTACTGTATAGCACAGGGAACGATATATATTCAATATCTTGTAATAACCTATAATGAAAAAGAACTATATATATGTATAACTAAATCACTTTGCTGTACACCAGAAACTAACACAACATTGTAAATCAACTATACTTCAATCAAAATAAAAAAAAGTTCCTAAACCAAACCTCATGATTGCTTCGTTATTCAGATAGAGGTTACCCAGGCTAACTTTCTATGAGTTCCAACCACGGAAAGAATAGGTACCTGTTTTCTGGAATAGTTTTGGTTTCAAATATCTTATATCCTGTCAGATCATATGCACAACTCAGCGGGTTGGAAAATACAATTATGTTCTCTGACAAGCAAGGCAAGTATTTATTGCCTTCAACAAAATAACATAAAGTGAGGTGCTAAACTCACCAACGGCAGCAGAATAGAGGAGACACTGCTCAGCATGGCCCAGAGCCACCAGGGCCTGCCTAGCGCACACCTTTCCTCCACGATGTCTAAATAATCGTACAGGAAGTTAGGTGTTACTGCTCCTGACATTCTCCCTTGCCAAACTGCCACAATCCTATCCCTGGTTCTTAAGAAGCCTACATTTTAAGACTTTTGCTCTTGCAGTTCCCTAACCTAAAGCATCTGTGCAAATATACCTTGCAGTAACATGAACTTATGGATTACAATAAAATGCACTGGCACAGTTTCTCCATAGCAGGCTCACTGAAATAATTTCATTATATATCCAATAATTGACTCAGCATTTTAACCAATAAGATTTCCTGAATGCCACGTAGAGTGGTATGGTTAATTTCACACTATTACTCATCCTCAACACCAAGCACAAACCACCTCCCTGTGGCCACTTGACACGTTTCTTCTCTTCATAAACTGCCACAGGGGCTTCTTTGTACTGTTGTTAAGGGTGTTTGTAACTCAATGCCGGACTTTTCTGTTTACTATCTCAACTCACCAAACTAAGTTTCTAGGTGAAAGTGCACATTTCAGCAAATTCCAAGTATTGCTTCCCACACGGCAGACACATGATAAAAATGTTTAAGACTAAAAGAATACCTGAATCAGTTGATTCGGAGGAGCCCATTCTCTGCAGACAGCTATTCCTCACCTCCAGGGGCTGTTCATACTCACTGAAACCAAGAAAAGTAACACTCTCTATAGCTCTAGGACATAATTAAAAGGTTACATACAGGAGACAGGCCATGACATGGCAAGTTGCCATGCTGCCATCAACCATCATTACTTTCAGACCACACCACAGAACACCTGGCCACCCAGAACACCCAGTTAGCACTTGAGCATAAAAGGAGGTGAGAAAAGAGTGGGTTAGCATGGTCTGGGTCACACTATAGGACAGGACGACAAAGAAGACTATTGGAGTATTTCCTGAAATGAGAGCATGTGTTCTAGGTACTGAGCTAGGAGCAGGGGTGAATAGGACAAGTTCCTGCTTTTCAGAGATTGGAAAAGACATGTGCTTATTTAGAAAATGTGACGTCCAAGATTGAAGAGAAAGCAGTTTCACCAGAAAAACGGTGGGATGCATTTTTTGCAATAAGGAAAACAGCAGGGAAATTTGTGGCATGGAAAGTTGAATAAAAAGACCTGGTCTTAGGAAAGCATCGGGGTGGACATCAGGAAGGTGCACGGGGCGAGGGATTGCGACGATTTTGCAAACGCCAGGAAAGAAAATGCCACGTCCCTTTGCTGAAAAGGAAACAAAGCTCACAGGATACTAAGCTCCTACGAGGTGGCTCAGCAAAGGGTGGAAGTGAGCGCCTAGGAGGGCCTGCTCTTCCCGCGTGGAGGGAGATTTCAAAGAGCTTCCTGGAATAGGGACAGAAGAGCACAGGGCAATCCGAAAGGGGTGGCGAAGGTGGGGAGTCGGGGCAGACCCACCCCCTACCGGGCCCGGCTCGGGGCTGAGGGCGGCCCTAGAGGGTCCGAACGGCCTCTCCCGCCCAACATTCGGCCTGGGGGGGGGGGCGGGTGCACATGGCGGGCCCCCGCCGGTGGGGCCGCCCCCAAGCGGCGGACAGGCAGGTCTCGCTCTTCTCCCGGCCGGTTTCCCGGCCCGATCTACCCGAAAGCCGTCTGGGAGGCCAGCGGCCTGAGGCACCGCTCTTCGGTCCCTCCTCACCTGCCCAGTCCCTGCAGCTGGTCCATGGTGACCGTCAGGCTGGTGACAGGCGACAGGCCCCCGGCGGCTGGCGTGCTGAACAGCGCCTTCACGACGGGCTGCGGTGCGGGAGGGGGGCTGCAGGCGAAGAGCAGGCGGCGGCGGTGCGGGGGCTCCGGGCCCAGTTCCATGGCGGCGCCCTGCCTCCCAGGGATTCTGCTCCCTCTTCCTCCGCCTCTGCCGCGCCCGCCCCGCCCCGCCGGCACTGGCCTCGGCCGCGCGCCCCACTGCCGGCGCCCGCGGGTCAAACACAAACACGACCCCGCGGTTCAGGGACGCGGCTGCCGCGGGCAAGCGAAGAGGACGGGCGGGTGTCCGGACTCGGCAGGCGCCAGCCACAGGCGCGAGCGCTTCCCCTCACTCCGCGAGGCCGGCGGGCGGGCGCCGGCAACCTGAAGATTAAATCCAAACAAGCGGGGCAGGTCTAGGAGGGAGAGCGGCTAGACCGCGAGGCCACGGCCCGGTCTCACACTCTCTTCACTCTTCTTTCACTCTCTTGCCCAGCCCGGGAGTGCTGAAAACCAGGCCGACCTTCACCTCCCTCCCGGGCTGTCGCTGCCGAGGTGGCCTTTCGCGGTAATAGCTGCTCACTAGGGCCTGCCAATGCCCCGCCCTCCCTTTCCTAGTTGGCGCCAAACGGAATCCACCAATCAGTAACCAGTTCTCCTCCTCGCACAGGAATGGCAGCTAGGCTGGACCAATGAGAGGGGAAGAAGGAAGCAGCTCGCGGGACTCCGCGAGGTCACCCCTCCTCAGAAAGGGGAGGGGCCTAGAGGGGACCTGAGCTCCTCTGAGCCAGAGTGGCTCGGAGGTCAATGAAAACTCCCAGCTGAACCTGCGAGGCGCCGGGGGAGACCGGAAGCCCCTCTTGACCCATTGCATGGTGGGAAGTGTAGTTCGCACAGCCAGCGGCAGTCCACTCACTACTTACCCCCGTTAGGCCAAAGCTATGTCGGCCGCCCGTCCCGCGCTCCGCAAACTGAGGAAATGTGGAGGGTGGAGAAGGCGGTCCGGGCCCTTCTCCCACCCTGGGCCTCCAGGCCCTAATTTTATCGCGAGAGAGGGAAGTGAATGACCCAAGGACTGGGCGCTGCCTCCTGAACACCAGGGCCCAACTCTGGACCGCTGACTCCTGTCCAACAGGTAGTTCTGGCCATGAGCCGCTGACCACAAGACTTAACCCTACGGCCTGGACTGTGGGCCTCGGCATTGTTTGCTCACCTCCATTTTAGCTCTTGTATAATACTTTTCTCAGAATCATTTCCTTCTCTCCCACCCTTTCTCACCTCATTGGGATAGCAATACCGTAAATGTAATAATAGCTAATGCTTATGTAGTGCTTAGGTCCCCGTGTTCCAAGGGCTTTATCTATTAATTCGTTTGATTCTTTTTTTAAAAATTTATTTATTTTTGGCTGCGTTGGGTCTTCATTGCTGCGCGTGGGCTTTCTCGTTGTGGGGAGCGGGGGCTACTCTTCGTTGTGGTGCACGGGCTTCTCACTGCGGTGGCTTCTCGTTGCTCTAGGGCGCAGGCTCAGTAGTTGTGGCACATGGGCTCAGTAGTTGTGGCTCACGGGCTCTAGAGCGCAGGCTCAGTAGTTGTGGCACATGTGCTTAGTTGCTTCGAGGCATGTGGGATCTTCCTGGACCAGGGCTCGAACCCATGTCCCCCGCATTGGCAGACAGATTGTTAACCACTCTGCCACCAGGGAAGCCCTAATTCGTTTAATTCTTAAACAGTTCTGTGAGACAGGAATTGTCCCCATTTTATAGATGACCAGATTTGTTGTTATATCCTCTGTACCAGTGGCAACTCCTAGAATGAATGATTTTATGAGAGAGGCAGAGGTACAGCAATCAGTCCTTAAGAGGACTTGTCTTTAGATAGCATGTTTAGAGCAAATACTCTTGATTATTTAGATTGTATATTTATTTTAGGTGTCTGGTTGAGATTATGACCACTACCTCTGTTTTGGGCCTACTGTTAAATTCATTAAATATTTCTTTAAAAAGCTTTTGCTGGGGTGGAGGGATAAATTAGGAGGATGGGATTAACATATATACACTACTATATGTAAAATAGATAATGAACAAGGACCTACTGTATAGCACAGGAAACTATACTCAATATTTTGTAATAACCTGTAAGGGAAAAGAATATGAAAAAGAATGTATATATGTATAACTAAATCACTGTGCTGTACATCTGAAACTAACATAACATTGTAAATCAACTATGCTTCAACTAAAAAAATAAATAAAAAGCTTTTGCTTTCAAAGGTTTGTATTATGCAAATAATACAAAATAATTATAGCCTTAGAAAATACAGATAGTTATAATTTTAAAAAATCATCCATAATTCTACCATCTTCAAAGAAACAATGGTCAACATTTTGAACTTTTTGTATGGACATACACTATAATTATACAGTCAATATTTGTTTCATGGTTAAAGGAATGGAAAGTCCTTGCCCGAGCAGACATTTCCTGAATGGGATTTGCCCAAGTAGGTTGACATACTGAAGCATTTCCACCAGCAATCCAAGTATTGGAATGAAAACTGTGTCCGAAATGTTAGAGAACCTTTTTTGTTTTTCCTTTCTAAATGTTGTTGGGGACTTCCCTGGCGGTACAGTGGCTAAGACTCCACGCTCCCAATGCAGGGGGCCTGGGTTCGATCCCTGGTCAGGGAACTGCATCCCACGTGCCGCAACTAAGAGTTCGCATGCCGAAACTAAAGATCCCGCACACAGCAACAAAGATCCCAGTTTGTCGCAACTAAGACCCGGTGCAGCCAAATAAATAAATAAATATATAAATTTTTTTTTTAAAAGGTTGATGAAGTGTTGAGGATGACTTTTTTTTTTTTTTAAGGTTTGCGTCCATGGATTGTGAAATAAAAGCAAAAGAAAAGGAATAATTTAACCAAACCCTTTTCCCCATTCACTCAGGAATGCTCTCCAAAGTCCTGGAGCAGCTCTGGGGGGAAGGGAAGAGACCTGCGCTGTGAATTGAGAGGTCTGAATTCTAATCTAGCTCTGCTTTGGGGCAAGTCGATTTTTGTTCACTCGTTCATTCAGTCTCTACTGTGAGCCTACCAATTTGCCAGATCCAAACAGACAGGGTTAATGCTTCCTTGGAGATTTGCCTGGAATACTCTTCTTCACTCAGCTAACACCCACCCTTTTAAGAAAGCTCTACCGTCAGATACTGTCATTGACACATTCCCCTGTTACCATCCACATTCCAGGCACCACGTGTTTACACTGGTTTCTGTGATAATTTAATCCCCCTCAAAAAAAGATAATAAACGCAAAAGGATAGGGACCCCCCCCCTTTCGTTTTCTCTACTCTAGTGCCTGATTCAGGGAAACCCTCAGCACATAATAGATCGAATACATGCTGCGAAGAAAAAGTGTGACTGCTTTGAGAGTGTTTAAGAAGGGAATTTAATCTGGTGTGGTACCGTCAGGGAATCTCTGAGGAAGTGTCCGGGAGGATAAGTCCTTAGGAGGTGGAAGAAAGCGTGTTCTGGGCAGAGGGACAGAACCTAAGCAAAATCTCTGAGGCTGGGAGGAGTCCCCCCCTCCCCACCTTGTGGCAGAGAACGAGGGGGAGGGGTTGTTGCAGAGGGCACAGACTCTGCAGGGGCTTGTAGACCACATTCTGCAAATTTATCTCAAGGGCAATGGGAAATAATTGAAAGGTTTACATTTATATTTGAAAAAGATAACCCTGGCTGATTTAATATTTTACATGTGCCCATTCTTCTTTCACCCACCTGTGCTGTTAGCCAGATTGGATTTATTCTGCATGGTTACCTGAGGCAGTGTGAGCCTCCCTGGAGGTTTCAGATTAACACTGAAAAGGAAAGTCAGAACTAACAAAGCTTTCCAAGGTGGAATGAGCAGTCCACAAGTCTGTATCACCAGGGTCTTAGATGCTGTGGGGGTGAGGAGTACCTAGCATCGAGGGTTCCCAGATCCTAGTTCTACATTACAGTTATCTGGGGAGTTTTGACTTTTACTTAGTTATTTATTTACTGAGTTCGCAATCCATTTACATGGGACAAATTCAAATGATACCAAAAAAGGCCTAGACAAAATCTCCCTCCCATCCCTGTCTACCCTGTTTCCTCCCCGTTGGTCATCACTGGCCAGCTTTGTGTGTGTGTGTCTCCTAGAGCCTGTGTCTGTGCTAACAAGTGCATGTACATATTCCGCCACACATACTTTTCATTTTTCATAGACGGCAACAACATGTTATAAACACTGTCCTGAATCTCGCTTTTTTCCACTTCATATATCTTGGAGTTGGTTCCATATTAACAGATAAATTTCCTCTTTTTTTTTTTATTGCTACCAGTTTGGGGAGCTTGTTTGAAAATAGAGATTCTCTGGTCTCCCTTGGATATTTTGACTTCATAGGCTTGGTGTAGGGCCCTGCCTGGAATCTGTATAATCAGAAAGCTCTATGAATTGTTCTGAAACACAGGTTTGGGAACCACTTAACTGAATGACTTTTAAGGCCACTGAATTCCAGAGATCCCACACATTATTCTAATACATAATTTGTGTTTATCCTGGTTTGTGCTGGGTAACAAGCTCTGTAGGATGGTATTCTGAGCACAGGCTAAATCTTGTCTCATGGTTAAATGTCTGCTCTGGGATAACAAACTTTTCTAGCAGAAACCGCACCCCCACCCCTGCCCATTCTTTCGTGGGTGCTTCCTGAACAGTGAAACCCACCCCCAGTACTTTTTTGGCCTCCTGCGTTACGGCAGAGAACTCCCAAATTCCCGTTACTGATAGGAATATCTCGCCTGAATTCCTGCCCCACATCTGAATTCACCTAGAATGGCCCGCCGGCAACTCACAACTCTACTTACCTCAAGTCCACTTACTTCTCTTTCCTTCCTAACCGGACTTGTGACCCTGCCTAGTGCCCTTGGCAGGAAAAGGCACTGGCACCTTCA
This sequence comes from Lagenorhynchus albirostris, assembly GCF_949774975.1. Lineage (NCBI taxonomy): Eukaryota > Metazoa > Chordata > Mammalia > Artiodactyla > Delphinidae > Lagenorhynchus > Lagenorhynchus albirostris. The sequence continues at coordinate 39,853,880 of NC_083104.1, read as the reverse complement.
CCTGCCTGTTCTTCCCCCGCTGCTGACCTGATCTGGCTGGACTCCCAAGCCCTTGACCCGTAAATGCTCTTTCTAAATGCAAATCTGATCTCCTCTCACCCTCTGTTTGAAGCCCTTTCCTGTAACCCCCCAACTGCTTAAAGCAGGGGCTCCCATACGTTTTGGACCCATGACCTGGAACACACATATCAAAAAGTTTTCAATACATCATTTACTCAGTACTACCTGTAATACACTGTTTTCTCTTTTATTTTTGTGACTTAAAAATCCTAGCTATGAAAAAATTTGAAATTTTTAAAAAATCCTAGCTATGAATCCCTAAAATAAATGTGTTATGATGGCCTGTGACCTACACTTTGAAAAGCAGTGGCCGATAGGCTCAGTAAGCTAATAATGGTGTCAGCAGGACTCCTTTCATCTTAAAAGCTGTATGAAAAAATAATGTGGGAATTCTCGGGCAGTCCAGTGGTTAGGACTCGGCGGTTTCACTGCCGTGGCCTGAGTTCAATCCCTGGTCAGGAACTAAGATTCCTCAAGCTGCTCGCAGAGCGGCCCCCCAAAAAAAATCTCAGAAAAATTCCTTCCCATTCCTCTTGTTTTGTGTAGTTTATTACTTGGCTCAACATCCCTGTTCTTGCGTTCATTCACTCAACAAATGTTTATTCATTGCCTACTGGGACAAACCTTGTGCTAGAAATAAAATGCCACAATCCCTACCCTCAGCAGGCTTACATCTGCCAAATACAGTCTCACAGAGGAATGCTTACAGTGATGAAAGCATTATCATGATAATGGATGCTGTCTGGGGCAGGCTGGTGGAGCTAGGAGGAGGGGTGGAGATGGAGACTCAGAAAGCTGGAGTGGGAAGGGAGGGGGGACTTCCCAAAGGAGATTAAAGCTACTGAAGCTTGAGGGTGTAGGTTGTTGGAAAAGGGTGATTCGGGGTGGGGTGAGGTGGGGTGATTTTTAAGGAGAGGAAAGAGGCCTCAGAAGCCAGGAGGTGAGGATACTACTTCTGCAGAATGGGCTCGTGGGAATGGCTGTGAGGACACAAGTGGGAGGAAGGGGACAATTCTTGAAAGATTGAGCATGCTGAAGGGATTGGCCTCATCCTGTGGACAGTGGAGGGTGTGGAGGGTGGATGAAAATTGCTGCAGGGTGGGTCAGTGGGGGAGAGTGGGGAAGCCTGGGGAACAAGGAAGGGGCTGTCCAAATAGTTCCGGTGGGGAATGGCAAGATCCTGAACCGAGGCGGTGGGAAGCGGGGTGAGGGCTCAACAATGGGAAGAGGGGTGTGAGTGACCTTAGGAGCTGAGGAAGGAGATGGAGCTCACTGGGTTTTGATAGCTGAGTCATTGAGGTGGGGGAGGGAACGGGAGGAGTCTAGAATGATTTCTAGGAAAGGACTTAAGCACCTGGTGGGTGGTGGCATTATTTCAACAATAAGAGGCACAGTTCTTGGAGGAATCTGATGAGCTCAGTTTTGGGCTTGTCTACTGTCTGGGGTTGGCACTCGGGAGAGAGATTTGGAGTTCATTAGCATAAGGATGATAATGTCCACTGAGGGTGTGCAGGGAGTGTTTTAGGAGGCTGGCTCTGGAGGGCACCAGCACTGAAGCCTGGATGCAGCAGGAGAGGCCCAGGAAGGTGGGGCTGGAGAAGCCACCGCAAGGCAGGAGTGGCCAGTCTATGGTTCAATCCTGGTGACTGAAGGGAGTCACTGAAGGGGGCCACGCAGAGGTCTTCATCATGTTGAGTGAGTGGTAGAGGTGGGAGGTGAGGAAGAAGCCACAGGAAGGCTCTGGGATGGCAAGAGATGGCACAGAAGGTATAGTACAGTTCAAAGTGCACCAACAAGCACTTAAACAAATGTTCATAGCCATGTTATTCGTTTTAGCTCCAGCAGAGAGCAACCCAAATGCCTGTCAACCATAGAATGGGTATCTGGAGGTTCTTTCATACAGCAATGAAAAGTAAAAACTACACCATTGGGACTTCCCTGGTGGCGCAGTGGTTAAGAATCTGCCTGCCAGTGCAGGGGACATGGGTTTGAGGCCTGGTCCGCGAAGATCCCACATGCCGCAGAGCAACTAAGCCCGTGCACCACAACTACTGAGCTTGCGCTCTAGAGCCCGCAAGCCACAACTACTGAGCCCACGTGCCACAACTACTGAAGCCCACGCACCTAGAGCCCGTGCTCCGCAACAAGAGAAGCCACCCCAATGAGAAGCCCGGGCACCGCAACGAAGAGTAGCCTCCACTCTAGAGAAAGCCCTCGCAAGGCAACGAAGACCCAACGCAGCCAAAAATAAATAAATAAAATAAATAAATTTAAGAAAACAAAAAAAACTACACCATGGATCGATCTCACAATCGATGTTGAGCGTAAGCTAGACATGGAAGAGGATATACTGTTTGACTCCGCAGCATAAAGTTAAACAAAGTCCTGCTTTTTAACCTTGGTAATAGAAATTAGGGTCCTGGTGATCTCTGGGGTGGTGGTGACTAGAAAAGGCCATGAGGAGGACTTTTTTTTTTTTTTAACATCTTTATTGGGGTATAATTGCTTTACAATGGTGTGTTAGTTTCTGCTTTATAACAAAGTGAATCAGTTATACAAAGTGAATCAGTTATACATATACATATGTTCCCAGACTCAAGAGGGAAGAGGAGGACTTTTTACATGAATGTGCTCACCTTGTGGAAATTCACTGAGCTGCAGGCTCCTGATTTGTTCACTTTTCTATATGAATAGTATATTTCAGTGAAATGTTTCCTGTTAGTAACAAAATAACTTTCCCTTGACCCCACTTTCCCCTCCAGCTATAGTCCTTTCCTTCATAATAAAACGCAAAAAAGTTGTCTCTAACTTCTCTCCTCCCATTTTCTCTCTTTTTTTTTGGAAAAGTATTTTTTTTATTAGTTATCTCTTTTAAACATATTAGTGTACACATGTCAATCCAAATCTCCCAACCTCCCATTTTCTCTTGAACCCACTCCAACCAGACATTCACCCTGCCGACTCCGTGGAAATGGCATCTGGCAAATTCTCCAGGGACCTTCATTTTGCTGAACCTCGTACCAATTCGCATGCCTGTCTTACTCTGCTCAGCAGCCATCTGTTATAGCACTGGATACAGTTCACTACTCCCTTCTAGAAATATTTTCTGCACTTGGATTTCAGGACACCGTACTCCAGATTTTCCACCTCTGTCCAGTTGCTCCTAAAAAAAAAAAAAAAATGCTTTAACAACATTGTAAATCAACTATACTCCAATAAAAAAATTTTTAAAAAATTATTTGGAGAGGTCATGACAGAGGAAGCCATTTGGCCACTCAAGGGTGGGAAGCAGGCACAGGGAGGGAGAACAGCCTTGAAGTTCTTCTGGGGCATGGCGGCCTCTTGTTCCAAGTAGCAGCAGCATAGAGCCTGACTCGTAGCCAGAAAGAGAAATGTTTGTGGTGTAAATGAAAACTAAGGATGTGAATGTTATCCTGAAGGCAGTGGGGTTAGAAAGGGCCTCGAGACACCAGCATTCCTCTCCCCTCCTCTCCCCGCAAGGAAGATGAACTGAATTTATGGCTTGGGGTGGTGAGGCAGGTCCTTGTGGTCCCTTTTCTCTTCTGAAAAGGTTGACTTTTTCTGCCACTCTTCCCCGGTGGACATTGGTGTAGCACTCAAAGAGGCCACCAGAGGGCACTTGTTTCCCAGGAGAATATTCTTGGGGACTGAATTGAGGAGTGTTGTTGGTAGAAAAGGCAGCTAGAGGGACTTGCCACGTGTGAAAAAGTGAATGCACCCCAGTCTCTGGGGCTCTGCTTCTAGAGCCTTTTTTTTGGCTGCCTTGGGTCTTCGTTGCTGTGCATGGGCTTTCTCCAGCTGCGGAGAGCAGGGGCTACTCTTCATTGCGGTGCGTGGGCTTCTCATCGCGGAGGCTTCTCTTGTTGCGGAGCACGGGCTCTAGGCGCCTGGGCTTCAGTAGTTGTGGCTCATGGGCTCAGTAGTTGTGGCTCTCGGGCTCCAGGCGCGCGGGCTCAGTAGTTATGGCTCGCAGGCTTAGCTGCTCCATGACATGTGGGATCTTCTCTGACCAGGGCTTGAACCGTGTCCCCTGCATTGGCAGATGGATTCTTAACCACTGCACCACTAGGGAAGTCCCTCTAGAGCCTTTTTCAGGGTGGGACGAGCTCAGGGCCGGGAGCCCCAAACCTGTGTTGCTAGTCTCAGCTGGCCCTTTATCTTATGTGTCAGCCTCTTGATCACTGTTGGTCTCGGTTGCACCCCTCCAGGAAATGGGAGGAATGACTCCTGATCAGTATACCACACAGAGGCATTAGCAAGAGAGAACAAAGCAAGTAGTGTAAACACTTCTCAGAAGTTTGAAATAAACTTCTGAGAAGTTTGAAATAAACTTCTGAGAAGTGAGTCTGACTCCCTCTGGTAGTCAGAGGTCCTGGCTAGCAGCTGGACCCTCCTTACAGCTTGCACCTGGGTGCTATTCACCTCACAGATTGTCCTGGGAGGAGAGGAAAGACTTTGTGCCAGGGGCTGGAAGGGGCTGGAGACCAGGAAGGTGGACTTGTGGTAACATTGCCCTGTCCCAGTCTTTCTCAATCCCTGGGCCTCTGGGAGGTGAAATTGTTCCTGGGGCTCCCTCCTGTCCTGGTTGAGTTAGAGCCTCTTGTGCCATCCTGCTGATGACTGGTTGACAAAGGCCCCCATTAGGCAAGGTGCCTTGTTGGGGGGTGGCAGATAGAGGAAGGGCTCATGGATTTGATAAAAGAAATTTTCACATATTGAGGTATGGGAGAGTCATTCTGGCTTACACACGAGTTAACTTGAATTTTATGGTAACTGAGACAGCCTGTTTGTGGCCTATCAAACATACATTGTATATCTGTTTTAATTATTAAAGTAAAGGGCACATTGACCAGAAGTAAAGAATGCCCATGTTGGGCTTCCCTGGTGGCACAGTGGTTGAGAGTCCGCCTGCCGATGCAGGGGACACGGGTTCGTGCCCCGGTCTGGGAAGATCCCACATGCCGCGGAGCAGCTGGGCCCGTGAGCCATGGCCGGGGGGCCTGCGCGTCCTCCGCGGCGGGAGACGCCACAACAGTGAGAGGCCCGCGTACCGGGAAAAAAAAAAAAATGGCCATGTTAAAAATAAAGCTTAGGGTTTATTAAAGTTCCCTGGTGGCCTAGTGGTTAGGATTCCAGGCTTTCACTGCCACAGCCCGGGTTCAATCCCTGGTCAGGGAACTGAGATCCCGCAAGCCGTGTGTCCTGGGGTGGGGGATGGGGGAAAGCTTAAATGCTTCCCTTCCTGGGACACCAGTGCTGGTACTCCTCCTTTGATGATAAGGCTCCCTTCCCAGGTGCCAAGGACATACTGACTCGCTGTGGACATGCTGGTCTGTTTTTTTTTTTTGAAACCTTGAAGAGATGTATCCCTGACATGTTTAATGTTCTTTGTTCTGAGAAGATATAAAACTGTGCTGAGAGCCACGGTTCTCAGGAGCAGTTTCTCAGAGCAATCTGAGAAGATGGTTTCTGGGCTATAGTCCTCAGTTTGGCTCAAATAAAACTCTCTTCTATTCTTATTATAGATTGCTTATTGATTATTTTCACTGACAGTTTCCAGGACCTAGACCTTTCTAGCCCTGAGCAATACCTGCCCTAGAGGACTTGGGGCTGGGCCCATTCCAATCCTTTGAGCCTAAAATCCAGGCTCCAAGGCATGCCCTGGGCCTTCTGGGATGTTTGTGTGTTCTGTGAAAAAAGGGGCACAATTGAGGAAATTTGGGTTAATCAGAGTGAAACATGTTCCTTTCCTGCAGGACTCTCACAGCCTTTAGTAAGCTAACGTGTATTGTGAGTCTCCGGGAAACAGCAAGGGAGGGTTCACATACTTCTTTGACCATGGGACCCTTTTCTTGGGAATCTTGCGCGACCACCCCTAGTCCATGGAACATGCTCTGAGAAGTACCCACTTAATCCATGCAGCCCTCACATTCACTTCACAGAGGTAATGGAAACAGAGTGGGCTAGGGGCTTGCCCCAGGCCCAGGTTGGTGGTCTCCTAAGCGTGGCTGGGGCCTCCCTTCCCTGGGCACACTCAGAGCCTTCCTGAGTTGGCAGGGAGGGGGCAGCTGCAGGGCTACTGCTCTTCCTTGCCTTCACCCCTTTCTGTCATCTTCAGTGGCTCAAGGGCCAGTTCATGTGAGCGTGGGCTCTGCGGCCACGGAGAGCTGGGGAGACCGAACAATTGCCCACACATTGCCGGCGCTTCCCCCCCTGCTCTAAAACTTTTGAAACTGAGATATAAATTATCTACCATAAAACTCACAGTTTTAATGTAATTATTTCAGCTTTGACAAAAATGCACAATCGTAAAAAAAAAAAAAAAAAAAAGGGCTTCCCTGGTGGCACAGTGGTTGAGAGTCCGCCTGCCGATGCAGGGGACGCGGGTTCGTGCCCCGGTCCGGGAGGATCCCACATGCCGCGGAGCGGCTGGGCCCGTGACCCATGGCCGCTGGGCCTGCGCGTCCGGAGCCTGTGCTCCGCAACGGGAGAGGCCACAGCAGCGAGAGGCCCGCGTACCGCAAAAAAAAAAAAAAAAAGCACAATCGTGCAACCATCACCACAATCAGGATGTAGAATATTTTCATTATCCCAAATGTTCCCTCACGGCCCTTTGCAGTCTACCTTGTCTTCCTAACCCTGGCCCCTGGCAGCCACTGATCTATTTCCTATCACGATAGTTTTTCCTTTTCTGGAGGTTTCATATAAATAGAATCATGCAATATGTGATCTTTTGCATCTGACTTCTTTCACTTATCATAATGTCTAGCATAATGTTTATGAGGTTCATTCGTGATGCGCATATCACCAGTTGGTTCTTTTTTACTGGCAAGTAGCATTCCATCGTATGGATGTCCTGCAATTTGATGGACTTGCTGATGGACATCTGGGTTGTTCCTGGGTTTTGACTATTATCAAGTTGCTTTGCACATTCTTGTACAAATTTTTGTGTGGAGGAATGTTTTCATTTCTTGATGGTAAATACCTAGGAGTGGAATTTCTGGGATGTATGGTAAGCATGAGAACTTACCCTTTTCAAGATGGTTTCTGGCTGTCCTCCCATCATCTGCAAGGGGAAGAGGGGGATGAGAGGGTGAGCTGAAGCTGGGAGAGGTTGGAGCCTCAGCCTTACATCTGTCTCTGAGTAGTTTGGTATCTTGGGCAAGTTGCTTTATCCTGGTCTGGGCTGGCCTCAGTTTATTCATCTGTGAAATGGCAATAGCACTATGATTCTCCCTTCCTGTCGCAGCAGGGGTGGAGCGAAGGTCAGCGGTACTTGCGAGGAAGAACATGGTTCTGGGACAAAGGCCTCCCTTTGAGAGCTCTATTCCCTCTCAAGTCAGTGTGGACAGGACGACAGTCAATTTCTGCAAATCCTAAGAGGTTCCTTTTGGTCCTGAGCTGAGTGGGCAAGGCCTAAGATTTTCGGGGTTGTTAAAGGCGATCCTCTTGCCGCAAACACCTTGGAATATGGAGCTATAAAGGAGGAGAAAAATTTTGCAAAGAGACCAAAGAAAAAAGGATCTTTACCACTGTCTTATACACATGTGGCCACTTAAATTAATGAAAATTGAATTAAGATGTCAGTTCCTCAGTTGCACAAGTCACATTTCAAGTGCTCAGTAGCCATGTGTGTTTAATAGCTGCCATACTAGATAGCACAGATACAGAATATTTCCTTCATCAGAGAAAGTTCTGGTTGAGACTCCAAACCTTCGCTTTGGGAGGGTCCGTATTATTAGTACATCTCTAGTAAACTGAGGCAGGCCCCATGGAGGTCAGCTGGCTTACAGATGAGGACCCCAGAAGATCCAATGGGCAGAACTCACTGTGAGAGAGCTGGCTGCACAGGGACCCTGTGGCTGGCTGGTGGGTATGGCCCCTGAGATGGACAGCTGGACATGGTGAGGGCTGTGCACAGGCAGAGGGCTGGGATGCGCCCCTGGCTCTCCAAGGGGCTGTGGAGGGAGGCAGGGTGGAAAAGGAAGTGGTTGGCTGTAGCAGTTGTGGGAGCTGGCAGGTTTGCTAGCATAAGATGTGGGAGCTCCATTTGAGGGGTGGGCAGTGGGCCTTCTGGGAGGGTCAGACATTCGAGAAATGAATTGGGCCTAGGACTGAGCTGGGCCTCGTGAGAGCACCTCTTCGGCGAAGGCTCCTGAAGGGGGAACTATGGCCTTCTGCCTGAGCCCGGCTGTCTCCAGGAAGGCAGCCCTTGGCTGAGTACTCTCAGCAGGACTCTCAAGGGTCAGTGTTGTGTGCAGGTCTCAGACTATCAACAGCCAGTGTTGTGACAGGACCAGCCCTTGGGGTTCTGATTATGACTGCACGATGCCCTTCACCAATCGCCATCAGAGAACTTTGAAAAAAACAAGTTTCATTATTTATGGGACTGGGAAATTATGTGGCATGACTGGAGCCACTCAAAGACATCTAGGGTAGAGAGAGAAAGAGAATATGGGCCTGGGGTCCTGCTTTTATTGCAGTTGAGGATGGGGGCCTAGGGTTTCTAACGGCTCACTTTTTATTGGTGAATTTAAAACATAAGAGCAGGAATTTAAAGCACAGGAAGAGAAAAAACAAGTGGCCCAAATGATCAGTTAAAGAAATCTGAAACAAAGGACCCTCAGTAGGGGGAGGTGGCCTGGCTTTTTTAATCTAGTCACGCAGCTGACAACATGTTTATTCAAGATAGCCACCTTTGAAGTGGATGCCTGGCTGTCAAAGCTTAAATCAGGCACTTGCATTACAAAAAAGAAAAGAAAAGAGAGAAAGAAAAAAACAATCAACTGTCAGCGTTTACACTGCAATCCACCAAGTGATGCCTGGGCATCAGAGTCGATGGTGAGGACCTTAACTACCTGGGTAGTTGATATGCTAAAAGTCAGAGGTTATAACCCAGAAACACATCTAAATAGGATTACAGTAGTAAATCTTTTTTTTTAAAATACATCTCTATTGGAGTATAATTGCTTTACAATTGTGTGTTAGTTTCTGCTCTACAACGAAGTGAATCAGCTATATGTATACATACATCCCCATATCCCCTCCCTTTTGAGTCTCCCTCCCACCCTCCCTATCGCACCCTGGTAGGTCGTCACAAAGCACTGAGCTAATCTCCCTGTGCTGTGCAGCAGCTTCCCACTAGCTATCTATTTTACATTTAGTATTATATATATGTCAGTGCTACTCTCTCACTATGTCCCAGCCTCCCCTTCCCCCACTGTGTCCTCAAGTCTGTTCTCTACGTCTGCGTCTTTATTCCTGCCCTGCCACTAAGTTCATCAGTACCGTTTTTTTTTTTAGATTCCATATATGTGCGTTATCATATGCTATTTGTTTTTCTCTTTCTGACTTACTTCACTCTGTATGACAGACTCTAGGTCCATCCACCTCACTACAAATAACTCAATTTCGTTCCTTTTTATGGCTGAGTAATATTCCACTGTATATATGTGCCACATCTTCTTTATCCATTCATCTGTCAATGGACATTTAGGTTGCTTCCATGTCCTGCCTATTGTAAATAGTGCTGCAATGAACATTGTGGTACATGTATCTTTTTAAAAATTATTTATTTATTTATTTATTTATTTTTGACTGTGTTGGGTCTTCGTTGCTGCCCGCAGGCTTTCTCTAGTTGCAGCAAGCGGGATCTGCTCTTCGTTGTGATGCGTGGGCTTCTCATTGCGGTGGCCTCTCTTGTTGCAGAGCACAGGCTCTAGGCATGCGGGCCTCAATAGTTGTGGCATGTGGGCTCAGTAGTTGTGGCTTGTGGGCTCTAGAGCGCAGGCTAAGTAGTTGTGGCACACGGGCTTAGTTGCTCCACGACATGTGGGATCTTCCCGGACCAGGGCTCGAACCCGTGCCGCCTGCATTGGCAGGCGGATTCTTAACCACTGCACCACCAGGGAAGCCCACATGTATCTTTTTGAAGTATGGTTTTCTCTGGGTATATGCCCAGTAGTGGGATTGCTGGGTCGTATGGTAGTTTTTGTTTTTTTTTTAAGGGACCTCCATACTGTTTTCCTCAGTGACTGTAGTAGCAAATCTTATAATAATTATACAGGCAATAGTCTGAAATACAGTTTAGAGCCATTGGCCCAAACTTGAAGGTTTCAGCCATGATAATAGGTCAGTGATCTTGAGGGTCCTAGGAATTTGTTCAAGGATTTGCATAATATTGTGGAAAATGTTAATATTTGGCACCATCCTGTGAAATAGGTCTGAGCCTGTCCAGAGTTGGTAGGTTGCTCCATATCTCATCAAACCAGTCTCTTAGTCCTGAGAATAGATCAGTTTAGTTAAAAGGTTGTGCCTCGTTTTCGGAAGCAGTGATGCAGGTGGGTTCCCCAAGTTAGGCCTACAGAGTACAAGCAATCAGGTATTTAATGAGAGGCATTTCTATGGAAACAATCAAAACAAAAAAATTTAAAAAAAAACAAAGGTGTGTGACTGGAGCAGATTGTAATCCCAATTTCTGACTTCTGAAGGCAGCCAGATTTCTAGGTGTTGGGCTTAAATCCTCTTCAAATGGAGTGAGGGCAGACAGTGGCAATCTAATAGATTTTCCCGGGTCACAGTTTGAATCTCTGGTGATGCTTCTGAGTGGCCCACGCAGCAACAGACATGAAGATTGTCCATACATGAGCTGTTACGGTGATTTCTCTGAAATTTATATTAAGTGTCCTATTTTAGCCTGCATAGCTTCAGGAAAAGGGCAGTTTTAGTTCTCAATGATTCCAAGTCAGGAGGATGGGAGAAAAATTTGAAACATTAGTTTGGAGAGTTGTAGCCAGATATTAGAGGAGATGAGGAGAAATCAGTATGCAGACCAGTTTATAGGTAGACAACAAAACCTCAATGACAATTAACAGAACTAGTATTTAATATCCTCAAGTACATATTAAATTTTCTACTGAAACATAATTTTTCTGTCTAAAATTACCCCCATTTTTATCAAAGATAACCAACTTATGACTAATTTGCTTGCAAATTAAGTCTAGTTTCAATAAACTTGGCTTGATTATTTATATGAGTACAGCAAGAAAAAGTGACTGACCATATAGGCTCCTTTAAGTCTGCTTTGCTGGAACTTTTCATAAGGAATCCCAGATTGAACTTTTAAAATTCTACATGACTATTCTTAAGGCTTGGTTGGGAGGGGCCAGGGCAATAGGCCATGGCTGGCAGGGACTTAGGATGGGACATTTTTAGAGTGAGAAAGTCAGTGGAGAAGAATCCAGGAGAGGGGACAAATGGAGCCAAGCCCCTGACTGGCTGAGGGCTGGGCCCAAAAGACAAGATGGTGTGGGGTTGACTGTCTGCCTAGGGTTTGGCTAGGTGTGTAAGGCTCTAGAAGGAGCTGGTACAGTCATCCACTCATCGACATTAACTGATGACTACTCTGTGCCAGACAGTGCCTAGAGGAGGAGATTGAGTGCTGAATACACTCCTTTACCCTATTCCTGAGGAGACCAGAGTGTGGAGGCAGAGGGGACGTAAGACAGAGCCTGGTCTTCCCTCTCCTGGAGGACTCAATGCTCTTGAGCAACCCTGCCTATGACACTCCCCATGGGCCCCAGGAGAGGCCAAGACGTTGTCAGGGAGATGGAGAAACCATTTCTTCACCTTCCACAGGAGGCCTCCCGCTCCCACTGCCCAGCAATCCCGTGAGGCAACAGCAGGGGCTGAGGCAAGTCCAGCTCACAGCCGGGGAGGAGATCAGGGATGGGGCAGGTCAGGAAGACGCGTGGTTGGGCCATTGCATCAGGCCCAGGAGGGGCATAAAGGAGGGTCCTGTGTGCTGGGAGGAGGCCGACTTGGGGACCATGGAGACTCAGAGGGCCAGCCTCGCCCTGGGGCGGTGGTCACTGTGGCTACCGCTGCTGGGACTAGTGGTGCCCTCGGCCAGCGCCCAGGCCCTCAGCTACAGGGAAGCTGTGCTTCATGCTGTGGATCGTCTCAACGAGCGGTCCTCAGAAGCTAATCTCTACCGCCTCCTGGAGCTGGACCCGCCTCCCAAGGCCGTGAGTCAGGAGGACCCTGGGGAGGGGGCTGTCTCCCGCTAGCCCTGGCCACGCTGTCACCGCCTCTGCTCAGGCTGTACCTCCTGTCAGGAAGGGACTTCTCCCTCTAGGTGGGCTCCCACCTCTTCCAGGAAACCTTCCCAGAGCTGGGTCCCCTCCCAGCATGAGAGCTTCCTGCCTTAGCATCTCTACTGTGGGAACAGGTGCCCTGGGCTCCAGGGCTTTCTGGGAGCTCCAGGGTAGGGGGGATGGTTACTCGGTCTGTGATGTGACTTCCCTGCTTTAAGTCCCATCTGTTCCTCATTGTCTTCCTACCAGGGAGGGCTCTGCTCAGCTTGGAGATTCCAGTGACAAGGTCTTTCCCTGCAGGTGGTCCCTGACTTGCCTCAGCCCCTCCGTGGGGAAGGTGTTCTCATCAGAGCTGGTCTGAGGTCCCCTCCTGCTCTCTGTGTGCCCATGAGTCCAGGAGTGGGCTCTGTCCCCTTCCCCTGTGCACCCAGCACCAAACCCAGGGCCAGGCACACAGGAGGGGCTGAAGAGGCTGCCGTCTAGGTGAGGGGCAGGGAGACAGATCAGAGAAGGAAGCATGAGCTTGAGCCCAGTCACCCCACTTTGATCCTTGACCAGGATGAGAACCTGGACACCCCAAAGCCTGTGAGCTTCACGGTGAAGGAGACCGTGTGCCCCAGGACAACCCAGCAGCCCCCGGAGCAGTGTGACTTCAAGGAGAATGGGGTGAGGCTGGGGGCTTAGAGTGCTGGTGGATGCTTCCCAGGGAGCTGAATAGGGGGCTTTGGGGAAGATTTCTAGCCCCTGGGCTGAGGCTGGGAGGCAATGGTCCGGGGGTTCCAGTTTGAACTCGAACCTCCCCCTTACAGCTGGTGAAAGAGTGTGTGGGGACAGTCACCCTGGCTCAGATCAGGGACAACTTCGATATCACTTGCACTGTGGTGAGTGGCCCGTTCTGTGTTGTGGAGCTAATAACAGGGTGCGTTGAGGAACATCCTTTGGACCAAATACCCACTGCCCCTTCCAGGGCAGAGAAAGGCCCTCCTACCTGGCCCCTCTCTCACCCGAGCCCCAGGCCTCCAGGACTGGCTCTGCCATCCCTTAGAGCAGTGGTTCTCTAAGTGGGGTCCCACCCGGGAACTTGACAGAAAGGCAGATTCCCAGGCCACACTCAGACCTCCTGAATCAGACTCTGGGCTGGGGCCCAGCCATTTGTATTTTCACGAGGCCTCCAGGGGATTCCGACTGTGCTGAATTCTGAGAGGCACTGACTAGAGTAATGTGCTTTCAGCCCCTACTCCCGTCTAGCTTTGCTGGGATGGGCTTGTGACCCTGGGAAACCCCTTGCCATCTGTGGACCCCAGTTTCCTCATCTGTCTGTGGATGTAGGGTTTCAACCACATGCTCCAAAGGTCACAGCCAGAAAGTGAACTGGGGCCCAAAGTCTCCTGAAGTCACCCAGTTAGTGGGGATGTCCACATGGGGAGGATTCTGGTCTTACCCTGGGCCCATTTTCCATAGTAACTTGTTTCTTCCTGTTGCATAGCCCCAGAGTGTCAGAGGACTGAGAAGCCTGGGTAGGAAGATACTAAGAGGTTGGAAGAAGTATGGCCCAATTATCGTCCCAATAATCAGATTAATTGGGTGAATTGTGAGCCCAGGGAAAAGACCTAAGGGTCTGCCTGACCTGGTTCAGACTTCTAGACTCTGAGAAATAAATTCTTGTGAAAGCAACTTACTCCAGGCGTCAATTTCATTTGTCTCCCCTCCTCCCACTTACCAGGACCGAGTCCTTAGCTCCGGGTAGCCTCTTTTGTGTGTGTGTGTGTGTGTGTGTGTGTGTGTGTGTGTGTGTGTGTGAGAGAGAGAGAGAGAGAGAGAGAGAGAGAGAGAGAGAGAGAGAGAGAGAGAGATCACTCCTGTAAACACAGTCATGGGTGAGGCCCCTGTTCCTTCCAGGAGGGCATGGGGAGAGGCCAGGGCCAAGAGGTCCATTCTCGGGTCCCTCCCATGCCCTTCACACACCTCTGCCCTCCTCCTCCAACACCCAGTAGGGACTTAAGGAGACCTGCTCTGTGTGTAGTGCTGGTGGGGATGTTGTCCCTGCTCACATGGAGGTGACAGTCTGGAGGGGCCAGGCTTTTGTTAAACACTCACAGAGACGCAGTTCAGTCTCAGGGTTAAGCCTACAGGTACAATGCCCATAGCGTTTCACTTGCCCTTGACAATCTTAACTCTGGAAAGCCCACCCCTCCTTGCTTTTCCTTTGGCATTGAGACACATCACTGTTTCTTCAGCTGGGTCCCAGATTTCAGTTGTGAGCTTGTGTTTATTTTTATTTTTGGCTGCACTGGGTCATTGTTGTGGTGCTCAGGCTCTTTGTCGTGGGCTTCTCTCTAGTTGCGGCACGCGGGTTTAGTTGCCCCACGGCAGGTGGGCTCTTAGTTCCTCAACCAGGGATCGAAGCCACGTGCCCTGCATTGGAAGGCGGCTTCTTAACCACTGGACCACCTGGGAAGTCCCTGTGAGCTTGTGTTTAGGGATCAAAGGTATATAAATGTTTTTTTACCATTAAAAAGAAGCATCCTGCTCATTGGGGTGAAGAGCTCTGCATGAGTGTGAGAGATACAAAGAGTGACACACAGGTCACATATCTGTTTGCCTGGCTGTTTCAGACACTGTCCATGTCTTGCCCACTCCCCATTCTCTAGCTGACCTTTGCTCTGGGGCAGACTGGAAACATTGGGGAGTTTGAACCCAGGGAGCAGCCTCAACCAATTATTGGGGGGACTTGGTAGAAAAATACCTCCTCTTCCTCACTTCTTGGGGGGTCCACTCCCAGACATGTCACACCTCCTCCTGAGGTCCCCAGCTGGCTTAAGCCCCTGTCGCCCACTTCTGTGACCTGTTCATTGACACGTCCTCTTCTGACTCAGGTCCTGCCCTGTCTCCCTTCTCTACACTCGTGCTGGTGCTTTCTGGAATCACCTCCCAAACAAACTACTTCCACTAAATGCTTGTCTTAGGTCTGCTTGTGGGCCAACCGTACCAAGACACAGATTCCCCTCTCTGAGAGGGACAGAGGACAGGATCTCACAGAGCATTTACTTTGCTACCTGTCAGGCTTGTCTTCTCTTGGTGAGCAGGTGGGGCTGATCTCAGGCAGGTTAGAGGAACCTCATGCTTCTCACTCTACATCAATGCAAGTTGGGGGAGGAAACTTTACAGAGGACACCCAGGGAGCTGTGTTGTGTCTGTGCCAGAGGATAGTTAAGTGGTCAGGATTTTTCTGAGCTGGTTGTTAAACTCTTGGTAGCTTGAAATTGGCCTTGGTGAAAGTATTTCCACCATGGAAATCAGCAAATGTTACCCATCAGTTTTGTCATAGCTGGTACATCACTGCCCAACCTGAGAGACAGATCACTCATCAGGATGATATGGGCCTGTGCTGATCACATCTGTTTCCAATTTCCTCCCGTGACTGCCCATCCTGCTTCCATGGCAACCCACCTATAGCCTCAGCCCTGTCTTGCCCTTTCATATTTTACATCGGAGTTGGCCATATGTCCCTTGCCTGGGACCAGGCCCTCAACATGCATACATGACCACTGATAGCAGAAAGGAGATGACACAAACATTTTTTCCATTGCAACCTTTGAGAAGGAGACAAAACAGGCAGGGAGGCATAGAGGCCTTGTCAGTGCCTTCTACAGTGACTGACTGGTGAGAGAGTCTGCTGTTTGATCATTAGACCTCTTACCCCTGAGAAAACAGGTAACAGACTTTCATGAATGGCATAGAGCATTGTCAGTCTTCCCTGAGAGTAAAACTCTGGATGGTGAGTTCCATTTGCATGTGATGGCTACAGTGTGATGGGTGTGCAATGGAGGGGACCTGAGCCCAGCAAGGGGGAAAGAGGGTGCTCTGGGGAGAAAACTGCTTAGGACAAGCAGAGGGACTGGCATGGTAGAGTGAGAAGTGACACTCAGTTCAGTGCTCAAGGGAGGCATGCAAGGGGGTGGGTCAGGATGGGACTGGAGAGATGGACAGACCCAGGTCTGGAAAAGCAATAACGAGCCGGATGATTTTAGAGGGGAGAGCAGATCCTTGTCCACGTTAGCCAACACCCTGGCTTCAGTGTGTGTGTGTGTATGTGTGCGTGCGTGTGCGTGTGTGTGTGTGTGTGTGTATGTGTGTGTGTATGTGTATTCACGAGGGGTGAATCATCAGGGAGCCGCAAGGACGTGTCGCCCCAGGGCAATGGCCAAGGGGAGAGGAGGGAAGGGAGAATAGAAGGAGGGTTGTCACAGAAGCTGAGAGAGTGTGGGGCTGACTGGGATGGAGTCACTGCAGAGGGGATGAGGCAGGTTTACTCCCTGACAGGTTGAACAATGCGAGGGGTGGGTTCTGAGAATGTGATCATGGGCTGGTCAGAGTCCTGGTGTAGATATGAGATGAGTGTGGGGGAGGTGACTGTTCAGTTTTGACCACATTGGTTCTGAAATGCCAGGGGCATGAAATGCCAGTTTCCCTGGGTGGGGCACTGGGCAACAGGTGCTGTGAGCGCCCTGCCCAGATCCCCCTCACTGGGCGGCTGCCCCCCCACCCCGCCCCGTCCCCCATCTGTTTGAAATGTGCAATATGGATGCTAATGGCTCACAGGTGCCCCCTTCACAGCTGCCTTCACAGCCTCCCAGGAGATGCCTGGGGGGTTGTGTCCCCTCTGCCCTCAGCCTGTGGATGGGGACTGACTATGAGGCGACATCAAAGCCCAGCCCCCGCCTCAGTCAGTCCTAAAGCAGGGGTTCCAGGCTTTTGTGGGTGAGGCTGAAGCTCATCTCAGGGTAGAGCACGTCCCTGCTCAGCTCCTTCCTCTGCCCTATCCTGCTCCCCTCCGCCTCCCTCCTCCGGACAATACTCCTCAATAAATCAGATGCCTCTCACTTCCCAGCTGAGGCCCTGCTTCTAGGGAACGTGGCCTGTGATGGTGGTGGAGCTGTGCAGAGTTCACCCACTCGGCCCAGGTGGGTCAGGCGCGGGGCCTGATGTGGAGAGAAGAGAGAAGAGCCCGAGGCGTCCAGGGTGGTGGTGCAGGAGGGGAGTGGGGTGGGCGTGGTGCTGTAAGCCAAGGGGCATTGAGGATTTTACAAAGTGGCCAGAGTAGGACAGGAGCCCACGAGGTCCAGGGAGATGACTCCTAATATTTTCCTATTGTTTGTGCAGATGTGAAGGCCACTAACTTCAGTGGGGGGCAGCACAGAAGCCAAACACAGCGAGTGGAGGAGAGCAAGAGGTAAGGAAGAGGGAGGGAATGAGTGAGGACAAGGAGGGGCTTCTCCATCCCCCAGACCCCTGCTGTGCCAAGGAGGGAATCTGGGCTGTAATCAGGCAAGGTCCTTGTGGACCCTGCCCTTGAGCCCCACCAGTGAGGTCTCAGGAGTTAGTTTGGGGGCCCCCGAGACGGGACAGGGGACTCCAGGTCAGCCTCAGTGGGGCAGAGGGAGAGAATTCTGAGGGGTCTAGATGTCTGAAAGGAATTGCTCTCCTGCCCGTGTGGCCCTGAGCAGGAGAATTGATCTTTCTGGGCCTCTGTCTCTCTACCTGTAATTGGGAACAACATTATCTCCTTTAAGGGGTTGGTCTGTCATTTAGGTAGAGAAGGAAGTTCAAGGACCTCATAGGGGCCAAATGTGAATCTCAGAGGGTGAGAGAGTCAGGAGACAATAGTTAGAGTGTGTTAGTCTCAGGGCACAGTGCCGACTCGTCTGTCAGTGCAGGGACCCAGAGAGACACTTGGAATCCCCATCAGAGCAGGAGGAGATGAATTAAATGCAGCCCATGCACACAGTGGACTTCCCTGAGGGCACCGAACTGGCCCTTCTGCACTAGCCTTTCCCATGTGGCCATTAGAAGGTAGCAGCTGGCACAGTAGGGCGGGGTACCCTCCAGACTGCCTGTGCTCTGACTCGGCAATGCCCCTGCCAGTCAGAGCCCAAAAGTCTCGTCCCTCAGCCCCCATGGTCTCTCTAGCCTCAGCCCGAGGGTCAGGGCTGCCCTGGTCCCTGGGGTCCTACTTGCAGCCCCCTGTTCTCCTGTGTGTCACTCTGCCTCTGTGTCACCTCAGCCAGAGCAGGACAGGAAGCTGGCAGGGGAGACAGAGGGCTACATTGTCACTTTCATGGGTCCTAGGCACTTTCACCTTCGTGGACCCATTCATCCACAGAAAAGTATTAAAAATTACATTTTATAACTGCATTCATGTAAAGATGGATATAATCAAGGCTGCATTATATATATATATTTTTCGTGAATATTCGTACATAAAATGGGTACTTTAATATATTCTTTGAGGAAATGAAAAACAACATTTGTTAGCTAATGAAAGCTTCAAAAAGAGTTGGTAAAATATTTGAAAAGACTACAAAAACTACTGTTTCACAAAAAACTCAAACAGTTTTAATCATGTAAAATAAAATACAATAAAAAACATATCGGGGGATTATATTCAGCTACAAGCAACAGGAAACACCCACAGCCATCTTGACAGAAGGAGGTGCTTATTGTCACTTGGAAACAATGGATCACCAATGCCACTGAACAGTGCAGCAGAGAAACAAACTCCCATGCCATTCTTATTAGCGGCACCATTGTGAATGTCGGGGTGAGTCAGGAACACATACTTACTAGTATTATTAACAACATAAAGTGTTTCCTACACATATTAGACACTAGATATAATCCAGAGAGGAGTGGAGTCAGAGAATATTTCCAACCATAAAATACTGAAATAACTTTCAAAGTGGACACAAGAAGCCTTACAGAAAAAATTCAAACTCTGATGGATATTTGATGTGTAAGCTGTGAAGATGTCAGGGGAGACTACATGTCTATAAAAATGGAAATCTAACATTTGTTGGTGGTGTTGAGGACACTCTTGACTACAAGGACACAGAATCTGGAAAATAAGCTGGGAGATGGTGTCCTTGAAGCTCCTACGTATCTGCCTCTCTCCCAGTGCGCAGGCTCCATGATCTGAAGAATGTCTTCTCTGCATCTGCTTTAAAATCACACACAGGTGAGTTGTTGGTGAATGCTAACATGGAACCACAGAGGGGATAGATTCTGGAAAGTCTAGGTCCTAATATGACTCACAGGCAAGATATCTCCAACTCCAGATTTTTTGTATTATCACAAGTCTCACAGTCTATTCAACAAATACCAGTCAGAAGGAAACACAAAAAGCAAATAGGAAAAATCATAATTTACATAACACTATACTCTTTGACATCCTAGTCATACATGAAATTTATTCCAAGTGTTTAATAGAATGGAAAATGGGAAAAGGCTCCTATATGCACCACCACCAAAGAGGATCTTTCTCAGTAAAAAGGGTACAATATATACAATAGATTATATATCCAGGAACTGCCACACAAAACTACTAGGAAAATCCCAACGAATACCAAACTGCCATTTTTCAATGGCCCATTAACAGAGAATTAATAGAACATTAAAAAAATATAAGCCTCACTGCATACTAGAAATACACTTAAATTCATCCATGGATCCAACAGGCTTCAAAAGTAAATAGAACAAAACTATCTGATTAAAGGAGAAATCACTACCTTTAAATGTTATATACTATTGTTGAAAGACAATTTACAGAATTAATTCACATTAATATTCATTTGTGAAATTAGTAGAAATCCACCATTGAAGGATACCCTTGAAGAAAGATCCTGAGTAAACAACAGCATATTTATAAATTTTTTTGTTTGTTTTTGGTTGCATTGTGTCTTCGCTGCTGTGCACGGGCTTTCTCTAGTTGCCACGAGCCAGGGCTACTTTTCGTGCGGTGCATGGGCTTCTCATTTTGGCAGTTTCCCTTGTTGCGGCGCACAGGCTCTAGGCACATGATCTTCAGTAGTTGTGGCACACAGGCTCAGTAGTTGTGGCTCGTGGGCTCTAGAACGCAGGCTCAGTAGTTGTGGCTCACAGGCTTAGTTGCTCTGAGGCATGTGGGATCTTCTAGGACCAGGGCTCGAACCTGTGTACCATGTAGTATTGGCAGGCAGATTCTTAACCACTGCACCACCACAAAGTCCTATGAACTTTTAAAACAACTCTTTCTGGACTTCATTGGCAGTCCAGTGGTTAAGACTCCATGCTTCCACTGCATGGGGCACGGGTTTGATCCCTGGTTGGGGAACTAAGATCCCCTGCATACTGTGCAGCCCGGCAAAAAAAAATAATAATAAATAAAAGTAAGAACAACTCTTTCGGGCTTCCCTGGTGGCGCAGTGGTTGAGAGTCCGCCTGCTGATGCAGGGGACACGGGTTCGTGCCCCAGTCTGGGAAGATCCCACATGCTGTGGAGCGTCTAGGCCTGTGAGCCATGGCCACTGAGCCTGCGCGTCTGGAGCCTGTGCTCCGCAACGGGAGAAGCTACAACAGTGAGATGCCTGCGTACTGCAAAAAAACCAAAAAAACAAAAAAACAACTCTTTCATATTGAAGGTTTTCTGGAACATTAGGCATAGATTACTTTCCATCAAGTTATCTCATGTTACTTACATTTATCTTCTCCATGGGAGCTTTTACATATTAATGATATTGGCCAATTGAAGTGTTTCCCAGGCTGTTCACAAACAACGTTTTATCTAGTAAATCCTTTTATGGTTTCATAAACTACTAAGATCAGAAGAGCCATTCCCACATTCATCACATTTTATATGATTTCTGTCCAGTGTGCAGTCTCAGGTCTTTGAAGGACTGAGAGACAAATGAAGGATTTCCCACATTCCTGTCATTGATAGGGTTTCTGTCCATTGTGAATTCTTTCATGCACTTGAACATATGTGGAAGTGAAGGTTTTCCCTTCATTTTTACATTCATAGGGTTTTTCTTAAGTATGGGTCCTTTGATGTATTTTCAAAACCACTGGATACCTATAACTTTTACCACATTGTTCACATTGATATTGTTTCTCTCCAGTGTGAATCCTTTCATGTATTTTAAGAGAACTGGGATTAATGAATACTCTCTCACATTCTTTATATTTATAAGGTCCATCTCCAGTGTGTGTTATCATGTGTTTCTGAAGGGTTATTTTCCATGTGAAGGCTTTCCCACATTCCTTACATTCATAGTTTTTCTCTGGTGTGGATTCTTTCATGACTTTGAAGAGACCGGGCAGTATTCAATACTTTAGAACATGTTTTATGCTCATATGGTGTCTCTTTGGGGTGATGTCTTTTGTGTAGCTGTAAGAAACTGAAATGATTGAAGGCTTTACCACACTGCTTACATTCACAGAGTTTCTCTCCTCTGTGAATTTTTTCATGTATTTGAATAGTTTCAGGACTTTTAAAGGCTTTTCCACATTGTTTACGTTGATAGGGTTTCTCTCCATTGTGACTGCTTTCATGCATTTGAAGACAACTGGGATAAATGAATGCTTTCTCACATTTCTGACATTTATAAGGTAAATCTCCAGTGTGTGTTACCATGTGTTTTCAAAAAGTTGTTTCCCACGTGAAGGCTTTCCCACATTCCTTACATTCATAGGGTTTCTCCCCTGTGTGAGTTCTTTTGTGTAGTTGGAAGGATTTTTGATATTGAAAGACTTTTCCACATTGTTCACATTCATAGGGTTTCTCCCCAGTGTGACTTCTTTCATGTGTTCTAAGAGAACTAGGAGAAATGAATGCTTTTCCACATTCTTTACATTTATATACCTTCTCACGGTACTTTTGATACTCTCTTGGTTTGTCTTCAATGTGACATTTCATGTGTCTATTAAAGGATGAATGATGCATGAAGACTTTTGCAGATGCACTGCATTCCCATGGTTTTAAACCAGGAGTTTTCTTCTTCAGATTGAGAGTTGGAATAAGGGTGAAGTTTTCTCCACAGGAACTACTGTCTTTACTTTCAGAGAGTCTCTCTACCATAGGACTTCTTAATTTTCTCCCCTGGTTATGGTACTGATCTTCAATATCATGATCTTCCTGTTTTCTTTCTACTGAGACCAGGTTCCGGAATTTTTCCCTCATCACATCTCTGTAGAGTTTCCTCTGTGAGGAATCCAGTAAAACCCACTCCTCCAGGGTGAAGTTCACAGCCACATCCTCAAAGGCCAATGAGTCCATTTTGAGGTTTCCTGGGTCTGTCTGAGTCCCTCCTAATGACTCCAAGGACCAGTGCAGAACACAGAGCAACAGAAGGTACATGAGAGTTAATGGGCCAGTGAACCGGACAAGACATGCGACCTCCTGCGCTCTGTATTATATATTCATTATATATTCGTTCTTCTCATTGTAAAAAAAAAATTATTTAAAAATATTTTGTGGGCCCCAAAAGTATCATGGTCCCTAGGCAGTGTGCCTACTGTGCCTAATGGATAAGTCGGTCCTGGGGAAGTGGTTTTCCTGGTATCAGGGCAGCCACCCTGGCAGGGAAATAAATGCTGCTTCTGTCTGGGGACAGTGGGCACTTGCTGGAGCTGCTCTGAGACCACCCCCGCTGGCCATCTGTGGGTATTGCAGGGTAAGTGGGAGGCCTCATGTGACTTTGAAGGCAGTGCCTGGGGATTTCCCTGCCCTGGTGTCTTGTCAGGCAGAGGACTAGGAGCTGGGGTTCCCCTGGGGTACCTCCTGTTTCGACTGGATTTCATCTCTGTTGAGTGAGATTTTGTTAAGACTAAAATCACACCTCTCCAGAACACTGGCGCCATAAATTTTTGTCAGTAAAACTGAGAACTAGCTATTACATAGAATTGTTTTGTGCTAGGACAAAGGGAATTGTCCTAGCTGAGAACTAGCTTTTACATAGAATTGTTTTGTGTTAGACAAGGAAATGGAGACACAGAGAAGTTATTTAAAGCTGAGGTGATAGAGCTGGCTGTTTACCCTTAAATAACTCCATTTGTATTTCTTGAGACTAAGGGTAGCCTCCTATATAACTACAGAGCAGTTATCAACTATGTATATTTACATGGATACAACATTTTTTCCTATATGCTGGCCCAGTTCCATTGTGTCAGTTGATAAAATAATGTGCTTTAGTTTACAGCATTTTGTCACCTCCGGTATAGGATTCAGCCTAGGGTCAGGTGTATCAGGAATTTGTGACTTCCTATTAGCCTCCTTTAATCTGGAACATTTCCACAGCTTTCTGAATTTTTTTTTCTAAAAAAGTTTGTGTGTGTGTTTGTGTGTGTGTTTGTGTGTATGTGGAAAGAGGTTGTTGGTTGTTAAGGTGTCAAGGTGTGTGTCATGTGTGAGGTGTTGTGAAGTGTATTTATGAGGGTGTTGGTGTGGGCACAGGTGTGTTTGCTTGTGTATGTGTAATATATATGGTATGTGTGGGGTGTTTGTGGCTATGTATTTGAGTGTAATTTTTGTGATGTGAGGTTGTATAGGAGAAGTGTGGGTGTGAGTTTGTGGGTGTGTGTGTAGGTGTCCGGGTGTCTGAAATGTGTTCGGGGGATGTGTCTGGGTGTGTGTGGGTATGTGTGAAGTTTATGAGGGTGGACTGAGTTTGCATGTGTGTGGACGTGTGTGTAAGAGGAGTGTATAAAGTGTGTGTGTGTGTGTGTGTGTGTGTGTGTGTGTGTGTGTGTGTAGTTCAGGGGTGTGTATGTGTATGTATGGCTGTGCAGGGGTGTTGTGAGTGTGGGTGTACAGGCTTATATGTGATTGTAGGGGTGTATGTGTCAGCGTGGTTCTATGGGCATTTGTGGCAGTGTGTTTGTGTGTAATTTATGTAAATGAAAATTTTAGGTATTCACTTTAATCTCCAAAAGTTATATTTATACTCATTAAAATATACTTTAAGCAGCATAAACAGAAATAGTGTTTTATTGACTCATTATTCCCAAGGGAAGGGGGCAGCTATGGGGGAAGAATTTGATTGACGAGTAGAAGCAAGTTACAAATAGAATATAATGCTTATCCTATTACTCAATGTTGTATCTTTTTTTTTTTTTTTTTTGGCTGCACCAAGCGGCTTGCTGGATCTTAGTTCCCAGAAAGGGATCTAACCCATGCCCCCTGCAGTGGAAACGTGGAGTCCTAACCACTGGACCGCTAGAGAATTCCCTCAATGTTGTGTCTTTAAAATTTAAAAAGACATTTTATTTGGCAATAATTTCGAACTTATGGAAAATATCAAAAATAGTACTTAAAACTTTCATATTCTCTATTCCCAGGGTCACCTACATGTTGCCTAAATTGCTTCTCTCTTTCTCTTTCCCTCCTTCTCTCTTCCTCCCTCTCTGTCTCTGTCTCTGTCTCTCTCAGTGGTTCCTATGTCCCCAGGGTTTGGGTTTTATTCAGCTGTGGTCTGATCACCAGATCGGGAGCCCATCGCCAGTGCAGAGCGAGTTTGTTGCTCACAGTTCCCGGGGTGGGGGTGGGGGGGAGGAGCGGGTCATGCTGGCCCCCAGGAGAGGACAGTGACAAGCAGAGAGCCAGGGCGGGGCACTGCGGGGAAGCCCGTGTGATGTTCTCCAGGGAAGGAATGGACGAGGCTTGAGGGTGAGGCTGACCAGGTTTAGGATCGGCTAGCTTGAGTAATTTCAGTGAGCTGGGGCTGGGGTGTAGGGGCTGCCCAAGTTGTTGATGCCTGACCCTGGGGCTATTAGGACAGGGGGTTAGAGTCTCAGCAGCAGAGAGGGTGGGGTGGGGTGCTGGTCAGTTTGCATGTGAAAAGCAAGCTGAGGGAGAGAGTCTGCTGTCTCTAGGCATCTGCTAACCCTGGGATGTGTGGGGTGTTTGTGGCTATGTGGGATGTGAAAACATCAGAAACAGAAAGTAGAAAACCTGGTTAACACAGGGCTACTTACATAATGTAATCACTGACACATCTGGATTATAACCTCATATCTCAAAGCTCTCTTATACATTCAATTAGTACCTTATTTTTCCCTCTTTTTCTGCCTTCTTTTGATTTAAAAAAAAACATTATTTATTTATTTTTTAAGATTCTTTTTGTGGGATTTTAGTTCCCTGACCAGGGATCAAACCCGGGGCCCTAACCATCAGACTGCCAGGGAATTCCCCTTTTGAATTGTTTTCATGATTCTTTTTTTAATTTTATTTTTAAAATTTATTTATTTATTTATTTATTTATGGCTGTGTTGGGTCTTCGTTTCTGTGCAAGGGCTTTCTCTAGTTGTGGCAAGCGGGGGCCACTCTTCATCGCGGTGCGCGGACCTCTCACTATCGCAGCCTCTCTTGTTGCAGAGCACAGGCTCCAGACGCGCAGGCTCAGTAATTGTGGCTCACGGGCCCAGTTGCTCCGCGGCATGTGGGATCTTCCCAGACCAGGGCTCGAACCCGTGTCCCCCGCATTGGCAGGCAGATTCTCAACCACTGCACCACCAGGGAAGCCCAATGATTTTTCTTTATGTCTGCTTTTGGCCTACTATTTATACTTCTGTTTAAATACTTTTATGTGATTGGCCTAAGGTTTACAGAATACATCTGTAATTAATTGCATCTGTATTCAATAATATATCACTTCAACATGGAGTGGAAGGAGCTTCCCACAATGCACTGACAACATTGTCCAGTGTTTTCACGTGTAGGTGATGTTTTGTTGGTTGGGAAGCCAAAGGTTTCCATCTGATGCCTCTGCCTTGTGTGTTATCAACAGTGCAGGAGTGACTGAAAAATAACAATACTCAGAGGCTAGTTTCAACTTTCAAGTTTCTTGACACCATGAGGGTGAATCCACAAAACTGAATCCCTCCAGCAAAGTGAAATTGCTGCCTTTTGCAAAGTAACGAACTTAATGCTCCTGGTACTAGGACTACCCCTGTGCCAAACTTGAAATGCCTATTAAAACCTAGCCCTTTTTGGTCTTGTAGTAGAAAAAGCCACACTCCACGGGGCTCTGACCCTATGCACTCCTAATGAGATCTTTGAACACTTCTCTCCAGGCAAGGGTGGTGCTTCAGGCTGTCTTTTTTAGGTTGTAAACGTGCTGCTTCAGGACTTTCCTGGTGGTCCAGTGGTTAAGACTCTGCTCTTCCGATGCAGTGGGCACGGGTTTGATCCCTGGTCGGGGAAGTTCCACATGCCATTCGGTGTGGGGAAAAAAAAAGTGACTTAATCCAACTATAATGCAGTTAATTAAAAAATATATTTTAAAAAAAGGTGCCGTTTCAGCCAACACTGGCCTTACCATGTCCTTTAAATTAATCTGTGTTGTTTCATTTGGTGGACGTTGCACACAGTCAGGTAGATGATCTTGCTGAATGGCTGTAGAGATAGAGGTTTTAGGATGACCACTACCTCTGACTGTGAGGGGTGCTGCCACCAGGGAAAAGCCACGGTTAGGATGGTGACATTGGGACAAGTGCACAGTGGGAGTCCTCGAGGCTCCCCTGCACAGCCACATGGTGGCAGCAAAGCAGTTTAGAAGAGAGGGGTGGACTGGCCAGGAGATCACCGCACGCCAGCTGTGGACACACAAGTGCTTAAAGAAAGCAACCAGCAGGCTGTACAGACTGCCTCCCGCTCAGGCCAATTTGTCCTAAAGAGCCTTTCCAATGACAAGTGTTGGGGACTGAGAATTATGCAGCCTGGAATGGGATACTACCGCCTATTCAGGAGGCATCACTAGCTTGTTATTGGGCATTAGTGGATGTTAAGAGCCTAACAGAGAAACACCCCTATCATGGGAAGGGTGAGAAATGAAAACCCCAACAAAATGACTATTTCCCAGAGAAGAGGTAAACGGGGTATTTGGAACAAAACATCTAGACGGAAACGTGGCTGGTCACGTTCCAGATGTGGCTCTCTCAGATGTGGGGTCTGTGTCAGAGCTTCCTGGGGACTTTGGTCCACCCAGGTTCCTGAAGATGCCTGATCCTTCAAGGCTGAATCAGCTAAGTTAAAGACAAATGTGTGGGCTGTGCCACTGCAGCTGCTCAGCCTCAGAGACATCTGTTTACACCTGTGCATGAACAAGGGCCTGCTGTTCAGAGTCTCTGACCCTCACCTCCAATTTCAGATGGGAGGAATTTCTCCATGGGGGAGAGGAGGGCCTTCTGTGCAACTGTAAGAAATCTTCCATTTTACAGACAAAGAGAAGGAGGGGCAGCTGGTGAAAGTCTGGTTTAAGTTGACATAGGTGGTCAACAGGTTGGGCAGAGGCCGCAACCGGGGGACCGGAAGCCAGGGCACTCAGCCCTGGCCCTGCTCCTTCTCTTAACCACTCTGCTCTGTTTGCCTGGAAGTCCTGGGCTCTGGGGCTGGGATGAGGATGTGTCTAAACACAGGTGAGGCTGTGCTTTGTCCAATTGGGTGTTTTAAGTGCAGAGCATGATGGGAAAGGATGGCTGGCTCAACCAGACTGGGCAGGGAAATAGAGGGGAGCTGGGAAAGGTGGGAGCCCCAGATTGGGGACAAGGTGGTGACAACACTCTTGCAGCAGCGTCTGCAGGAGCCTCTGCTCCCATCTCTTGGCTGGTGTGTCCTCTGTTGGGTTAGGAGGGGGCGTGGGGAGAGTGCCCAGGGCCCAGCCTGACCATCTCAGGGCACAGCTACTGTGGCCTCAGAGATCCTCCCTCTCTTAATGCTGCTCCTTTATCCACCCCCCCACCCCATGCTTCCCTCTCCCCCTGCTTCTCTCTCTCTCTCTCTAAGCAAGAGCCTGGAGAGAGAACTGCAGGAAAATGGAGCCACGTGGGTTTCTCTAGGTCATTGTAGCTGGATTCACTCTCCCTTGCTGCTGAGAGTTCCACCAGAGCAGAGTATTTGCAAGGAAGTCACAGCTAGTGAGAGGCAAACCAAGAATTCAAACACATATCGGCCTGACTCCAGAGTCTAAGGACCTGGGTAGCCCTGGGGACGGCTTTTTGGCCTCTTGATACTAACAGCTGCTCTTAATGGAGCATCAGTTATAGGCCAGTTGCTCCCAAGGTCTTTCCGAGGGTTGACTCCTTTATCAGACCTTGTCCTTGAACAACCGGTTGCCTGTACCCATGGAAGGATGGGGAACGGGACCTCAGTCCTAAGGTTTAGGAAATGCAATGGTGCAGAGGCAGGAAAGCAAAGGGAGGATTACAGACACCCAGTAACCATGTGTATTGCTAATTATTTGCTACTGTAATCACCTTCTTTTCCTCCCTTGACTTGGGGAAAGGACACAGCTTGACCAAGAGGCCACTGGGGCAACACCTGGACTGTGAAACCAGGTTGCACAGAAGCCCACCTCTCCTTCCTTCTCCAAGGCTGAGTGCGCAACCAGCGCCATCCTTCCCGGTTGCCACCTTCTGAGGTGCCCTGGCCATGGCCCCAAGAGTCCCGCAGGCCGGCTGAGTCCAGGAGCTACCCCAGGCCTCACAACCACATGGTTATTCCTCCAGAAAACTGTACAAGAATCTCCTTCTTGGCCTGTGGCCCCTCTATTGCTTTGGCCCATGATCTTTCCGGCTGTGTTCTCACCAACTCCCACACTGACCCCCCAGCCTGGTGTCTCATCCACAGCACTGGACAGGGAGCCACCTGGGGTCAAATCAGAAGAGACTTCCTGAGGCTGTGGGAGCCAAGAGGAGGAGGTGCCATTCTGGATGGAGGTCAGGAAAGCCTTCCCCAGGCGGAAGGGCAGGGCAAGCAGAGGGACCAGGCGCAGAGATAGGGAAGAGCAGGGGCTCAGCGCTGTCTGGGTGGCTGCGGTGGATGGGGCAGCCTGACACCTGAGGCCTGCAGGGCAGGGGCTGAGGACAGCAGGGAGCATCCAGACCCAGACCCCGATGCCCCTGCCTCAAGGCAGCGGGGGAAATGGCCCAATCAGTGCTTGGCCTGAGCCCCTAGACAATGGTGTGGAGGGCGGACAGTGGTCTGGGGAGAGCCTGGAACCAGAGAAGGTGGAGTGTGGAGGCTGTGGCTACACTTGAGAGGAGAGAAGACGGTGGTAGGAGCTGGGCTGGGCTGGTGGGAGGCCAGAGGGAGTGTCCTCAGGAGGAAGAAGGAGCAGGTGGGGCTCCCAGGCTTTCAGCTCAGGGCTCCTGCGGCGGCACCCAGCCAACAGCAGCCAACAGCTCAGTGCGGACAACCAGGGGCACTCATGGGAGTCTTGAGCTCAGAGATAGAGACCAGTGATGTGTGTCCCTGATAACTGGTGTCTTGAGAAGGGGTGTCCCCAGGAATGTGTGAGGACTGGGAGGAGAAGCAGCCCGGATGCAGCTGTGCCAGCCCTGCCTCTTAGGAGGAGGGTCCTTGGAGGAGACCGAGCAGGAGCCACGGGGGAGGCAGGAGGCCACCCAGGAGAGTGGCAGCAGGGGACAATCGGGCAGGGGCCATTTCAGGAGGACAGAGGCGTCTCTAGAGTCCGTATAGTTGAAGACAAGGCTTGAGGGTGAATTTGGATCCAGTGAGGACTGGCCAGCCTGCAGTGGCCTTGAGTGTGAGAGGCGGCACTGAATTGGGGTCCCAGTGCAGATGACCCCTCCCATGCTTGGTTGAGGAGGGGTCAGGGGGGCAGGCCATGTCTGGTGGGGACCCGTGGAGAACTATTTAACCGAGAAAACAGTGAGGATGAATCCAGGACAGGAGACAGAGGGAGCCAAGCCCCTGACTGGCTGAGGGCTGGGCCCAAAAGACAAGATGGTGTGGGGTTGACTGTCTGCCTAGGGTTTGGCTAGGTGTGTAAGGCTCTAGAAGGAGCTGGTACAGTCATCCACTCATCGACATTAACTGATGACTACTCTGTGCCAGACAGTGCCTAGAGGAGGAGATTGAGTGCTGAATACACTCCTTTACCCTATTCCTGAGGAGACCAGAGTGTGGAGGCAGAGGGGACGTAAGACAGAGCCTGGTCTTCCCTCTCCTGGAGGACTCAATGCTCTTGAGCAACCCTGCCTATGACACTCCCCATGGGCCCCAGGAGAGGCCAAGACGTTGTCAGGGAGATGGAGAAACCATTTCTTCACCTTCCACAGGAGGCCTCCCGCTCCCACTGCCCAGCAATCCCGTGAGGCAACAGCAGGGGCTGAGGCAAGTCCAGCTCACAGCCGGGGAGGAGATCAGGGATGGGGCAGGTCAGGAAGACGCGTGGTTGGGCCATTGCATCAGGCCCAGGTGGGGCATAAAGGAGGGTCCTGTGTGCTGGGAGGAGGCCGACTTGGGGACCATGGAGACTCAGAGGGCCAGCCTCGCCCTGGGGCGGTGGTCACTGTGGCTACCGCTGCTGGGACTAGTGGTGCCCTCGGCCAGCGCCCAGGCCCTCAGCTACAGGGAAGCTGTGCTTCATGCTGTGGATCGTCTCAACGAGCGGTCCTCAGAAGCTAATCTCTACCGCCTCCTGGAGCTGGACCCGCCTCCCAAGGCCGTGAGTCAGGAGGACCCTGGGGAGGGGGCTGTCT
Source organism: Lagenorhynchus albirostris (assembly GCF_949774975.1). Lineage (NCBI taxonomy): Eukaryota > Metazoa > Chordata > Mammalia > Artiodactyla > Delphinidae > Lagenorhynchus > Lagenorhynchus albirostris. Next base: position 39,823,389 of record NC_083104.1, on the reverse strand, counting down.
CCCGCCAGCCCTGGCCACGCTGTCACCGCCTCTGCTCAGGCTGTACCTCCTGTCAGGAAGGGACTTCTCCCTCTAGGTGGGCTCCCACCTCTTCCAGGAAACCTTCCCAGAGCTGGGTCCCCTCCCAGCAATGAGAGCTTCCTGCCTTAGCATCTCTACTGTGGAAACAGGCACCCTGTACACCCTGTTCAGGCTTAAGGGCCTTCTGGGAGCTCCAGGGATAGAGAGGGGTCACTGGCTCTGCCATGTGGCCTCCCTGCTAAAGTCCCCCTGCTCCTCGTTATCTCTCTACCAGGGAGGGCTCTGCTCAGCCTGGAGGTTCCAGTGACAAGGTCTTTCCCTGCAGGTGGTCCCTGACTTGCCTCAGCCCCTCCATGGGGAAGGTGTTCTCATCAGAGCTGGTCTGAGGTCCCCTCCTGCTCTCTGTGTGCCCATGAGTCCAGGAGTGGGCTCTGTCCCCTTCCCTTGTGAACCCAGCACCATGCCAGGGGCCAGGCACACAGGAGGGGCTGGAGAGGCTGCCATCTAGGTGGGGGCAGGGAGACAGATCAGAGAAGGAAGCATGAGCCCGAGCCCAGTCTCCTTACTTTGATCCTTGACCAGGATGGTGACCCGGACACCCCGAAGCCTGTAAGCTTCACAGTGAAGGAGACCGTGTGCCCCAGGACATCGCAGCAGCCCCAGGAGAATTGTGACTTTAAGGAGAATGGGGTGAGGCTGGGGGCTGGGGGCTCCCTGGGAGCTGAACAGGGCCTTGGGGACCATTTCCAGCCCCTGGTGTGAGGCTGGGAGGTTATGGTCTGCTGGTTCCAGTTTGACCCGAGCCTCCCCTTCCAGCTGGTGAAACAGTGTGTGGGGACAGTCACTCTGGACCAGGTCAAGGGCCAAATGAACATCACCTGCGATGAGGTGAGTGGCCCCTTCTGAGCTGCAGGGGTTTCTGGGGGGGGTTGGACTGTGTAACACCCTTTGGACCAATTACCCGCTGCCCCTTCCAGGGCAGAGAAAGGCCCTCCTACCTGGCCCCTCCCTCACCCGAGCCCCAGGCCTCCAGGACTGGCTCTGCCATCCCTTAGAGCAGTGGTTCTCTAAGTGGGGTCCCACCCGGGAACTTGACAGAAAGGCAGATTCCCAGGCCCCACTCAGACCTCCTGAATCAGACTCTGGGCTGGGGCCCAGCCATTTGTATTTTCACGAGGCCTCCAGGGGATTCCGACTGTGCTGAATTCTGAGAGGCACTGACTAGAGTAATGTGCTTTCAGCCCCTACTCCCGTCCAGCTTTGCTGGGATAGGCTTGTGACCCTGGGAATCCCCTTGCCATCTGTGGACCCCAGTTTCCTCATCTGTCTGTGGGTGTAGGGATTCAACCTTGTGCTCCAAATGTCATAGCTAGAGGGAAAACTGGGGTCCAAGTCTCCTGGTGTGGTCCTGGAAAGGGGTGTCCAGGTGGGGAGCGGTCTTGTGTTACCCCTGGGTCCATTCTCCACAAGTAACCTGGTTCTTCCTGGTTCACAGCTGCAGAGTGTTGGGAGATTTAGGCGGCTGCGTCACAGGATCGGAAGAGTTTTGTCGAAAATTGGTCGGATAGTTGGCCCACTAACCAGGATTTTGGGGTAAATTGTGGGCCCATGGAAGAATTCTACAGGTGTCTGCCTTGGCTCAAGCTTCCGGACTCTGAAAAATAAAATATTCTGAAAGCAAATTCCTCCATTATTTAATTTCACTTGTCTCGTCTCCTCCCACTTACTGGGACCAAATCCTTAACTACGGCAGGCCTCCTATATGTGCCTGTGTGTGTGTGTGTGTGTATGTGTGTCTGTCTGTGAGAGTGTGTGTTTTTCTGTGTACGTACGTGATTGCACATGCAAAATAGAGGAATGGTTGTTTTTTCCAGAAGGGCATGTTGTGAGGCAGCAGGGCCAAGAGGTCCAGGACATCGTCTCCATTCTCAGGTCCCTCCCATGCCATGGACCAGGCCATGAACATGCCTAAATGAACACTGACAACAAAAAAAATTGAATATAGGTATATTTTTATTTTAAAAAATTTTATTGAAGTATAGTTAATTTACAATGTTGTTTTTTTTTAATTGAATATTTTTCATCTCAGCCCTTGAGACGGGAGATGTAATTGGCCCCTGCTGGGAGGTCTGCAGGCCTTGTCAGTGCCTTCAAAAGTGATTGACTGGTAAGAGGGTCTGCTCTTTGACCATTAGACACCTCAGTCCTAAGGTTTAGGAAATGCAATGGTGCAGAGGCAGGAAAGCAAAGGGAGGATTACAGACACCCAGTAACCATGTGTATTGCTAATTATTTTCTACAGTAATCACCTTCTTTTCCTCCCTTGACTTGGGGAAAGGACACAGCTTGACCAAGAGGTCACTGGGGCAACACTTGGACTGTGAAACCAGGTTGCACAGAAGCCCACCTCTCCTTCCTTCTCCAAGGCTGAGTGCGCAACCAGCGCCATCCTTCCCGGTTGCTACCTTCTGAGGTGCCCTGGCCATGCCCCCAAGAGTCCCGCAGGCCGGCTGAGTACAGGAGTTACCCCAGGCCTCATAACCACATGGTCATTCCTCCAGAAAACTGTACAAGAATCTCCTTCTTGGCCTGTGGCCCCTCTAACACTTTGGCCCATTATCTCTCCCAGTTATTCTCTGTCCACCCTCCAGCACCAGTGCCCTAAGTTCTTTCCCAGGGTTGACTCCTTTATCAGCCCTCATCCTTGATCAGCCACCCGAGGTGTGTGCTTTCCAAGGACAAATTTACTGAGAGAAAAATGGAGGCACAAAGAGACTGAGAACTTCTTCCCCAAAAGTAAACAGCAAGTGAGGGGCAGAGCTAGGACCTGATGGACTCTGGCTTCAGGATCTGTGCCCTGGACCATTTTATGGCATGTCAGTCATCAGAACCAACTTCCCCAGGAGCTGTCCCATCTGTCCTGACCCCAGGAGAGCAGAAGATCCACTTTCTGGAGGAGTTCCCATTTGTCTTCAGAGGACACTGTCCAGATCTCCTGTTCCTTGTAGAACAGCTGAGAAGGGCACTTTTGGAGCCCGGGTGCTCCTGTCTTCCCTGGCTCAGCTTCTGGTGCCCGTTCTGTGGGAGGGCCTGGGACGATCCTGAGCTTCCCTTCCTTATTCTTTTTTTTTTTTTTGGGCTGCACTGCGTAGCATGCAGGATCTTAGTTCCCCGACCAGGGATCAAACCTGCGCCCCCTGCAGTGGAAGCTCAGAGTCTTAACCACTGGACTACCAGGGAAGTCCCCTGAGCCTCCCTTCTTCAGCTCACAGGGCCGGGTACCCAGCTCTCCACCCCACGCTCGGTGTCTCCGAGCACAGGGGAGCTTGTCCTGAGGAGCAAGGACTCTGGAGATCAGGCCGGCTGGGCTGGGCAGCTGCAGGAGGCTGTTCCAGCCCAGGAAGCAGCCTGCTGTGTGGGCCCCACTGGGCCTGAGCAGGCTGGGGGCAGGGGGGTGCTGGGCTGGAGAGGAGGCCATGGGCCCTGTCACGAGCTCCAGATGCCCCCAGAGTTGGACGGCTGTGGGTGCTGTGGGCGGTGGAAAGAGCATTGGCCCGTGAGTCCAGTCCCAGCCCTGCCACGTGCCCCCACCCACAGCCTTGCTGAGCCCCCTTGTCCCTTGCTTTCCTGGGGCCTGGTTGCCCTTCTAAGCAATGGGAGTTGGTATAGTCAGCGCTGCTACACTTGTGTATGTTTGTGTGTGTTTAGAGCCCTTCTTTATTTCTTAAAGACGACTTCAGAGAACCAGTAAATCAAAGTGATAAGTACATGTATTTCCCAGGGAATTAAAATTTCCGCCATCTGAGGAACTCCTGAAGCAGGTACTTGGAGCTCTTCCTGCCATGACTGTATTTTGGGGGCTGGGGGCAGGGCCAGCGTCACGAGTGTGTCACCAGTGCAGTCACACAGGCCCCTGTGCTCAGAAGGGCTTGGTACCTGGTCATGACTTATTCTTTTTTTTAACATCGTTATTGGAGTATAACTGCTTTACAACGGTGTGTTAGTTTCTGCTTTATAACAAAGTGAATCAGCTATACATATACATATATCCCCATATCTCTTCCCTCTTGCGTCTCCCTCCCTCCCACCCTCCCTATCCCACCCCTCTCGGTGGTCACAAAGCACTGAGTTGATCTCCCTGTGCTTTGCGGCTGCTTCCCACTAGCTATCTATTTTACATTTGGTAGTGTATATATGTCCATGCCACTCTCTCACTTTGTCGCTGCTTACCCTTCCTCCTCCCCATATCCTCAAGTCCATTCTCTAGTAGGTCTGCATCTTTATTCCCGTCTTGTCCCTAGGTTCTTCATGACAATTTTTTTTTTTTTAGATTCCATATATATGTGTTAGCATACAGTATTTGTTTTTCTCTTTCTGACTTACTTCACTCTGTATGACAGACTCTAGGTCCATCCATCTCACTACAAATAACTCAATTTTGTTTCTTTTTATGGCTGAGCAATATTCCATTGTATATACGTGCCACATCTTCTTTATCCGTTCATCTGTTGATGGACACTTAGGTTGCTTCCATGTCCTGGCTATTGTAAATAGAGCTTCAATGAACATTGTGGTACGTGACTCTTTTTGAATTATGGTTTTCTCAGGGTATAGGCCCAGTAGTGGGATTGCCGGGTCATATGGTAGTTCTATTTTTCATATTTTAAGGAACGTCCATACTGTTCTCCATAGTGGCTGTACCAATTTACATTCCCACCAACAGTGCAAGAGGGTTCCCTTTTCTCTACACCCTCTCCAGCATTTATCGTTTGTAGATTTTTTGATGATGGCCATTCTGACCGGTGTGAGAAGATATCTCGTTGTAGTTTTGATTTGCATTTCTCTAATGATTAATGATGTTGAGCATTCTTTCATGTGTTTGTTGGCAATCTGTATATCTTCTTTGGAGAAATGCCTATTTAGGTCTTCTGCCCATTTTTGGATTGGGTTGTTTGTTTTTTTGATATTGAGCTGCACGGGCTGCTTGTAAATTTTGGAGATTTGACTTATGCTTGAGGTCTTGAAATTCCCACGATTTTGCACAAGGGGCCCCACGTTCTCATTTTGCAGATGACGTAGCCGGTCCTGGCCAGTGGTGACTCCACACTTGTCACAACACAGGAAGGAGATCCTGGAAGCCATTCTGAGAGAACTTATTTCCCTGGGTACTTGACTCGAAAATGCCTGAGTCTTTGCCATCAGCCATGAGCAGTCAGAGGACAGGGGAGAGCCCAGGAAGGGAAGGAAGAGAGTGGGAATACAGAGCAGAAGGGGACCCCCAGAACAGCCCTTCGGTGCCTCTGGAGGGGCAGTTTCTGCCTTCCCAGGGCATCTATGACCAGATGCATTGACCTTCACTAAGGCAAGCCAGGCTGTGGGGAGGGACCGCAGAGGCACCCAGGAAAGGTGAAGCTGTGTGGGCCTCGTGTGCAGTGCACCGTCTCACTTCATCCTCCTGGAAGCTGGGGTCCAGATAGGCCTGACCTGCTTCCTGCTTGCAGAACATGGTCTCTTGGAGGCCGACCCTGAGACCCTGGGGTTTGCAGGTCTTTGTTCTGGCAGAAGGAAGAGGGAGGATGTGCCTTCTCAGATGTACCTGAGGCATCCAGAGTCCCCTCTGGGGAGAGGACACCCTCTTAGGCTCTCTGGGGGCAGGCCTGGCCTGCGCCCCTAGCTGCCCTGTCTATACCCATGTCCCCAGTAAAATCCCACTCACGGGAATGGTACTCACGCCCACCAGTCTGCTCCATGTCTGGGGCTGGCCCTAAGCCTGATCCTCTTCTGCAAAGCTCAGGCACCCTCACACTCAGCCTCCACCTGGGCCCAGCTCACCTTGTCACACAGCCCCAGATGCTGCGGAGAGGAGCTGGTTAGGCGTTTGATTGAGGTGGGGTAGTGCTGCCCTCCTGCTAGCTGCTCTCCTTCTCCAAGGCCCGTGCCTGGGAAATGCCAGCCTAGCTGAGGGCTTTCCAGGAGGACATAATCTCCCCAGCTCTTTGCTTCACATGAAGTGGTACAAGGGAAAGGAGGAAGCTGACCCTGAGCAGAGGGTCCTGACCTTCATCCCTGACCCAAATTCCCACCCTCACAGCAGCCATGGCTGCCTTCCCTGCTCACTGCAGAGGGCAGGAGGGGGGTCTGAATTCCAGCCCCTTGTCCCCGTAGAAGGGCGAGCATGGTGGGTTGAGTCGGGGCCGTTGATCCACGTCCAGGTCTGTCATTTTTCAGAGGGTGGGAGGGCCTTGTTGGAAAGATATTGCCTGTAGGTCTCATTTTACTCATCAGCTGGTCAAATCAGAGAGCTAGTGGGTGTCCCCACAGTTGGGGACACAGCAGCCTAGGGTCCAGTTCTCTTTCCCATAAAGTGTCTGGACAGGAAGGATGGCTGAGAGGAGCAAAGGAGTGGGTGATGTAGGGTCAGGGCTCATACCTGACTTTGTTGGGGTGAAGGGTACATGAGGATTTCTCAAGGACCAGATGTGGAGTCAGGGGCAACCTGCCTGGGGACAAGGGCTGTGGTGTCTTTCCTGAGAAGACCTCCGCTCTGATAGGCTATAAGGCTTTCCTAAACCAGGAAAGCCAGATGCTGGAGGCATGAAAGGCAGGCCCCCCATTACAGGAAGTGCAGTGTGAGGACCTGGCAGAGGACCCTACATGGGATCCAGGGAGGATGGGGAAGGGGACTTCAGTCTGAAGGATGAGCAAATGGAAAGGCCCAGAGACAGGAGTGCACAGGGAGGGTTTCATAATACCAAGTAACCATGTGTATTGCTAATTATTTGCAACTGTAATCACCTTCTTTTCCTCCCTTGACTTGGGGAAAGGACACAGCTTGACCAAGAGGCCACTGGGGCAACACCTGGACTGTGAAACCAGGTTGCACAGAAGCCCACCTCTCCTTCCTTCTCCAAGGCTGAGTGCGCAACCAGCGCCATCCTTCCCGGTTGCCACCTTCTGAGGTGCCCTGGCCATGGCCCCAAGAGTCCCGCAGGCCGGCTGAGTCCAGGAGCTACCCCAGCCTCACAACCACATGGTTATTCCTCCAGAAAACTGTACAAGAATCTCCTTCTTGGCCTGTGGCCCCTCTATTGCTTTGGCCCATGATCTTTCCGGCTGTGTTCTCACCAGCTCCCACACTGACCCCCCAGCCTGGTGTCTCATCCACAGCACTGGACAGGGAGCCACCTGGGGTCAAATCAGAAGAGACTTCCTGAGGCTGTGGGAGCCAAGAGGAGGAGGTGCCATTTATGGATGGAGGTCAGGGAAGCCTTCCCCAGGCGGAAGGGCAGGGCAAGCAGAGGGACCAGGCGCAGAGATAGGGAAGAGCAGGGGCTCAGCGCTGTCTGGGTGGCTGCGGTGGATGGGGCAGCCTGACACCTGAGGCCTGCAGGGCAGGGGCTGAGGACAGCAGGGAGCATCCAGACCCAGACCCCGATGCCCCTGCCTCAAGGCAGCGGGGGAAATGGCCCAATCAGTGCTTGGCCTGAGCCCCTAGACAATGGTGTGGAGGGCGGACAGTGGTCTGGGGAGAGCCTGGAACCAGAGAAGGTGGAGTGTGGAGGCTGTGGCTACACTTGAGAGGAGAGAAGACGGTGGTAGGAGCTGGGCTGGGCTGGTGGGAGGCCAGAGGGAGTGTCCTCAGGAGGAAGAAGGAGCAGGTGGGGCTCCCAGGCTTTCAGCTCAGGGCTCCTGCGGCGGCACCCAGCCAACAGCAGCCAACAGCTCAGTGCGGACAACCAGGGGCACTCATGGGAGTCTTGAGCTCAGAGATAGAGACCAGTGATGTGTGTCCCTGATAACTGGTGTCTTGAGAAGGGGTGTCCCCAGGAATGTGTGAGGACTGGGAGGAGAAGCAGCCCGGATGCAGCTGTGCCAGCCCTGCCTCTTAGGAGGAGGGTCCTTGGAGGAGACCGAGCAGGAGCCACGGGGGAGGCAGGAGGCCACCCAGGAGAGTGGCAGCAGGGGACAATCGGGCAGGGGCCATTTCAGGAGGACAGAGGCGTCTCTAGAGTCCGTATAGTTGAAGACAAGGCTTGAGGGTGAATTTGGATCCAGTGAGGACTGGCCAGCCTGCAGTGGCCTTGAGTGTGAGAGGCGGCACTGAATTGGGGTCCCAGTGCAGATGACCCCTCCCATGCTTGGTTGAGGAGGGGTCAGGGGGGCAGGCCATGTCTGGTGGGGACCCGTGGAGAACTATTTAACCGAGAAAACAGTGAGGATGAATCCAGGACAGGAGACAGAGGGAGCCAAGCCCCTGACTGGCTGAGGGCTGGGCCCAAAAGACAAGATGGTGTGGGGTTGACTGTCTGCCTAGGGTTTGGCTAGGTGTGTAAGGCTCTAGAAGGAGCTGGTACAGTCATCCACTCATCGACATTAACTGATGACTACTCTGTGCCAGACAGTGCCTAGAGGAGGAGATTGAGTGCTGAATACACTCCTTTACCCTATTCCTGAGGAGACCAGAGTGTGGAGGCAGAGGGGACGTAAGACAGAGCCTGGTCTTCCCTCTCCTGGAGGACTCAATGCTCTTGAGCAACCCTGCCTTTCACACTCCCCATGGGCCCCAGGAGAGGCCAAGACGTTGTCAGGGAGATGGAGAAACCATTTCTTCACCTTCCACAGGAGGCCTCCCGCTCCCACTGCCCAGCAATCCCGTGAGGCAACAGCAGGGGCTGAGGCAAGTCCAGCTCACAGCCGGGGAGGAGATCAGGGATGGGGTAGGTCAGGAAGACGCGTGGTTGGGCCATTGCATCAGGCCCAGGTGGGGCATAAAGGAGGGTCCTGCGTGCTGGGAGGAGGCCGACTTGGGGACCGTGGAGACTCAGAGGGCCAGCCTCGCCCTGGGGCGGTGGTCACTGTGGCTACCGCTGCTGGGACTAGTGGTGCCCTCGGCCAGCGCCCAGGCCCTCAGCTACAGGGAAGCTGTGCTTCATGCTGTGGATCGTCTCAACGAGCGGTCCTCAGAAGCTAATCTCTACCGCCTCCTGGAGCTGGACCCGCCTCCCAAGGCTGTGAGTCAGGAGGACCCTGGGGAGGGGGCTGTCTCCCGCCAGCCCTGGCCACGCTGTCACCGCCTCTGCTCAGGCTGTACCTCCTGTCAGGAAGGGACTTCTCCCTCTAGGTGGGCTCCCACCTCTTCCAGGAAACCTTCCCAGAGCTGGGTCCCCTCCCAGCATGAGAGCTTCCTGCCTTAGCATCTCTACTGTGGAAACAGGCACCCTGTACACCCTGTTCAGGCTTAAGGGCCTTCTGGGAGCTCCAGGGATAGAGGGAGGTCACTGGCTCTGAGATGTGGCTACCCTGTGTTGAGTCCGCTCTGCACTTCTTTGTTCCCTACTTGGGAGGGCTCTGCTGGGCCTAGAGGTTCCGGTGACAAGATCTCCCCCTGCAGGCAGCCCCTGACTTCCCTCAGCCCGTCAGAGGTGCAGGTGTTCTCATCAGAGCTGGTCTGAGGTCCCCTCCTGCTCTCTGTGTGCCTGTTAGGCCAGGAGTGGTCTCCGGCCCCTTCCCCTGTGCACCCAGCACCATGCCAGGTCCCAGGCACACAGGAGGGGCTGGAGAGGCTGCCGTCTAGGTGGGGGCAGGGAGACAGATCAGAGAAGGAAGCATGAGCCCGAGCCCAGTCTCCTTACTTTGATCCTTGACCAGGATCAGGACCTGGACACCCCGAAGCCTGTGAGCTTCACGGTGAAGGAGACCGTGTGCCTCAGGACGACCCAGCAGCCCCCGGAGCAGTGTGACTTCAAGGAGAATGGGGTGAGGCTGGGGTCTGGGGGCACTGGAGGATGCTTCCCAGGGATGTAAACAGGGGGCTTCCGGGAATATTTCCAGCCCCTGTGCTGAGTTTGAGAGGTGATGGTCCGGGGGGTTCCAGTTTGACCTCGAGCCTCCCCTTCCAGCTGGTGAAACAGTGTGTGGGGACAGTCACCCTGGACCAGTCCAAGGACCAATTTGACATAAACTGTAATGAGGTGAGTGGCCCCTTCTGTGTTATGGAGCTGATAATGGGGTGGGTTGTGGAACATCCTTTGGACCAATTACCCGTTGCCCCTTCGAGGGCAGAGAAAGGCCCTCCTACCTGGCCCCTCCCTCACCTGAGCCCCAGGCCTCCAGGACTGGCTTTGCCATCCCTTAGAGCAGTGGTTCTCTAAGTGGGGTCCCACCCGGGAACTTGACAGAAAGGCAGATTCCCAGGCCGCACTCAGACCTCCTGAATCAGACTCTGGGCTGGGGCCCAGCCATTTGTATTTTCACAAGGCCTCCAGGGGATTTTGACTGCTGAATTCTGACAGGCACTGACTGGAGTAATGTGCTTTCAGCCCCTACTCCCGTCCAGCTTTGCTGGGATAGGCTTGTGACCCTGGGAATCCCCTTGCCATCTGTGGACCCCAGTTTCCCCATACGTCTGTGGCTGTAGGGATTCATCCACATGCTCCAAAGGTCACAGCTTAAGACTGAACAGGGCCCAGTGCTCCTGGTGTGTCCGTTAGGGGGTTGTTCATGTGGGGAGGGAGGTTTCTCGTCCTGACCCCTGCCTAGTCACAAAAGAAATAAATTTCATTGTGGTTCACAGCTTCAGAGTGTCAGGAGAATTCCTTTCTGGCCTCCAAATTTGCCAGGGCCAAGGCGCCCTCCGCGGTTCCTGCCACATTTCCGCATTCCACGTATTCCCAGAAAATGGTGAAGGATTGCCTGATGTCACACCCATTAAGGGCTTTTGGTGAACCCTGAGCCCAGGGAAGAGTCCTGAGGGTCTGATAAGTTCTGGTTCAGACTTCTGGATGGTGAAAAATAAATTCTTGTGAAAATAACTTCCTCCAGGCTTCAATTTCAATTTTCTCATTCTTACCACTTATTGGGACCAAGTCCTTACCTCTGGGATGCCTCCTCTGTGTGTGTGTGTGTGTGTGTGTGTGTGTGAGAGAGAGAGAGAGAGAGAGAGAGAGGAGGCAGCTCCTGTAAACACAGTCGTGGGTGAGGCCCCTGTTCCTTCCAGGAGGACATGGGGAGAGGCAGCAGGGCCAACAGCGTCTCCATCCTCGGGTCGCTCTCGTGCCTTTCACACACCTCTGCCCTCCTCCTCCAACACTGAGTAAGGACTTAAGGAGACCTGCTCTGTGTGTAGTGCTGGTGAGGATGCTGTCCCTGCTCACATGGAGGTGACAGTCCGGAGGGGCCAGACATTTGTTAAACACTCACAGAGACGCAGTTCAGTCTTAGGGCTAAGCCTACAGGTACAATGCCCATAGTGTTCCATTTCTCCTTGACAGTCTGAAGTCTGGAAAATCCTACTCCTCCTGGCTTTTCCTCTGGCATTGAACACATCACTGTTTCTTTAGCTGGGTCTGAGATTTCAGTGGTGAGCTTGTGTTTAGGGAACTACCTGCTACAAAAATATGCAGCATTAAAAAGAAGCATCCTGAGATGTAGAGAACAAACCTATGGACACCAAGGGGGAAAGTGGCGGGAGAGGGTTGTGGTCGTGGTGGTAGGATGAACTGGGAGATTGGGATTGACATATATACACTAATATGTATAAAATAGATAACTAATAAGAACCTGCTGTATAAAAAAATAAATTAAATTAAATTAAATAAAAAAGAAGGATCCTGTTCATCAGGGTGAAGAGCTCTGCATGAATGTGAAAGACACACACAGTGACGCATGGGTCACATCTCTGTGTGCCTGGGTGTTTCAGACACTATGCACATCCTGCCCCCTCCCCATTCTCTAGCTGACCTTTGCTCTGGGGCAGACTGGAAACACTGGGGATTCTGAACGCAGGGAGCAGCCTCAACCAACCATTGGGGGGACTCAGTGGAAAAATACCTCCTCTTCCTCACTCCTTGGGGGGTCCACTCCCAGACATGTCACACCTCCCCCTGAGGTCCCCAGTTGGCTTGAGCCCCTGTCGCCCACTTCTGTGACCTGTTCATTGACACGTCCTCTTCTGACTCAGGTCCTGCCCTGTCTCCCTTCTCTACACTCATGCTGGTGCTTTCTGGAATCACCTCCCAAACAAACTACTTCCACTAAATGCTTGTCTTAGGTCTGCTTGTGGGCCAACCTGTACCAAGACACAGATTCCCCTCTCTGAGAGGGACAGAGGACAGGATCTCACAGAGCACTTACTTTGTTACCTGTCAGGCTTGTCTCCTCTTGGTGAGCAGGTGGGGCTGATCTCAGGCAGGTTAGAGGAACCTCATGCTTCTCACTCTACATCAACCCAAGCTGAGGAAGGAATCCCTGCAGAGGAACCCCAGGGGGCTGTGTTGTGTCTGTGCCAGAGGATACAGGCTTGCCAGAGCCAGTTGTTAAATGGTCAGGATTTTCCGAGCTGGTTGTTAAACTCCCGGTAGCTTGAAATCGGCCTTGATGGAAGTACTTACACCATGGAAATCAGCAAATGCTACATGTCAGGCCTATCACAGCTGGCACATCCCTGCCCAACCTGAGAGAGGGATCACTCATCAGGATGATATGGGTCTGTGCTGATCACATCTGTTTCCCATTTCCTCCCATGACTGCCCATCCTGCTACCATGGCAACACTTTTCTATCCTCAGCCCTGCCTTGTCCTTTCATATTTTACATCGGAGTTGGCCAGATGTGCCTTGCCATGATGAGGCCCTCAACATGCATATGTGACCACTGATAGTGGAAAGGGTTGGATGCTTACATTGTTTTCATCTCCACCCTTGACCAGGGAGCCAAAGTGGTCCCTGGCAGGGAGGTCTGCAGGCCTTGTCAGTGCTTTCTAAAGTGATTGGCTGGTGAGAGTGTCTGCTGTGTGACCACTGGGCCCCTTACCCGTGAAAGAACAAGTATCAGACCCTTCCATAAATGGCTTTGAGCATCAGGCCAGGGCAGTAGCCAACAGAGGAGGGGAGAGAGAATGGAAGGAGGGTTGCCCAAGAGGCTGGCAGAGTGCAGGGCTGACTGGGATGGAGTTACTGCAGACAGGATGAAGCAGGTTGATTCCCTGACAGGCTGGACAATGCAGCGGGGGCGTGGGGAGCTTCCAGAGAGCATGGTCACGGTCTGGTCAGTGTCCTGGTGTAGGTATGCGATGCGGGTGGGGGGAGATGAAAGTTCAGTCTTTACCAGGTTGGCTCTTAGGTGCCAGGGGGATGCTGGCCCCTGGGCGGGGCACTGCGCAGTAGGTGCTGTGAGTGCCCTGCCCAGATCCCCCTCACTGGGCAGCTGCCGCCCCCGCACACCCCCCCCGCCCCATCCCCCATCTATTTGAAATGTGCAATATGGATGCTAATGGCTCACAGGTGCCCCCTTCACAGCTGCCTTCACAGCCTCCCAGGAGATGCCTGGGAGGTTGTGTCCCCTCTGCCCTCAGCCTGTGGATGGGGACTGACTATGAGGCGACATCAAAGCCCAGCCCCCGCCTCAGTCAGTCCTAAAGCAGGGGTTCCAGGCTTTTGTGGGTGAGGCTGAAGCTCGTCTCAGGGTAGAGCACGTCCCTGCTCAGCTCCTTCTTCTGCCCTATCCTGCTCCCCTCCGCCTCCCTCCTCTGGACAACACTCCTCAATAAATCAGATGCCTCTCACTTCCCAGCTGAGGCCCTGCTTCTAGGGAACGTGGCCTGTGATGGTGGTGGAGCTGTGCAGAGTTCACCCACTCGGCCCAGGTGGGTCAGGCGCGGGGCCTGATGTGGAGAGAAGAGAGAAGAGCCCGAGGCGTCCAGGGTGGTGGTGCAGGAGGGGAGTGGGGTGGGCGTGGTGCTGTAAGCCAAGGGGCATTGAGGATTTTACAAAGTGGCCAGAGTAGGACAGGAGCCCACGAGGCCCAGGGAGATGACTCCTAATATTTTCCTATTGTTTGTGCAGATGTGAAGGCCACTAACTTCAGTGGGGGGCAGCACAGAAGCCAAACACAGCGAGTGGAGGAGAGCAAGAGGTAAGGAAGAGGGAGGGAATGAGTGAGGACAAGGAGGGGCTTCTCCATCCCCCAGACCCCTGCTGTGCCAAGGAGGGAATCTGGGCTGTAATCAGGCAAGGTCCTTGTGGACCCTGCCCTTGAGCCCCACCAGTGAGGTCTCAGGAGTTAGTTTGGGGGCCCCCGAGACGGGACAGGGGACTCCAGGTCAGCCTCAGTGGGGCAGAGGGAGAGAATTCTGAGGGGTCTAGATGTCTGAAAGGAATTGCTCTCCTGCCCGTGTGGCCCTGAGCAGGAGAATTGATCTTTCTGGGCCTCTGTCTCTCTACCTGTAATTGGGAACAACATTATCTCCTTTAAGGGGTTGGTCTGTCATTTAGGTAGAGAAGGAAGTTCAAGGACCTCATAGGGGCCAAATGTGAATCTCAGAGGGTGAGAGAGTCAGGAGACAATAGTTAGAGTGTGTTAGTCTCAGGGCACAGTGCCGACTCGTCTGTCAGTGCAGGGACCCAGAGAGACACTTGGAATCCCCATCAGAGCAGGAGGAGATGAATTAAATGCAGCCCATGCACACAGTGGACTTCCCTGAGGGCACCGAACTGGCCCTTCTGCACTAGCCTTTCCCATGTGGCCATTAGAAGGTAGCAGCTGGCACAGTAGGGCGGGGTACCCTCCAGACTGCCTGTGCTCTGACTCGGCAATGCCCCTGCCAGTCAGAGCCCAAAAGTCTCGTCCCTCAGCCCCCATGGTCTCTCTAGCCTCAGCCCGAGGGTCAGGGCTGCCCTGGTCCCTGGGGTCCTACTTGCAGCCCCCTGTTCTCCTGTGTGTCACTCTGCCTCTGTGTCACCTCAGCCAGAGCAGGACAGGAAGCTGGCAGGGGAGACAGAGGGCTACATTGTCACTTTCATGGGTCCTAGGCACTTTCACCTTCGTGGACCCATTCATCCACAGAAAAGTATTAAAAATTACATTTTATAACTGCATTCGTACATAGTTGAATACAATCATGGCTAGATATAATGTTATATATTCATTGCTATTATAGTCATGTTAATATTCTGTTCTTAAAAGGAATTAAAATTAAAATATTTTTGTGGGTCCCTAGAAGTATCATGGTCCGTAGGTACAGTGCCTACCGTACCCAATGGATGAGTTGGTCCCTAGGGAGGTGGTTTTTCTGGTAGCAGCGCAGGTGCCCTGGCAGGGAAGTAAATGCTGCTGCTGCCTAGGGAGACTAGTAACTTGAAGGTGTTGCTCTGAGATCGCCCCCGCTGGCCATCTGTGGGTACTGCAGGGAAAGCTTGAGGGCTCATGGAGACCTCCAAGGGGAACTGCCTGCGGTTTTTTCTGCCCTGGTGTCTTGGCAGGCAGCAGGCTAGCAGCTGGGGTTCCCCTGGGGACTCGATCTTCTATTCGTGATTTTTTTGAATCTCAGCTCTATTGAATGAGATTTTGTGAAACTAGACTCTCCACTCTTCGAAGCACTGGCAACATTACTTATTGTTGGTAAAACGGAGAACTAACTGTTACTTAGAACATAGACTTATTCCGTGCTGTCACAGAGAAGGAAACCAAAACAGAGAAGTTATCTAAAGCTAAGGTGGTAGATAGAGCTGGCTTCCTTAGCCTCATAGAATTCTATTTGTATTTCTTATGATTAGGGGTAGCCTCTTATATAACTACAGAGCAATTATCAACTCTATACATTTACATGGATACAGTACTTTTTCCTATATGTCAGATGATATAATCATGTGCTTTACAGAGTTTCTCACCTGCGTTACAGGTTCCTGCCTAGGGTCAGGTGTGTCAGGAAGCTGTCAGGTCTCATTTGCCTCCTTTAATCTGGAACATTTCCATAGACTTTTGCCTCCTTTTATTCTCAAAAATGTTTCT
Source organism: Lagenorhynchus albirostris (assembly GCF_949774975.1). Taxonomy (NCBI): domain Eukaryota; kingdom Metazoa; phylum Chordata; class Mammalia; order Artiodactyla; family Delphinidae; genus Lagenorhynchus; species Lagenorhynchus albirostris. The sequence continues at coordinate 39,807,583 of NC_083104.1, read as the reverse complement.
GTGTTTCTGTGTGTGTGTGTGTGGATGGGGGTTGGATCGTTGGGTGTTAAAATGTCAAGGTGTATGTATGTGTTGGAAGTGTTGTGCAGTGTGTTTGTGAGAGTATCGGTATGTTGTGTTCCTAGGTGTGTGAGAGTGTGTGTGTGGGTTTGAGTGTAGTTTGTGTGTATGTGAAGTTGTATAGAATGAATGTTGGTGTGAGTTTGTGGGTATATGTGTAGGTGTCAGGGTGTGTCTGAAATGTGTATGTGGGATGTGTGTCTGGGTGTGTGTGGGTTTGTGGGGGATTTTGAGTGTGGGATGTTTCTTCTGTGTGGGATATATCAGTAGAGTCATGTATGGGGATTTCTAAAATGTGTGTGTGGATGTGTGTGTATGAGGAGTGTATAAAGTGTTTGTGTGTGTATGTAATTCAGGGGTGTGTATGTGTATGTATGGCTGGGCATTCATGTGTGCACGGGTGTTGTGAGTGGGCATGTGCAGGTTTATATGTGAGTGTAGGGGTATAGTGTCAGTGTGGTTGTGTGGGTGTTTGTGGCAGTGTGTTTGTGTACATTTATGTAAATGGAAATTTTATTTATTCTGTTTAATTTGCAAAAATTAGATTAATACTGGTTAAAATATGTTTTAAGCAACATAAAAGGAAATAATGTTTTATTGGCTCATTATTTCCAAGAGAAGCGTGCAACTATAACAAGGTCTTAGGGGCAAGAATTAGACCGAAGAGTAGAAGCAGTTTACAAATAAAAGGAATGTAATGCTTATGCAATCCCTCAGTGTTGTAACTTTAAAAATTTCAAAAACATTTTAGTTGGTAATAATTTACAGAAAAGTAGAAAATGTACAAAAAAAACTTTCATATTCTCTATTCCCAGGGTCACCTACATTTTGCCTAAATTGTTTCTCTCTTTCTCTTTCCCTCCCTCTCTCTTCCTCCCTCTCTCTTCCTCCCTCTCTGTCTCTGTCTCTCTCAGTGGTTCCTATGTCCCCAGGGTTTGGGTTTTATTCAGCTGTGGAGCCATCGCTGGTGCAGAGCGAGTTTGTTGCTCACAGTTCCCGTGGGGAGGAGTGGGTCGTGCTGGCCCACAGGAGAGGACAGTGACAAGCAGAGAGCCAGGGCGGGGCACTGCGGAGAAGCCCGTGTGATGTTCTCCAGGGAAGGAATGGACGAGGCTTGAGGGTGAGGCTGACCAGGTTTAGGATCGGCTAGCTTGAGTAATTTCAGTGAGCTGGGGCTGGGGTGTAGGGGCTGCCCAAGTTGTTGATGCCTGACCCTGGGGCTATTAGGACAGGGGGTTAGAGTCTCAGCAGCAGAGAGGGTGGGGTGGGGTGCTGGTCAGTTTGCATGTGAAAAGCGAGCTGAGGGAGAGAGTCTGCTGTCTCTAGGCATCTGCTAACCCTGGGAGGGGATGTGAAAACATCAGAAACAGAAAGTAGAAAACCTGGTTAACACAGGGCTACTTACATAATGTAATCACTGACACATCTGGATTATAGCCTCATATCTTTAGCTCACCCATTTCCCGAAGATGCCTGTTCCTGTTCCTGGATGGATGAGCTAAGTTAAAGGCAGGTGTGTGGGCTGCACCACATGCAGCTGTTCAGCCTCCAAGGTACCTGTTTATACCTGTGCATGAACAAGGGTGCTCCACTCAGTGGGTGGAGCTGTGGGCTGTGTAGCCATCCTGGAAGACATCCCCCAAAATCCACCTTGTTACATTTTTCACTGATTCGTGGGCAGTACACCATGAACTGACATTGTGGTCAGGTGCCTGGCCGTGGGACAACTGAACATTCAAGTCCCAATCTTTGTGGGGATAAACATTATGGCAAAACATAATGCTTTGCTCAGCACCCACAACCCCTGTTCATGACTCCTGCAGATGCCCATGGAAAACGGCCATTCAAGGATAACATCAATGGAATCAACAAGTGAATCAAATCTGCACTGCCCAGGTGGGGACCCATATCATGTGGATACACCATCACACAGGGAATGGTGATCCATCTACCTTCAGCATCAAACTCAAAATAAGGCCTAGCGATGCCAGCACCTGAGGCCAAGGAAGCCTGGCCAGTGTGGCTGACCGCCAGCTCCACAGCTGAGTAACAAAGGCAACTCCAGGGCAATAACCAGCGATGCCATCCCCATCTGCACAGCATACGTGGCATATAGTATTCCAGGACTCTCAGATGGTCTATGTTTCACAGCTGGATTCACAAAATACATCCAATCCACAATGGCACTGCCTTACAGTAAGAACTACCGGGAGTGCAGAGTTACCCAGATCGCTTCCCGGACCTTTCATGCCCTGTCTCATTTCCAAGCAGTCGGTGCCATTGGGAGATGGAATGGACTCTGACAGGGAACCCTGAAAGGATAAGTGGACACCAAGGCTCACCTCCCAGCGGAGCACACACTTAAGGAAGGCATCTTGAGCTCTAAATGGGACGATTCCCTGGAAGACCACCTTCTAGTTACATAGAATGTTTAATTATGAGCCTCGGAAATGAGGGAGGAGGCCCACACAATCTGGAAGACTCTCCAACCACATGAGTAATCTTTCTCACCCCACTTTTCTTCTTCCCATGCACCCCTGGAAGCTCCTAGTACTGGAATTTGCAAGTTGCCCAGAAGAGCCTTGTGGTGGGTGAGATTACCCTAGTGCTCATTGTGCTGCCTGCCCTGTTGCTGGAAGGGCAGGAGGGACAGTGATGATAACGATCATGAACATGAGGTGACAGCCCCTAAGGTGGTCCTGCTGGTGTGGACCCCCTGTCAGGGCAGAGAGAGATGTTCTATGATGGGTCAAGGAGTATAAGGATGAAAAGTTGCCGGGCACGTAGGGAGGAGTCTGGGCACGTGGTGCCGGTGAGACAAGGGGAGGACTGGAGACGGGACCAGTGATCGCTGAGGGACTGGTCGTTCCATCACTTGGTTGTGAAGAGAGTAACAACCCTGGTGATGGGAATAGAAGACCTTCTACTCACAGCGTCAAGGGTGGGAGGAGGCACCATTCACCTCTCTCTCAGCTTTTGTCAGCAGGGCGTCTGGCCACTTTCACCCAGACTGCTACTCTCATCCTCAGCTTGATCAACGGCCAATGAAGAGTCTAGATCTAAGGACTCTTGGAAACCTTCCCGCAACTGCTGCCCCCAGGAGTGAACAGCCTCCACCAAACAGGACAGAACAGACCTTCTGGATACTGATATGACTTTTTTAAGCCTCATCATGAAATTTTGAACTCTTTTATATATTTTGCACAGACTATAGTAACTGTTGTAAGTTTAAATGCTTGTGGGATTCTGACCCCACAGGAGCAAGACCTCCTGCTGGGCTTGCTGCTACTTAGTATGTGGAAGTCTGGCCTATACTCACCCACAACACACAAACTAGTCTAAATTCTCTCTCGTGGTGATAAAGAGTGCCTTGCCCTAGACTTCCCGCTGGCTTTAGAGGTGGGGTATATGCAGTTGCCAACTTGCTGCATCTGGGTTAATAGTAATACATTTAGTTGATTTGGCTCCAGGTGGGAGCCTGGCCAGTCTGTGCTCCAATGGGCCTGATCATCCTCCTGGGAGTCAGTCATGGTCACTCTCGTCTGATGTTGCCTAAGACACAGAAGACACTTGGGTCCACAGCCCTTCAGTACAATTAATTTGAGTATGTGAGGGGGCAGCCTATGTCTCTCAAAAGAATTCAGTTGCTTATGTGAAAATTTGGGGTGTAGTATTGTAGGGCAATGGCTCTACCCTAGTGACCTTGCATATATGCATATAGGCCCTGCAGGCAAGGCTTGAACTGCAGCTATCCGGATCTTGGCAGAAGGCCTTGTGCTCCTCCTTGGAGCCCACTGCCAGAGTACAACAGGCCCTTTGTCCTGGCCGCCGCCAGCTTCAGTGTGGAATCCTCTAAGAAACTCCTTCTCCTCTCAGTTGAGACTGTGGCTGACTGGCTGAGTGGGGCTCTGTGGTAGTGGTGAAAAGATTCAAAGATATTATTTGGGTGTAGGATGGGGAAAGATGGAGCCCAGTCAGGTGAGGGGACGACCACTGTGATGTAACCGAAAGTGAGGTCTGGCTGTTCACCGCTCGAGAGCCAATAATGAGGCAAGGTTGGTGGAAAGGAAAGTTGGCTTTATTTCGGATGCTGGTAAGGTAGGGAGGGTGGGGAGGTTTGGAGGGTGTCCAAACGCCGATTCCCCGCCACTGACAACCAGTGGACAAGATCTTTTATAGACGGGGAGGGGCTACATGCGGAAACAGTACCGTCAGCCCTGACGGTCATCTTGAAATTGCTCATGTGGCGGTCTGACCAGCGTCATCTTGATTGTTTTAAGTACAGTTAATCTTCAATTCCAGGGTCGGTTTTTTCCCATTTCCTTGAGGCCAGTTCTCGGAATTGTGGCAGCTTCTGTCATGTCTACAGTCTGGGCATGATGTAGTTAACTTCTTCCACCTGGTGTGGGTTTCAGTATCTATAAGACAGCTCACAGGATGTGGCTCAGAACATTATCTGTAGCCCTTGAGAGGGAACTAAAATTCTTTGTCTTTGCTCAGTGACTAAACTATTATTGTTTTGTTCTGTTTGACTGCTTTTCTTTGCTCCTGCATTTTTTCACTTCTCTGGTCAAACTTATTCTTTGGCTAAAGTTTTCTACAGACAAAAGGCAGACTGAGGACATGGGGGGCAAGGATCATAGGGTCCTGCTCCATTTCAGAGAGAGGAGTTTCTTAGAGCTTCTGTCCTTCCAGCCACTTTCTGTGGCTCCACACACAGAGGTAAGAAGTGTGCCCTGCTTGGGGAGAGAAGAGGGCAAGGAGAGGAAGGGCCAGGAAAGAGTAGGTTCCATGGTAGGAGGGAGAGTTAGGGAAGTTTTTGTTTTTATTTTTTGATGTTTTCTTTTTTTCTATCTTTTTCATTATTTATGACTTTGTTGTTGTTGATCTTGTTTGCTGTACCATGAGGTCATAGCAGTCCTTCCTGTAATAGAAACTGACAGCATATAGAGACAGAACTCACTGATGACCATGCTTGGGGGCTAGAAATACATACAGGTACAGAGCGAGAAGGACAGTGAAAAGATTTAGTTTACCTGTGAGAACCATCCCGCGGATGTCTCGTATTAACAAGTGCAAAATATAAACAAACACATAAACCCTGATCAAAACGAAAGCAAGTAAAACTACCTAACATTAAAACACAGTGTAAGCAGCCGCATAGTACAGGGAGATCAGCTCGGTGCTTTGTGACTACCTAGAGGGGTGGGATAGGGAGGATGGGAGGGAGATGCAAGAGGGAGGAGATATGGGGATATGTGTATATGTATAGCTGATTCACTTTGTTATACAGCAGAAACTAGCACACCATTGTAAAGCAATTATACTCCAATAAAGATGTTAATAAATAAATATTTTTTTAAAAAGAAAAGGAAAGGACTATCACATACAGAAATGTGGACATGTGAAAAATAAATAAAACTAGTCTTTGGAACAAAAACAATAAATAAATAAATAAAATGCATAAGAGCAATGAAAAAAAATAAAACACAGTGTATAAAATGGTGTGAGAAATTTAAGTCACTCAACAGTCTTTTAGTCAAGAAAAAACTGTGTTTGTGTCCTTTTAAATTTCACCCTGAAGGGCTTGCAGAAGTGACGGTGATTAAAGCTGCCAGCCTTGTTCCATCTGACAGGGGATGCAGTTCAGAGTGGGCCAGTGCTCCTTTCTCATTCTCCGTTTTGGTGGACTTTCCTGCCAGCGTGTTGATGCCCTCCCCAAGCTCCGCACTGTGCCATCCTGTCTGTGCTGCTGAGGCAGTGAAAACTGTAGGGAAGAGAATCAGTACAAGAACACACAGCTTGAGTCTGCTGTTGCTGCTGAAACTGAGCGGTGTCCTGCGATGGGAGCCACTCTTCCCCACGGTCTTTTTGGGTGAGTTTGGTGATTGCTCATCTCTCCTGACCTCACTCCATTCTGTGATGTCATCACTGCTCAGAGAGGTTTCCTGGAGCCAACATTCTTTTCTTCTAAGGCATGCAAAGGGAAACTTTACCGTGGCAGCTCTGTAGGTCAGATGCCAGGAGGCTTGATGGGTTCCTCTGCTCTGTGTTCACAAGGCCCAGCTAAGACGGCAGGGCTGGATTCCTTTTGAGAGCCTCTGGGGGAGAATTACTTCCAAGCTCATTCAGCTTGTTGGCAGAATTTGGTCCTCTGTGCTTGTGGGACTGAGGTCGTGAATCCCTTGTCTGCTGGTGGCTGCCGTTGTTCTCAGCTTCTAGAGGCTGTCCCCAGGCTTTGGCTCATCTTTCTCCATCTTCAAAGCCATCAATTGCCAGTGGAGTCTTTCTCTTTCTTCCAATCTCTCTGACTTCTGAGGGCTTGAATTTCTTAATAATTTTTGAGCCAAGGGACCCATGTTTTCATTTTGCAAGTTATGTAGCTGACCCTGGCCAGTAGTGGCTCCACCTCTCCCACAACACTTGAAGGAGGCCCCAGAAGCCATTCTCAGAGCAACTTACTTCACTCCATACTTGTCCAACGTGTACGTGTTGTCTTCACCCATGATCTTGAGCATCCACAGGGCAGGGGACAGCTCAGGAAGGGAAGAAAGAGAGTGGGAGTTGGCACAGAGCAGAAAGGGACCCCCCAGAGCAGCCCCTCAATGCTCATAGCAAAGCAGGTCAAAAAGCTGAGTCTCCAGGCCTCTTAAAGCAATGGGCTGTAGGAGAGATGCAGGGTTGGCCAAGGTGGTGTTTGGTGGGCCAGACAGAGGTGGCCAGGGGCTCATCCAAAAGAGAGACAGGAGGCCCCATATTGGGCCAAGGAAAACTCACACTGGAGCCAGAGCTCTGTGTACTGCCATCAACCCTGACTTGACCAAGACCTGCTTCCCAAGGCCACACCCCCACCCTGCCTTGGGCCTCAGTTTCTTCCTTGGCCTAATGAGACTGGTGGTAAGCCCTGCTTACCTGACTAGAGTGCTGTGAGTTCAGAGGAGGTGGATGTACAGGAGCCCTTTGTACCCTGAAGGACCAGACACACAGGTCACATCCTTGGACTCAGGTCTCCACAGACAGCATGTCCATGGGAGGCTGTGAGGAGGGACAGGACACAAGGGGCCCCAGGCTCCCCCCACAGTGTGGTTTCCATGACCATCCCAAGGATTACTGTTAGGGTTGTTGCTTTGGTGACTGGATGGACCCCAGGCACCCCACTCAGTGGTGCCACTGGAAGAAAATTCACTTCGATGAGGTTGCCCATGGGCACACAGGTGACCATCATGGCAGGGAGCCATATAGGGAGCCCCTTGCTTCACCAGCTTCAGGGACAGCAGGGGGATCTGTCTCATGTCCACTTCATAGCCGGGGTTTCACACCAACACAGCATGGCTCTCACCAAACACAGCTCTAACCCACCCAAAGTCTTGCCACCCAACAGCCCTCCTAGTCTCCATCCCCATCCAATCTACAATCCCACCTCCCCAGGCTCTTCCCTTGTGTGTTGTTTTAATCGAGCTCTATATCTGAAAGGAAGTTCTCCCAAGGGCGAGGGGTTGTTGCTGGAGCCATGATCAGTGGTTCTTAACTGATAGTGAGCAGTCAGAAAGGTGCCTTTAAAATCTCCAGATTACTTTATTTTGTTTTGTTTTGTTTGTTTTCTTTTTCTTTTTTGGTTTAATATTTGTTGGCTTCCAAATTACTTTTTGGAAATAAGAAAAGCAGGTGCCACCTGGATCTATTGAGTTGGATCTGGGATCATGAGAAAGGTAGGGCTGAAGAAATGGAATCAAAGGAAATTGTGTTCTGATCTCCAGTCCATCCCTCTCCCCAGGAGTTGGTCCCTTCTCTCTTTACTTCCAAAAGCGCATACTAAACGTCAGAACCTGGGTGGAGCCTCTGGAGGGGCTGTTTCTACCTTCCCAGGGCATCCACGAGCAGACTTAAGACCTCCACTAGGACATGCCAGTCTGTGGGGAGGGACCGCGTAGGCACCCAGGAAAGGTGGAGGGGTGTGTGGGCCTCGTGTGAAGTGCCCTGTCTTACTCGAGCCTCCTGGAGGTTGATGTCTTTATAGGCTCAGCCCACTTCTTGCCGAAGCTCGTGGTCTCCAGGAGGCAGACCCTGAGATCCTGGGGGTTTGCAGGTCTTTGTCCTGGTAGAAGAATGAGGGAGGATGTGCCTTCTCAGATGTACCCGAGGCATCCAGAGTCCCCAGGCTCTGGGGAGAGAGCACCCTCTGTCACCCTCTGGGGATAGAACTGGCCTCGGCCCCCAACTGTCATCTCTACATCCATGTCCCCAGTAAAACCCACTCACAGGAATGGTACCCATGCCCACCAGTCTGCTACATGTCTGGGGCTGGCTGTGAGCATGGCCCTCTTCTGCAAAGCTCAGGCACCTTCCCACTCAACCTCCACCTGGGCCCAGCTCACCTTATCACACAGCCCCAGATGCTGCGGAGAGGAGCTGGTTGGATGTTTGTTGTCGTGGCTGGTGGTGAGATCCGGAGCCGGAGCCTGGCGCAGGCTGAGGTCCTTGGACAGGGAGGTAGGTTGGCCTCAAGCTTGGCTCTGCAGCAGCAGCAGCAGCACAGTCGCCCTGATGCCACCAAGTATTCTGGCTACAGTGTGGCAGGTGCAGCCTCTGTTTGGTTTTATGTACCCACCCCCAGAGACGGGTGGCACTGCCCTCCTGCCAGCTGGCCTCCTTCACCAAACCCCAGGCCTGGGAAACTCCAGCTGGGCTGAGGGCTTTCCAGGAGGATATAACCTGCTGCAGCTCCTTGCTTCACATGAAGTGGGAAGTGGGAAGGAAGAAGCTGACACGGAGCAGAGAGAGGGTCCTGACACTCAGCCCTGACCCAAGTCTTCACCCTCACAGCAGCCGTGGCTGCCTTCCCTACTCACTGCAGAGGGCAGGAGGGAGGGCTGAATTCCCTCCCCAGGTCCCTGTGAGACGACCAGCGTGGTGGGTGAGTCGGGGCATTTGGTCCAAGTCTTGCATCTCCTGTTTCCTGGATGGTAGATCCTTATTTGAGTGATTTAACCTGTAGGTTTCATTTTCCCCATGAACTGGACAACTCAGGGAGCTGGTGGGTGTTCCCCAACGTTTGGGGGCACAGCAGCCTGAGGTCCAGTTCCCCTTCCTGCCCAGAGTCTCATGGACAGGAAGGATGGCTGGGAGGAGCAAAGGAGAGGGGCGCTGCAGGATCAAGCCTCATACCTGAGTTTGTTGGGGTGAAAGGTGCATGAGGATTTCTCAAGGACCAGATGTGGAGTCAGGGGTAAACCCACCAGGGGACAAGGGCTGTGGTTTGTCTCCCGAGAAGACCTCCGCTCTGACAGGCTGTAAGGACTAAGCCAGGAGAGCCAGACTGGAGGCATGGAAGGCAGGCCCCCACCACGGGAGTTGCAGTCTATGGACCTACACAGGATCCAGGGAGGATGGGGAAGGGGACTTCAGTCAGAAGAGTGAGCAAATGCAAAGTTTCAGAGGCAGGAAAGCACAGGGAGGATTTCAGCGTTACCTAATAGCCAGTAACCATGTGTATTGCTAATTATTTGCTACTGTGATCACCTTCTTTTCCTCCCTTGACTTGGGGAAAGGACACAGCTTGACCAAGAGGCCACTGGGGCAACACCTGGACTGTGAAACCAGGTTGCACAGAAGCCCACCTCTCCTTCCTTCTCCAAGGCTGAGTGCGCAACCAGCGCCATCCTTCCCGGTTGCCACCTTCTGAGGTGCCCTGGCCATGGCCCCAAGAGTCCCGCAGGCCGGCTGAGTCCAGGAGCTACCCCAGGCCTCACAACCACATGGTTATTCCTCCAGAAAACTGTACAAGAATCTCCTTCTTGGCCTGTGGCCCCTCTATTGCTTTGGCCCATGATCTTTCCGGCTGTGTTCTCACCAACTCCCACACTGACCCCCCAGCCTGGTGTCTCATCCACAGCACTGGACAGGGAGCCACCTGGGATCAAATCAGAAGAGACTTCCTGAGGCTGTGGGAGCCAAGAGGAGGAGGTGCCATTTATGGATGGAGGTCAGGGAAGCCTTCCCCAGGCGGAAGGGCAGGGCAAGCAGAGGGACCAGGCGCAGAGATGGGGAAGAGCAGGGGCTCAGCGCTGTCTGGGTGGTTGCGGTGGATGGGGCAGCCTGACACCTGAGGCCTGCAGGGCAGGGGCTGAGGACAGCAGGGAGCATCAAGACCCAGACCCCGATGCCCCTGCCTCAAGGCAGCGGGGGAAATGGCCCAATCAGTGCTTGGCCTGAGCCCCTAGACAATGGTGTGGAGGGCGGACAGTGGTCTGGGGAGAGCCTGGAACCAGAGAAGGTGGAGTGTGGAGGCTGTGGCTACACTTGAGAGGAGAGAAGACGGTGGTAGGAGCTGGGCTGGGCTGGTGGGAGGCCAGAGGGAGTGTCCTCAGGAGGAAGAAGGAGCAGGTGGGGCTCCCAGGCTTTCAGCTCAGGGCTCCTGCGGCGGCACCCAGCCAACAGCAGCCAACAGCTCAGTGCGGACAACCAGGGGCACTCATGGGAGTCTTGAGCTCAGAGATAGAGACCAGTGATGTGTGTCCCTGATAACTGGTGTCTTGAGAAGGGGTGTCCCCAGGAATGTGTGAGGACTGGGAGGAGAAGCAGCCCGGATGCAGCTGTGCCAGCCCTGCCTCTTAGGAGGAGGGTCCTTGGAGGAGACCGAGCAGGAGCCACGGGGGAGGCAGGAGGCCACCCAGGAGAGTGGCAGCAGGGGACAATCGGGCAGTTTCTGGAGGAAAGAGGGGCTCCACCACCTGTGATGTTAACGATAAGGCTTGATGGACTTCCCTGGTGACGCAGTGGTTAAGAATCCGCCTGCCAATGCAGGGGACACAGGTTCGACCCCTGGCCCACGAAGATCCCACATGTCACGGAGCAACTAAGTCCGCACACCACAATTACTGAGCCTGTGCTCTAGAGCCCGTGAGCCACAACTACTGAAGCCAGTGTGCCTAAATCCCGTGCTCCACAACAAGAGAAGCCACCGCAATGAGAAGCGCGTGCACTGCAACAAAGAGTAACCCCCACTCGCCACAACTAGAGAAAGCCCACACGCAGCAATGAAGACCCACTGCAGCCATAAATAAATAAAATTTTAAAAAAAAGATAAGGCTTGAGCATGGCCTCCAGATTCAGGGAGGGCTGTCCCGTTGCAGTGGCCTTCACGATGAGACGGAGCAAAGAAGTGTGGTCAGGGTATAGATGATCCTTTCTCAGGCTTGGCTGGGGAGAAGCCAGGGCAATAGGCCACGTTTGGTGGGGTCGGGGGAGAGGAAATGTTCTGGCTGAGAAAGCAGTGGAGAAGAATCAAGGAGAGGGGACAAATGGAGCTCACTGTCTGAGTGCTGAGTGCAGAGAAAAGGATGGTGTGGGCTTTGCATCTGCCAAGGAATTGGCTGGGTGTGTAAGTCCTTAGCTGTGAGTGGTACTGTCAACCACTCATCATTGACTGCCTATTGCATGCCAGGGAGTGCCTAGAACTGGAGATTCAGTAGAGAATACACTTTGTCACCCTGATTCCTGAGGAGGCCAGAGTGTGGAGGCAGAGGGGATGTAAGACAGAGCCTGGTCCTCCCTCTCCTGGAGGACTCAACACTCTTGAGCAACCCTGCCTATGACACTCCCCATGGGCCCCAGGAGAGGCCAAGACATTGTCAGGGAGGTGGAGAAATCATTTCTTCATCTTCACAGGAGGCTTCCCTTGCCCACTGCCCAGCAATCCCGTGAGGCAACAGCAGGGGCTGAGGCAAGTCCAGCTCACAGCCGGGGAGGAGATCAGGGATGGGGCAGGTCAGGAAGACGCGTGGTTGGGCCATTGCATCAGGCCCAGGAGGGGCATAAAGGAGGGTCCTGCATGCTGGGAGGAGGCTGACTTGGGGACCATGGAGACTCAGAGGGCCAGCCTCGCCCTGGGGCGGTGGTCACTGTGGCTACCGCTGCTGGGACTAGTGGTGCCCTCGGCCAGCGCCCAGACCCTCAGCTACAACGAGGCCGTGATTCGTGCTGTGGATCGTCTCAACGAGCGGTCCTCAGAAGCTAATCTCTACCGCCTCCTGGAGCTGGACCCGCCTCCCAAGGCCGTGAGTCAGGAGGACCCTGGGGAGGGGGCTGTCTCCCGCCAGCCATGGCCACACTGTCACCACCTCTGCTTAGGCTGTACCTCCTGTCAGGAAGGGACTTCTCCCTCTAGGTGGGCTCCCACCTCTTCCAGGAAACCTTCCCAGAGCTGGGTCCCCTCCCAGCATGAGGCTTCCTGCCTTAGCATCTCTGCTGTGGGAATAGGCGCCCTGTACACCCTGTTCGGGCTTAAGGGGCTTCTGGGAACTCCAAGGATGGAGGGGAGGTCCTTGGCTCTGTGATGTGACTTCCTGGCTTTGGTCCCCTCTGCTTTGTTCCCTACCAGGGAGGGCTCTGCTCAGCCTGGTGGTTACAGTGATGAGGCTTCTACCTGCAGGCGACCCCTGACTTCCCTCAGCCCCTCAGAGGTTCAGGTGGTCTCATTAGAGCTGGTCTTGTGCTGTTCTCTGTGTGCCCACAAGCCCAGGAGTGGGCTCTGTTCCCTTCCCCTGTGCACCCAGCACCAAGCCCAGGGCCAGGCACACAGGAGGGGCTGGAGAGGCTGCCGTCTAGGTGGGGGCAGGGAGACAGATCAGAGAAGGAAGCATGAGCCTGGGCCCAGTCTCCCCACGTTGATCCTTGACCAGGACGAGGACCCGGACACCCCAAAGCCTGTGAGCTTCATGGTGAAGGAGACCGTGTGCCCCAGGACGACCCAGCAGCCCCCGGAGCAGTGTGACTTCAAGGAGAATGGGGTGAGGCTGGGGGCTGGGGGCACTGGAGGATGCTTCCCAGGGATGTGAATAGCGGGCTTCCGGGAAGATTTTCAGCCCCTGGGTGAGGCTGGGAGTTTATGGGCTGGGGGTTCCAGTTTGACCACGAGCCTCCCCTTCCAGCTGGTGAAACAGTGTGTGGGGACAGTCACCCTGGACCAGGACAGGGGTAACTTTGACATCACCTGTAATAAGGTAAGTGGCCCCTGTGTGCTGCAGGGGCTGCTGAGGGTGGGTAGTGGAACGTCCTTTGGACCAATTACCTGCTACCCCTTCGAGGGTAGAGAAAGGCCCTCCTACCTGGCCCCTCCCTCACCCGAGCCCCAGGCCTCCAGGACTGGCTCTGCCATCCCTTAGAGCAGTGGTTCTCTAAGTGGGGTCCCACCCGGGAACTTGACAGAAAGGCAGATTCCCAGGCCGCACTCAGACCTCCTGAATCAGACTCTGGGCTGGGGCCCAGCCATTTGCATTTTCACAAGGCCTCCAGGGGATTATGACTGCTGAATTTGAAAGGCACTGACTGGAGCTTTCATCCCCTGCTGTCATCCAGCTTTGATGGGTTGGGCTTGTGACCCTGGGAAGCCCCTTGCCTTCTGTGGGCCTCAGTTTTCTCTTCTGCCTGTATGTGTCGGGATTCAACACAAGCTCCACAGGTCACAGCCAGAGGGTGAACTGGGGCCCCAAGGATCCTGGTGTGGCCCTGGAAGAGGGAAGTCCAGGTGGGGAGGGGCCTTGTGTTGATGCTGGTCCAGTACCAAGAGCAACCTGTTTCTTCCTGGTTCACAGGCCCAGAGTGTCAGGATTACAAAGCTACCATGGGCGCCACCACAGCCGGCGCAAATATGTCGCATGATAGTGGTAAGAATGTGCCGGTAATCAGCACATCAAGGCTTTGCATCATGAGACAGAGAAGAGCCCTAATCGTATGCTTATTCTGGCTCAGGCTACTGGACTCTGAAAAATAAATTCTTGTGAAATCAGTATCCTCCAGACTTCAGTTTCACTCGTCTCCCCTCCTCCCACTTACCAAGATTGAATCCGTAACTCTGGGATGCCACGTGTGTGTGTGTGTGTGTGTGTGTGTGTGTGTGTGTGTGTGTGTGTGTGTGAATGCAGGCACGAAACAGAGAGATGGGTGAGGCAGCTGTTCCTTCCAGGAGGGCATGGGGAGGGGCCAGGGCCAAGAGGTCCAGCACAGCGTCTCCATTCTCGGGTCCCTCCTGTGCCCTTCACACGCCTCTGCCCTCCTCCTCCTACACCCAGTAAGAACTTAAGGAGACCTGCTCTGTGTGCAGTGCTGGTGGGGATGCTGTCCCTGCTCACATGGAGGTGACAGTCCAGGAGGGGCCAGGCATCTTGTTAAACACTCACAGAGATGCAGTCCAGACTCAGGGCTAAGCCTACAGGTACAATGGCCATGAGTCTCATGGACAGGAAGGATGGCTGGGAGGAGCAAAGGAGAGAGGAGATGCAGGATCAGGGCTCATACCTGAGTTCGTTGGGGTGAAGGTTGCATGAGGATTTCTCAAGGACCAGAAGTGGAGTCAGGGGCAACGTGCCTGGGACAAGGGCTGTTGTGTCTTTCCTGAGAAGACCTCCGCTCTGACAGGCTGTGAGGACTAAACCAGGAAAGCCAGATGCTGGAGGAAGGGAAGGCTCTCCCCCCACCATAGGAGGTGCTGCCTGAGAACCTGGCAGGGGACCCTCCTAAGGATTCAGGGAAGGACGAGAAAGGGGACTTCAGTCTGAAGAATGAACAAATACAAAGGTGCAGAGGCAAGAGAGCACAGCGACAATTTCAGGGTTACCAGACAGCAGTAACAATGTGTATTGCCAATTATTTTCTACTGTGATCACCTTCTTTTCTTCCTTTGACATGGGGAAAGTACACAGCTTGACCAAGAGGCCACTGGGGCGACACCTGGACTGTGAAACCAGGTTGCACAGAAGCCCACCTCTCCTTCCTTCTCCAAGGTTGAGTGCGCAACCAGCGCCATCCTTCCCGGTTGCCACCTTCCGAAGTGCCCCAGCCAATTGCCAAGAGTCCACAGGCCTTCAGTCACATGGCCATTCCATGGAAGACTGGATCAGAATTTGCTTCATGGCCTCTGGGCCCCTCTAACACTTTGGCTCATTATCTCTCCCAGTTGTGCTCCCTCCACCCCCAAGCACTGGCCATCCCGGCCTGGTGACTCAACCAGAGCACTGGACACGGAGTTACTTGGGGTTAAATCAGAAGAGACTTCCTGAGGGCTATGGCAGACAAGAAGAGGAGATGCCTTGTGTGCTTGAAGGTCCCTGAAGCCTTCCCCAGGCGGAAGGGCAGGGCAAGCAGAGGGACCAGGCGCAGAGATGGGGAAGAGCAGGGGGTTCAGCGCTGTCTGAGTGGTTGCGGTGGATGGGGCAGCCTGACACCTGAGGCCTGCAGGGCAGGGGCTGAGGACAGCAG
Organism: Lagenorhynchus albirostris; assembly: GCF_949774975.1. Classification (NCBI taxonomy): domain Eukaryota; kingdom Metazoa; phylum Chordata; class Mammalia; order Artiodactyla; family Delphinidae; genus Lagenorhynchus; species Lagenorhynchus albirostris. The sequence continues at coordinate 39,792,268 of NC_083104.1, read as the reverse complement.
GGAGCATCAAGACCCAGACCCCGATGCCCCTGCCTCAAGGCAGCGGGGGAAATGGCCCAATCAGTGCTTGGCCTGAGCCCCTAGACAATGGTGTGGAGGGCGGACAGTGGTCTGGGGAGAGCCTGGAACCAGAGAAGGTGGAGTGTGGAGGCTGTGGCTACACTTGAGAGGAGAGAAGACGGTGGTAGGAGCTGGGCTGGGCTGGTGGGAGGCCAGAGGGAGTGTCCTCAGGAGGAAGAAGGAGCAGGTGGGGCTCCCAGGCTTTCAGCTCAGGGCTCCTGCGGCGGCACCCAGCCAACAGCAGCCAACAGCTCAGTGCGGACAACCAGGGGCACTCATGGGAGTCTTGAGCTCAGAGATACAGACCAGTGATGTGTGTCCCTGATAACTGGTGTCTTGAGAAGGGGTGTCCCCAGGAATGTGTGAGGACTGGGAGGAGAAGCAGCCCGGATGCAGCTGTGCCAGCCCTGCCTCTTAGGAGGAGGGTCCTTGGAGGAGACCGAGCAGGAGCCACGGGGGAGGCAGGAGGCCACCCAGGAGAGTGGCAGCAGGGGACAATCGGGCAGGGGCCATTTCAGGAGGACAGAGGCGTCTCTAGAGTCCGTATAGTTGAAGACAAGGCTTGAGTGTGAATTTGGATCCAGTGAGGACTGGCCAGCCTGCAGTGGCCTTGAGTGTGAGCCTGCAAAGAAGTGTTGTCAGTGGTGTAGATGACCCTTTCTCAGGCTCCTTTGGAGAGGGGCCAGGACAATAGGTCGTGTTTGTGAGGGACCGGGGACAGGACATTTTTAGACTGAGAAAGCAGTGGAGAAGAATCCAGGAGAGGGGGCAGACAGAGCTCACTGGCTGAGGGCTGGGCCCAGAGAACAAGATGGTGAGGGCTTGACTGTCTGCCTATGGACTGCTGGATGGGTAAGGCTCTAGATGTGGTTCGTACTCTCCTCCATTCATCAAAGCTTAACTGAGTTCCTACTGGGTTCAAGGCAGTGCCTGAACTTGGAGGTTTCTGTTGAATCACTCCTTTACCCTATTCCTGAGGAGGCCAGAGTGTGGAGGCCGAGGGGACGTAAGACAGAGCCTGGTCTTCCCTCTCCTGGAGGACTCAACGTTCTTGAGCAACCCTGCCTTTCACACTCCCCATGGGCCCCAGGAGAGGCCAAGACGTTGTCAGGGAGATGGAGAAACCATTTCTTCACCTTCCACAGGAGGCTTCCCGCTCCCACTGCCCAGCAATCCTGTGAGGTAACGCAGGGGCTGAAGAAAGCCCGGTGAACACCCTGGAAGGTAGCCAGGGATGGGGCAGGTCAGGAAGGCTCCTGGTTGAGCCTTTGCATCAGGCCCAGGTTGAGCATAAAGGAGGGTCCTGCGTGCTGGGAGGAGGCTGACTTGGGGACCATGGAGACTCAGAGGGCCAGCCTTGCCCTGGGGCGGTGGTCACTGTGGCTACCGCTGCTGGGACTAGTGGTGCCCTCGGCCAGCGCCCAGACCCTCAGCTACAAGGAGGCTGTGATTCGTGCTTTGGATCAACTCAACGAGCGGTCCTCAGAAGCTAATCCCTATTGCCTCCTGGAGCTGGACCTGCCTCCCAAGACCGTGAGTCAGGAGGGGCCTGGGGAGGGGCCTGTCTCCCACTAGTCTTGGCCACACTGTCATCCCCTTTGCTCAGGCTGTACCTCCTGTCAGGAAGGGACTTCTCCCTCTAGGTGGGCTCCCACCCCTTCCAGGAAACCTTCCCAGAGCTGGGTCCCCTCCCAGCATGAGGCTTCCTGCCTTAGCATCTCTACTGTTGGAACAGGCGCCCTGTACACCCCTTTTGGGCCTAAGGGTTCTCTGGGAGCTTCAGGGATAGAGGGGGGTCACTGGCTCTGCCATGTGACTTCCCTGCTTTAAGTCCCCTCTTAACTCGGTGTCCCGCTACCAGGGAACGACTCTGCTCAGCCTGGAGGTGCCAGTGACAAGATCTCTCCCTGCAGGCGACCCCTGACTTCCCTCAGCCCCTCAGAGGTTCAGATGGTCTCATTAGAGCTGGTCTTGTGCTGTTCTCTGTGTGCCCACAAGCCCAGGAGTGGGCTCTGTTCCCTTCCCCTGTGCACCCAGCACCAAGCCCAGGGCCAGGCACACAGGAGGGGCTGGAGAGGCTGCCATCTAGGTGGGGGCAGGGAGACAGATCAGAGAAGGAAGCACGAACCTCAGTCCAGTCTCCCCACTTTGATCCTTGACCAGGATGAGGACCCAGACTCCCTGAAGCCTGTGAGCTTCACAGTGAAGGAGACCATGTGCCCCAGGACGACCCAGCAGCCCCTGGAGCCAGTGTGACTTCAAGGAGAATGGGGTGAGGCTGGGGGCTGGGGGCACTGGTGGATGCTTCCCAGGGAGCCTAATACGGGGCTTCGGGCAAGATTTCCAGTCCGTAGGCTGAGTTTGGGAGGTGATGGCCCGGGGGGTTCCAGTTTGACCTCGAGCCTCCCCTTCCAGCTGGTGAAACAGTGTGTGGGGACAGTCACCCTGGACCAGTCCAAGGACCAATTTGTCATAAACTCTAATGAGGTGAGTGGCCCCTTCTGTGTTATGGAGCTGATAATGGGTTGGGTTGTGGAACATCCTTTGGACCAATTACCTGCTGCCCCTTCGAGGGCAAAGAAAGGCCCCCCAACCCTGGTCCCTCCCTCACCCAACCCCAAGGTCTCCAGGAATGGCTCTGCCATCCCTTAGAGCAGTGGTTCTCTAAGTGGGGTCCCACCCGGGAACTTGACAGAAAGGCAGATTCCCAGGCCCCACTCAGACCTCCTGAATCAGACTCTGGGCTGGGGCCCAGCCATTTGCATTTTCACAAGGCCTCCAGGGGATTCTGACTGTGCTGAAGTTTAAGAGGCATTGACTCAAGTCATGGGCTTTCAGCCCCTGCTCCAGTCCAGCTTTGTTGGGATGGGCTTGTGACCCTGGGAAACCCCTTGCCATCTGTGGCCCCCAGTTTTCTCATCTGTCTGTGTGTATAGGTATTCAACCACCTGCTCCAAGTGTCACACTGGAAGTGGATTAGGGCTCCAAGCTTCCTGCAGTGGCCCAGGAATGGGGGTGTTCAGGTGAGGTGTGGACCTGTGTTAATCTTGAGCCAATCCCCAAAAGAAGCCTGTTTCCTCCTGGTTCACAGATTCGGAGTGTGGGGCTATTTCGATGGCTGGGTGACTTCCTCCAGAGAGGTGGGAGAAGATAGGCAAAAAGACTGAGAGAATTGGTCAGAGAATCAAAGATATCTTTGGGATATTTCAGCCCAGTGAATACTGCTAAGAATCAGCTTATCCTGGCTCAGACTTTTGGACTCTGAAAAATAAATTCTTCTGAAAACAATTTCCTCCACATTCAAATTCACTTATCTCCCCTCCTTCATCTTACCAGGACCAAGTCCTTAACTCTGAGAGTCCTCTTGGGTGTGTGTGTGTGTGTGAGAGAGAGAGAGAGAGAGGATCACTCCTGTCAATACAGAGATGGGTGAGGCAGCTGTTCCTTCCAGGAGGGCATGGGGAGAGGTAACAGGGCCAAGAGGTCCAGCACAGCGTCTCCATTCTCGGGTCCCTCTCGTGCCCTTCATACACCTCTGCCCTCCTCCTCCAACGCCCAGTAGGGACTTAATGAGAACTGCTCTGTGTGCAGTGCTGGTGGGGATGCTGTCCCTGCTCACATGGAGGTGACAGTCCAGGAGGGGCCAGGCATTTGTTAAACACTCACAGAGACGCAGTTCAGTCTCAGGGCTAAGCCTGCAGTTACAATACCCATAACGTTTTGCTTCCTCTTGACAGTCGTAACTCTGGAAAAGTGTGCCCCTCATGGCTTTTCCTCTGGTATTGAACACATCACTGTGGCCGTTCCTCAATGCCGTTCAAACAAAAAGCAACCACACTCATTGAAAGAGGGATCAGATTTGTGGTTAGAGTATGGGTGGAGATTGGATGAAGGTTGTAAAAAGTACAAACTTTCAGTTATAAGATACAAAAGTACAGGGATGTAATGATGACTATAGTAACACTGCTGTGTGGTATAGTTGAAAGTTGTCAAGAGAGTAGATCCTAAGAGTTCTCATCACAAGTAAAAAAAACATTTTTTTTCTTTTCGTATCTATATGAGATGATGGATGTTAATGAAACATTGTGGTAATCATTTCACAATATATGTAAGTCAAATCGTTATGCTGTACACCTTAAACTTATACAGTGCTGTATGTCAGTAATATCTCAATGGAACTGGAAAAAAGTACTTTTTAAGAGTGTAAAAGGATTATTGCAGCAAAAAGTTTGTGAACCGCTGCCCTAGAGAAACTCTCCATGGGTGTGCAAGGAGACACACAGGATAACAACCAATTGGAATACTTGTCTAATTTTACAATAGATACCACACAGCTGTGAACAAAAATGAACGGATTACCGTATATCATTAAAGAAATTGTGCAAAATTAGCTAGTAGATACGTTATAAGGCTATTTATAGAATGTTTAAGAGCATGGAAACAAGACTACGTTTTGCTTAAACATTTATAGAATGTTTAAGAGCATGGAAACAAGAAAACGTGCGGAGGAGAAATCAGCAGGTTAACGCGAGAATACAGTCTTTCTCCGACCCGTGGGGGTCGCGTTCTGTTCCGAAACTACGCTTCCCGGCAGGCCACGCGCTGCGCCGTGACGCACTTCCTGCAGATGCACGTCCTTCCCTCTGCACCGCCCGTGGCCAGGGGCGGGCTGTGAGATCGCTTAGCGACTGGACGCCGACGGTGGTACCGTTATTGCCGCTTTGCCTACCCAGGCGCAGATGTGGACCTCGCGGGAGCAATTCCAGCTTGGCAGTGGACGGTGAGTCGGGCGAGCTGGCGAAGTGCTAGGGCGAGAAGAGGGTGACCGCGCTCCCCGTCTCCCCCCGGCTCTCCGACCTCAGGCGCCGGGCTGGCGTGGGCGGTATCCGAGGCTGAGGCTGGTCCTTCAGGAGGTGTGGAGATGGAGGGTGCGCGCTGTGGGCTGTGCAGCTCACCCCTCCCGACTGCTCGCCTTCTTTGTGGTTGGGGCGAGGTTTCCTCCCTTGGTGTCCAGTACCCTGTCCTCGTGGTTTGCAGCTACCTCTCCAAATCTCCCCGCCTCGACTTCCGCCGCGGGGGTCCCGTTTGCGCTCTCCACTCCGGCAGCCGTTGGTTGCCAGTGACTATTGAACGCTTCAGGTGTGGCTAATGCTACTGATGAACTGCCTTCTTAATTTTACTTCCAGTTAATTAATATCTATCTGAATAATGAAGAAGTCTAAAACATTTTTCCATCAGACACAAGGTTATTGTTTTGCTGAGACTATACTTCCCTTTAATCCTTGAAAATTTAACGTCTTTTTGAGATGTACTGTAAGTGTCAAATGCACACCTGATTTCCAAGAGATGGTTGGGGGGATTTCCCTGGTGGTCCAGTGGGTAAGACTCCGGTCCCAATGCAGGGGACCCGGGTTGGATCCCTGGTCGGGGAACTAGAACCCACATGCATGCGGCGCCTAAGAAGTCTGTATGCCGCGACTAAAGATGCCGCAACCAAGATCCCGCGTGCTGCAACTAAGACCTGGCGCAGCCTAAATAAGTAAATAAAATAAATAAATATTTTTTAAAAAGAGAGAGATGGTTGGGAAAAAAGTATAAACTATGATAACTTTTTAACACTATGTGTTGAAATGATAATATCTTAGATATGTTGGGTTAAATGTTATTAAAGGTAATTTCACTTTTTATTTTTAAAAAGATTTATTTATTTATTTTTGGCTGTCGTTGGGTCTTCACTGCTGCGCGCCGGGGCTTTCTCTAGTTGCGGAGAGGGGGTTACTCTTCATTGCGGTGCGCAGGCTTCTCATTGCGGTGGCTTCTCTTGTTGCGGAGCACGGGCTCTAGGCGCGCGTGCTCAGTAGCTGTGGCTCACGGACCCTAGAGTGCAGGCTCGGTAGTTGTGGCGCACGGGCTTAGTTGCTCCGCTGCATGTGGGATCTTCCCGGATCAAACCCGTGTACCCTGCACTGGCAGGTGGATTCTTAACCACTGTGCCACCAGGGAAATCCCTAATTTCACCTTTTAAAAAACTATTTGAGAAGGCTACTAGGGAGTTTTTTGTTTTTTGTTTTTTGGCCGCACGGCAGGGCAATGCGGAATCTTAGGTCCCCGACCAGGGATCGAACCCATGCTCCCTGCAGTGGAAGCGTGGAGTCTTACCCACTGGACTGCCATGGAAGTCCAGGAAATTTTAAATTACATGTTTGGTTGGCACTGTAGCTCTCATATTGCTCTTGGATAGCGCTGCCCTGTGAGAAGGGATATTTTTGCATCTGGTAGAGACTTCCTAGCCTCTTGGGGAAGGCTTCCTAGAGGAGCTGATGTGTCTGGAGGGCATTCTTACCCTGTCTTGTCTGAGGGGTCTGTATCTACCACATTGCATGTTTCTGTTGGAGGTTCCTGCAGAATGGCTTTTTCAGCCCCTTTTCCCTAGCCACCATGAGCCTTCCTGGGATGGGTTGTGCTGTAGAGAGAAAAGTAAGGACATGATGGTGATTTGAGAGCATGAGATTGGAGGAGGATGCATCTCTCACAACCAAATGTCTCCTGAGACTCATGTTTTCTTTTCTGCCAAGGTGAAGAAGATTCTAATGGTTTGGTTTTAGAAGCCATGTTTACACTTTTAATAGATACTGAACTGCCATGTAGATGGTAGTTTGCTCCCACCAATTATTAAAGAGGCACTGTTTCCTCACTGAGTTGAGATGCCATATTTGCCACATACTATGATTAGATTGCCCTTTCTTCCACCCACCCACCCACCCATCCATCTATCCATCCATTCATTCTTCCATCCTTCTTACTCTGCAGTCTGAATTGTAGATATGACCAATCTGTGATTGACCTGTATCATGAGGGAGGGGGGGAAAAACCTTAATTGCTTTTAGACACTTAGATTTTTGGAGGTCACTTGTTGCCAGAGCATAACCTAGCTTATCAGTCAGATAGTGATCCTTTTCTCCATGTCAGTCTGAAAAGTCTGGCTTTTTCAGTGTGAATTCTAGATGTGTGGTCACTCTGCATTTTCATTCAGTCATTGGCTCGATAGGCATTTATTGAAGCAGTGATAAGTGAAGCTGCTCTGAAACCAGAAGCTTAGATACTAGGCTTGGCACTGCCACTTGGGAGTGATACAGTCTTGTGAGCAAGTGACCTGACCTCCCAGTTCTTGGTTCCCTCTTTTGTGAGATAGAGGTAGCAGCAGTATTTACATCATGGCTTTGTCATGAAGATTAATGAAGCAGTGGACTTAGCACGGTGCCTGGTAAGTGGTACCTGCTTAATCAGTGTTAGCTACTGCTAGTGGTAGTTCTGGAAGGAGAAGAGCTGTGTAGGATAAGTTATGCTGAAGTAATAAATGACCTCAAATCTCAATGGCAGTCTAACAACAGCAGTCTAACTGGAATCCTATCTAACCCTTAGTGGGTTAGCTTCGGCTCTTGGGTTAGCTTTGGCTCTACTTCGTGTCCTTTCGATCCATGACCAAGGGTGAAAGGGCAGACCCTATGTGGGCAAGGAGCACTGTGACAGAGGGAGAAGAGCAAGAGAGATGAAACCACACGGTGGCTCTTAAAGTTGCTGTTTAGAAGAGAGACATGTCATTTGCACTCACGCTTCACTGGTGAGGCAAGTCACTTGTATGTGCCTGATGTCAGTGGGTGGGGAAGTGTAACTCTTGCAGAAAAGGAAAGCAAATACTTGGGAATAGCACAATCCAGTCTGAGGAATTTACCCTAATTGCTAGGATTACAAAAATGTCTGAAGAATTGTATTAAGCACTGTCAGGGACAGGTAGCTGGAGGAGTCCTGGAGAAAATAGGATAAGTCAGAAAAAGACTGTAAGAACATGAAGTTATATCTGGGGGCTTTCTTCTTTCTGTTCCAGCTTTTATAGATTGGTGAGAACAAATTGGCATAGTCTCAGGGTCAGAGTTTCCTCTCTCCTAAAAAGTCATATTGAAGAACTTCCCTGGCGGTCCAGTGGTTAAGACTCTGCTTCCACTGCAGGGGTCATGGGTTTGATCCCTGGTCGGGGAACGAAGATCCTGCATGCCACGTGATGAGGCCTGAATAAATAAATAAATAAATAGTCATATTGAAAAGAGTTCAATGTATGCATCCCCTTCTTTCTATTCTGTTTCATTACTCTATCGCTGCACTAATGCTAAAGCACTTTACTATGGCTTGATAGTGTGTTGTCATATTTTAGAAGACAAGTCTTCTTAGTCTTTATTTTCATAATTTTCTTGACTATTCTTATATATTTTCTTTAAAGGAATTTTAGAATTATCTTGTCTAGAGCCATAAAAAAATCTCTGTTGTGATTCCGACTGGTGTTGCATTGAGTTTATTTAATTTGGAAGGAATTGATTGGTTTGCAGTATAATTCACCTTGTCCAGAAACATGGTATGACTCTTCATCTACCTGCATATCCTATTTGATCTCCTGAATAAACTCACATTCTAGAAGGGAGATAGATGGAGAAACATAAATGTAAACATGTAGTGTGGTATGATTGAGAAGAGACCCAGGTTGGACATAAGAGGGAGTTACACCTCTGCCTGTGACATTGGAGTATGAGTCAAGGCTTACTGGAGCAGGAGAACCTGAGTGGTCACAAAGTGACAGTAGTCAGCAGTGGACTGAGACTCTAGTCAAGGAGTCTGCAGCACTACAGGTTCTGTAACAGCAGTTCCCTAACACTGCTTGCCTTTCTCTGGGCCATGTAGCTGGAGGTCTTTGACTCAGGTTTGTGGTGAGACAGATAATGCAAACTTCTGATGGGGGTCATATGCCTTACAGATACTGAAATGGAAGATAGACAGCTTCCCAGAAGACACTGTAGGGCCTGCGGTTCTACCTAACTGATGGGACTTGGTTCAAAACTCAGTATTGGGCTTCCCTGGTGGCACAGTGGTTGAGAGTCCGCCTGCCGATGTAGGGGACACGGGTTCGTGCCCCTGTCTGGGAGGATCCCACGTGCCGCAGAGCGGCTGGGCCCGTGAGCCATGGCCGCTGAGCCTGCGCGTCTGGAGCCTGTGCTCCGCAACGGGAGAGGCCACAGCGGAGAGAGGCCCGCGTACCGCAAAAAAAAACAAAAAACAACTCAGTATTGTAGAAACTCCTTAGAGCACAGGGAATTGACTACAGCTGGAACCTAGACCAGCGGAGCCAGAAGCTGGGCATTGCATGCCCTGCACAAGGTCTGAGAATAGAAGCCCAGGTACTGTTCCGTCATGGCCATGGTATTACCTGCCGCTTCCATGAAGAGTTGGAGACGTGGGAGTAGTGAGGGTTGTTGAAGTCTCTGCCTTAAAAGAAATAGTATGCTAATCATGGGGCTTATCCAAAGTGGCTGAGCTATTTGGTGCTAGCAGCAACCTGATAATCTAGACCTTGGGCTCCTAGCTGAGGACCTGATTTCTTCCCCTCCCCTCTCCTCCTCTCCTGTTCCTTAAAGATGGCTGACAAAGGCCAAAGTGTGATGGGAAGAAGGGAGGGAGGCTGTGCCAAGTGGTCCTGAGTGAGGTAACTGGCGGGAGCCACAGTGCTCAGGTGGCTTTGTAGCTGGGCACTGCTGATGGAGGGGAGCCTCTGGCTGCTGTGTGGCTCCAGTAGGGGCCTTTCCCTCTCTGGCACTCACACCAAGGCAGGTATGGATATTGTGGGGCTGAGGATCTCAAGTTTTGGGGGACTTTGGGGATCCCCCATTAAGGTATGTTATTCCCATTTGTGATTTTCCAGGGGGGCAGGGGGTGGTGCTTGTGGAAGCAGAGCTGGAGGAGGTGGCTCCCCCTCTCTGATCAGGCCCGTGATACTTCCTTGTAGCCAAAGCAGCAGCCTGTGGGCTACATAGCTACAGCCTGTGTGGTGGATGCTCAGAGCTTCCCTTGATAGACTAACAGGTGAGTCAGTGAGCTGTGTCCAGCAGGTGGTACAAGGGTTAAGAGAATGTGTGGAAAGATTTAACAGTGTAGGATTGAGGCTGCTATATTTAGAAGGCCTGCTTGCAAGGTTGGCCCTTTGCTGGCATCTGGGAACTTGGCACTTGACCTATTCCCTAACTAACAGGTATAGTTCACTGTACTTTGACACCTGCCTTCCTTCTGGGAGTCTGGAATTTTTATAGCTTCTCAGCAGAGGGTGCCTACATGACTTACCCCCAATAAAAACCTTGGGCACCTGAGGCTTTAGTGGCCTTCCCTGAGTAGAAACACTGCACATACGTTACTGAATTTTTCACTGTTGGAAACTCACTTTGTCCCCTTATGGGAGGGAGAGAGCATGAGGAAGCATGTGCATGGATTTCTCCAGACTCTGCCTGTGTCATTTTCCCTTGCTGATCCTGTTGCATATCTTTTTTGCTGTTATAAACCCTAACTGTGACTACAACTGTGTTGAATCCTTAGAGTCCTTCTAGTGAGTGAATGGGGGGGGTGATCTTGGGGACCCCTGATACAGGGATCCAAGTAAATGTAATTTTGGTATCAGTGCCAGAGAAGTTTGGAAGCCAAGGCATTGAATGCCTAGCACCTGGCTGGGAAGCTGTGCTTGAGCCAAGTTCTCAGCAGGGCCAAACTTTACTCTTTCGAAGTGGCCAGAGTTGAACCCCTGGACTTAAGGAGTCGATGAAAGGAGACACTACACAGTTCAGCAGAGGGGAGAATACCAGTGGGAAGAAAAGAGTTCCGCATCACCCATAGGGCCTATAGCAACCGGTACTCCATTGCCAAAGATGCTCCCTTGCCCTAGTCCTAGAGACCACTGGCACCCCAGAGACCAGTGGTGGCTGCAGATCAAGTTCATGACTGTCTAAGAGGGAAGGTGTCTAGACCTCTTAAGTTATAGGCAGGAGCGGATGGGCACTGAGGTATTGAAGGGGAAGATGGGATTGGCTGTGACACTCCAGTGATGCCAAAACTCTTTTGTGGAACCAGGATTCCATCTGAAAGCCTAGCTGTCAAACCTGAAATAGTGACTGTGTCTCCAACTGGGAGAGGCATAGTTCCTCCCCAGTGCCCCGCTCAAGTCTGGCAGATATGAGTCCTGTGGATGTCTTTCCTGTCAAGTATTCAACTACCAAGTCCTTGAGGCAATGGGCAGTATCTAGGGCAGGCCTGGTATGGTAGTCCCCTGCTAGCCCCTACCATACCCCAGACCTAATGGAAGATGTGGGACCCCAAAGAAGCAATTCCCTGTGCCCAGGATATCCCATAGGAGAGCTTAGAGACCCTGAAGGAAGTTGCAGAGGACAGAGACTTAAGGGCAGTGAGGGATCAGGACAGGTCTTCATCTGGGAAAATGCAAGGGTTTTCCCTGGTGGCTTGTCATGGTGGTGTTCTGGAAGGCTGCCTTCAAGCACCAGGTCATTTCTGGCCTGAGATGGGTCCAGTGTTTTGGTGATGGTGAGTTCTCTGAGGTGTCTCTGAGCAAGCAGGTGGCCCTGAGACTGCTCAGCCAGTACTTTAACCTGGCCATCTTCAGGACCCTGGTTGCTTATAGGAAGGCCATGTACCAGGCCTTGAAAAAAACCAGGGTATGAATTGGCAGGCCCTTCTCAGCAGTCCTGAAGAGCTGGAGATCAACCAGAGTCCATGTTGGAATGGGCCCATAGGGGCTTCAAGCTGATTGGCCTCCAAACCAACAACTGACTAGCTGGTAAACTGAAGGTGGGTTGTGCAGGCAGTGAAACATGGAATCAAAAAAAAGGAAAACAGGACCTGAAGACGCACAGCTGCCATTTCTGACAACTGCCTGCCATCTGAATGCCAAAAGTCAAATTGCTACAATAATGGCAAAGACCTCGGGAGAAGACCAGAGTCCAAAGCAAATAACTTTGGATATAACAAACAAGTGCAGTCTAGAATAGGGCTTGGCAAACTTTTTATGTAAAGGGCCAGATGGTAAATATTTTAGGCCTTGTGGGCTTCATGGTTTCTGTAGCAATTACTCAACTCTGCTGTTGTATAAAAGCAGCCAAATAGGTAAGTGAATGAACATTGCTATGTTCCAATAAAACTTTATTTGTGGACCTTGAAATTTGAATTACATATGATTTTCATGTGCCATGTGATAATATTCTGTTTTTTACTTTTTCAACCGTTTAAAAATAAAAACACTTCTCTTAGCTCATGAATGGTATAAAAACAGGCAGTAGACCAGATTAGTTCTGTGCATAGTTTGCCAACCCCTGGTCCAGCACTTAGCTCTTTGTCCTGTGGTAGGGGCTTCTCTGTCTCCTTCTGTCCACTCTTTGAGGATGGGCTCTACCTCTGCCCAGTGTGCCAGGTCCAGTTCAATTGAAGGACAGTAAAATTGAAGAAAGTAGAGACAGTAACCACCATGTTGAACTTTAAAAGGAGAATGATTTTCCCTGTTGTCACGAATGGCAAAGATATTTTGTAGTACACTGAGCTAGAAAGGATCTTTGACTTCCTTGAATGCTGTGCAGAGTGTCCAACATGGACAGAGGCACCTGCTGGTGAAGTCCTGGACTGTGCCTGTCATCCAACACCTCTTGCCGCTCAGTGGTCTCATGATGGGGAGAGAGGATGACACCTAAGAGTCAGTTGAGGGATCCTCAACTGTGTGAGGCTCAACTCAGCTGTGTGAGGCTACTCTGTGTACCTCAGTTTTCCCACCGGCTTAGTGGGATCAGAGCCACCCTGTCTCTGGCAGGGGGAGGCTCTGAGCAGACTGAGGAGCCACCTCCTTGTGTGCTGCTCAGATCTAGCCACTGGGAGTGGTCAAATGTGGTACTCATTTTTTTCTTCTAAAACTTTAGAACTTGCAATAGTAAGATTACTGGATTTTTTTTTTCCTCTCTTGCATTTATCTTCAGGAACCTCGTTGCTTATAGGAAGGCCATGTCAGAAAAACAGTAGCTAAGTCACTCAAACCACAGTGCTAACTATGGTTGTGACTTGACAAATTGCCCAAGATCCTTATCAAACAACACTATAGTTTTATTTTTTAATTTTAAACTGCTTCATTTTTCACAGGGATGTGCAGTTCTGGATGAACGTGTAGATTTGGGACATTTTACGGGACAGAATGATGGTTTTCTAAGGCATGTAGGAGGCTGTATTGTGTAAATGTCTTTCTTGAATCATCTGACACATTCTCCTCAGCTTAGTACAGAAGCCAGGGTTGTTGTTGGGGTCCATTTAGAGTGTTTCCCCAGATGGTGATTATTTCAACAGAGCTGACGTCATCATCACTTTGAGGGCCTTTTTTTTTTTCCCAATACCGAGGACAAGGCCACCCTTGGCTAAATCCCTCCAACTAACCACACTGTAACCCTCTGAGGAGCCCAAGAAGGAGTGGGTCAAATTATAAGCTTCCATATATCTTGTAGACAAGTATGCCTTATCAGTATCTCCCTCTCTTTCTCACTGATGTGGGGGGTGTCAAGGAGGAAGCTTAGGGCTACTGCTAAGACCCTCCTTTAGTGATGCCTTCCGCAGGGATCAGAAACATGTTCTTTTTATTTCCTCTCATTGAAGAGATGGCAGGGAAAGCTTAAGCTTCCACCCAAGATGGTTTCGTGTGTGTGTGTGGTGGTGGTGTTTTTTTTTTTTCTTTTTTATTTGAGTATAGTTGGTTTACAATGTTGTGTTAGTTTCGGGCACCCAAGATGTTAAAGCCTTGCCTTTTAAAATTCCATGGTAATTTGTTTTTTTTTAATAAATTTTTTTATTTTTTTATTTTTTTTGGCTGTGTTGGGTCTTTGTTGCTGTCTGCAGGCTTTCTCTAGTTGCGGCGAGTGGGGGCTGCTCTTCAGCGAGCAGGGGCTACTCTTCATAGTGGTGCACGGGCTTCTCATTGCAGTGGCTTTTCTTGCTGCAGAGCACAGGCTCTAGGCATGTGGGCTTCAGTAGTTGTGGCACACAGGTTCAGTAGTTGTGGCACACAGGGTCAGTAGTTGTGGCTCGCGGGCTTTAGAGCACAGGCTCAGTAGTTGTGGCGCACAGGCTTAGTTGCTCCATGGCATGTGGGATCTTCCCGGACCAGAACTTCAACCCGTGTCCCTTGCATTGGCAGGTGGATTCTTAACCACTGCGCCACCAAGGTAATTTGTTTTTAAGGGGAGTAAGGCAAGCTGTATTTTAGAAATGCTGTTGTAGTGGTCTTTAATACCTTCTACTCTTTACTAGTGCTCTTGTATATAAAGTAAGGAAAAACGTTGAAATTTTAAAAATTCATTTTTCTTAAATCACATTTATATTTCTGTGTATAAAATTTTCATAAACTTTTTTTTGGGGGGGGTAACTGGAGCCATGTAATAAGTATGGGAAAAAAAACTATGCCTTGTCGGAACAGTTTTGCTGGTTTTTAGGGTGGAAAGATGATGGGTACTTAGAATTTACCTTATTATATTTAATTAAGATCAGTATTTCTTTAAAAACATAAGTAAACAGGGAAGGGGTGTAGACCGTAGAGGTTAACTCAGGCGTTATGGTGAGAGGTGAGAGGAGCTGAGGTCCTGGATGGGATAAGGAGGGGCTGAGACTTCTGGTTCAGGTGAGAAGGCACAAGTGGCCACAGCTGAGACTCAGAAGGGTTCTCAGGAATAATCCTGATAGGCCTGGGTTCTCAAGGCTGCTGTTTCTTCCCCCAGTTCTGTCTTTTAAGGACTCTGCCAGACTTGGTAAAGAGGAGAAGCCTAGATATCTGGTGAGTTGGGGCCACCTTTCTCTTCTCTGAAATGCTAGCTTATTTCTCAGAGATTCAGCGCATCTCTCTTTCTTGGGGAGGGAGGCAGAGATGAACACTGAGGTGGCCATCAACGTTCATCAGATCAGCATTCACGCCTGTGTTTGCCGTTGTGCTAGGCACTTTAAAATGATTTCTGCATTTAGTTTTTTTTTAACTTTTTGAGCTTATAGAAAAACATAACTAAGTTTAATATGAAGAATTTAGGGCATTCTAAAACATAAGGGTAACTTTTAATAAAAACGTGGGGTTATTAAAGTCCTAAAATGCACTATTAAAGTTCCCTTCATCAGAGTTCACACAAATAATTATATTACCTTAATAGTATCTCATAGTCTGGTCTTATACACTGGACTTCTTTTTAACTATTACTGAAATTTTCAAGCATATCTAAAAGTAGAAGAAAAGAGTTAATGAACCCTCATGTATCCATCAACTTACTTCAGTAACTATCAACTCATGGCCAGTTTTATTTTTATTCTTTTATTTTTTTATTTTTTTGTGGTACGCGGGCCTCCCACCGCTGCGGCCTCTCCCGTTGCGGAGCACAGGCTCCGGACGCGCAGGCTCAGCGGCCATGGCTCACGGGCCTAGCCGCTCCGCGGCATGCAGGATCCTCCCGGACCGGGGCACAAACCCGCGTCCCCTGCATGGGCAGGCAGACCCTCAACCACTGTGCCACCAGGGAAGCCCTCATGGCCAGTTTTGATTCATCTCCAACCTTACTGGATTATTTTAAAGCAAATTTAAGACATGGTACTGTTTCATCCATAATTTCAGTCCTGTGTTTATCCTTAAAACAACTTTATGAGGTAAAGAGAGTCCCCCTTTGGGAGACGTCTGGTTCAGAGGGATTTCGTGACTTTCTTATAATCACACATGAACACCTAAATTGAATTCAGATTGCTCTGACTCTCAAAGCCATGAGTTTTCTGTGAGGCCTTCTTGACTTTTTTTCATTCTAGAAAACTATTCAATGATAAAAAGAACATGGAGAATTCACCTTCTTGTTCTGATGCTTCATCCCACCCTTGCTCCCCTGATCCCATCTTCTTTTCTACACCAAAAGTGTAATTTACTAATTCTTGGGTACAGGACTGTGTAAAATGCTGTGAACTAGCCAAACAGAATGTAAGTACACTGTCCTTATCCTCAAAGAGCCAGTAGTCTTTGGGAAATAATGCATAGAAATAGGAAATAATGACACCTGGTAATTATGATGAAGACAGTTAAAACAAAATAGTTCAGGGAAAGACATGACTAAGTGTTAGCCCGTAGCTGTTAAAACAATGCACAGCCACAAAGAATGGTCTTAGGTTTTGGATTGACAATCAAATTAATGGTACACAATTCATTTTAACTCTGCATTAAGTCTAGGTAGCTTCGTGAAAGGATACAGGACAGAAAACATAGCAGCTACATCACTGGTATTTTCCTCAGGGAATTTTGCATTAGCGATGGTCAGTTTCCACGCCCTAGGACCACAGATACCAACCTTGATTGTCAGAGATGAGAGTGACTTGGGAGCAAATCACTTTCTTCTTTTTTTTTTTTTTTTTTAGCAAATCACTTTCTAACAAGGAAGTAACTGCCTTATTTCTGCTGCCTCCCCAACACTTTATTGAGATTGCTTTGTATAATCTAGGTCCTTTGCATTTTCATTTAAATATTAGAATCAGCTTATCAGTTTCTACAGTGAGATTATTATTATTATTATTTATTTATTTATTTTTTGCGGTACGCGGGCCTCTCACTGTTGTGGCCTCTCCCGCTGCCGAGCACAGGCTCTGGACGCGCAGGCTCAGCGGCCATGGCTCACGGGCCCAGCCGCTTCACGGCATGTGGGATCCTCCCAGACCCAGGGCACGAACCGGCGTCCCCTGCATTGGCAGGCAGATTCCCAACCACTGCGCCACCGGGGAAGCCCCCAATGAGATTATTTTTTAATATAAATTTATTTATTTATTTTTGGCTGCGTTGGGTCTTGGTTGCTGCGCGCGGTCTTTCTCTAGTTGCGACGAGTAGGGGCTACTCTTTGTTGCGGTGTGCAGGCTTCTCATTGCGGTGTCTTCCCTTGTTGCGGAGCACGGGCTCTAGGCACGCGGGCTTCAGTAGTTGTGGCACGTGGGCTCAGTAGTTGTGGCTCGCAGGCTCTAGAGCACAGGCTCAGTAGTTGTGGTGCAAAGGCTTAGTTGCTCCGCGGCATGTGGGATCTTCCCAGACCAGGGCTCGAACCCATGTGCCCTGCATTGGCAGGCGGATTCTTAACCACTGTGCCACCAGGGAAACCCTACAATGAGATTTTGATTAGAATGGCTTTGAATTTTTACATCACTATGGGGGAGAACTAACATCTTAACATTATTGAGTGTTCTGGTCCATCAACACAGTATATCTTCACTTATACAGATCTTTATCTTAGGAATCTTACAGTTTTTGATGTACATGTCCAGCACATATTTTGTTAAATTTATCTCTCAGTATTTCATTTTTGTTTTGATGTTAGTGTATTGGAATGACACTATTTTTTAAGGTTTTTTAAAATAAAAATTTAATTTAAAAATAGTTTCAGATTTACAGAAAAATTGCAAGGGTAGTATATAAAAAGAATTCCCATATATCCCACATCTAGTTTTCTCTGTTATTAACATCTTACATTAGTATGGTATTCTTGTCACAATTAACAAACCAATTTTTATGTTATTATTAACTAAGTCCATACTTTATTCAGATTTCCTTAGTTTTTACCTAATGTCCTCTTTCTGTTCCAATATCCCATTCAGGCTATCGTACTGCATTGGTTGTCATGTCTCCAAGGAGGTGTTTAGGTCAGATATTTTATAGATTGTCCCTTAATTGGGATTTGTCCAATTTTTTTTTTTTTTACATTTGGGACATTTATTATTACAAAAATAAACATCCAGCGTTCCTGTAACCAGAGAAAGTAGGTACAAATCCTCATTATTTTAGGCGTCACTTTGAGTAAGAGATACTGTTTTAGTATTCTTCAGCTGTCATACCTGAATATCACAGATTGGGTGACTTAAACAACAGACATTTATTTTCTCATAGTTTTGGAGGCTGGAAGTCCAAGATTAAGGTGCCAGCAGGGTTGGTTTCTAGTGAGAACTTTCTTCCTGGCTTGCAGATGGCTGCCTTCTCACTGTGTGTCCTCACATGGCCTTTCCTGTGTTCACATGCACATTCCTGGCATCTCTTCCTCTGTTTATAAGGACACCATAACTTTATGACCTAATTTAACTTTAACTATCTCCCAAAAGGCCGTGTCTTCAAATGGAGTCACATTGAGGGTTAGACTTCAACCTATGAATTTTGGGGGGATGCAGTTCAGTCCATAACATTCCATCCTCATCCCCCCCATTCACATCCTTCTAGCATGCAAAATACATTTACCCCAATCCAACAGCCCCAAAAGTTTTAACCCATTCCAGCATACTCCAAGTCCAAATTCTCATCTGTTTATCATTGAAATCAGGTATGGGTGAGACTTGATGTTTTTTCTGATTAGACTGAGATACAGTTTTCTGGGAGGAACACCACAGAGGTGAAATACTCTTCTTATCACATCATGCCAATGGTAGATAGTATCAGCATTACTTACCACTGTTAATGTTAACCTTGATCATTTGGCAGAAGGAGGGTTGTCAGGTTTCTACACTGTAAAGTTACTACCCTGCCTTCCCCATAACTTATACTCTGGAAAGAAGTCACTATGCAGAGCCCACTTGAAGGTGGGTACAGTCTACCTCTTGGAGGGTCGAGTAACTACATAAATTGTTTGGAATTGTTCTGCATGGGAAATTTGTCTATTCTCCTCCATTTATTTATTTATTTGATTTATTCATTTATTTATATCAGTATGAGTCATGGTTATGTATTTTATACTTTGGGTTATAACCCAGTATCACTTTATTTTGTTGCTCATATTGTTTCAGGAGCTCTTTAGTTGGTTCTTGTGTCCCTTTGACGTACTCCCATTATTGTGGTTTTTTGCCTTTTTTAAGTCCTTCCTTACTTTCTGGCTCTACAGTATGCTCCAGGCTCATTTTGTTTATGTCCTGCTCCAGTCCTCAGATCAGCCATTGCTCCTTTCATTGGAGAATGATATTAGAAACCAAGATCTGTATGCTAGGTGTGCCCTTTGCTACTGGAGTGTCATTGCTTCCAGGCCCTCTCGGCTGACAGAGAAAAGAAATGTGATTGTGTATACTAATCTCTGTATATACTCGTTTATAAATATTTCTTTATGTAATTATATTAAGCTAAAGATGAGTTTGTTCTGATGCCTCCAGCTCAAATCCATTACCACATGGATCATTCTAGCCTCCTCACCTTGCTTATTTATAACCTCCCACCAACAGTGAGAAACCTGACTTCCACTATTCACCATCCATTCACTTAATTTTTCAATTCCAGTTTATAAGTATAGTGACTTCAGAATTGTTTACCTGTGCCCCTGTGGAAAACAACTTTATGAATTAGCATATAGTACTTATTTATATATAGTTCCTTTTGTCTACAGACGCCACTCATTTCCAAAGTAAGCTACTTAGATTAGCTCCTTTTTTCTCCACCACCTTTAGGGAGGTTATTTCACATATTTGTAATACATTTTTTTCACATTCTTCATTCCATCCTGGGATCCCCTGACCTCCTGAATGAATTTTTAAAATTTACACACATTAAGGTTTATACTTTTTGCTGTAAGGTTCTGGGGTTTTGATAAGTGCATAGTGCCATGTATCCACCATTACAGTATTATGCAGAATAGTTTCACCCCTCTAAAAAAAATCCTTGCTTCACCAGCCAAACCCTCCTGTTTTTTTTTTCCTTTGGCTCCACCACACAGCACGTGGGATCTTAGTTCCTTGACCAGGGATCGAACCCGTGCCTCCTGCAGTGGAAGCGCAGAGTCTTAACCGCTGGACCGCCAGGTAAGTCCCTGATTTTGTTTCTTTAGCCTGTTTTTAAGGTGAGTTACATTGATTGCTTTTCAAGTGTTGAACCAGCTTTGCAAACCTATAATAAGTCCCCCCTGGTTGTGGTGTATAGTTCTTCTTACACATTTTTGGGTTTGATTCGCTTGTATTTTGTTGGGGGTTTTTGTGTCTGTATTCATGAGATATACTGATCTGTGGTTTTCCTTTCTAATGTCTTTGTCTGATCTGGGGTATTCTAATGTCTTTTCTGGTATTAGGGTAATGCTGGTATTAGGATAATCAGTGGATAACCACTGATCTGTGGTTTTCCTTTCTAATGTCTTTGTCTGATTTGGGGTATTCTAATGTCTTTTCTGGTATTAGGATAATGTCTTTGTCTGATTTGGGGTATTCTAATGTCTTTTCTGGTATTAGGATAATGCTGGCCTCGTAGATGAGTTAGGAAGGGCTCCCCCTGCTTCTGTTTTCTGGAAGAGGTGTGGAAGTCTTTTGTGGTACAAAAGTTTTAATTTTGATGAAGTCCAGTTTATTTTTTCTTTATGGATCATGGTTTTGGTGTCATGACTAAGAACTCTGCCTAGCCCTAGGTCTTGAAGATGTTCTCTTATATTTTCTTCTAAAAGTTTTATAGTTTTACATTTAAATCTAATATCCATTTTGAATAATTTTTTGTATAAAGTATGAGGTTTTAGGTTGATGTTAATTTTTTTACCCATGGATGTCCAGTTGTTCCAGCACAATTTGTTGAAAAGACTCTTCTTCCTCTATTGAATTGCTTTTGCACCGTCATCAAAAATCAATTTGATGTACTCATGTTGGCTTTTTTCTGGGTTCTCAGTACTCTTTCATTGATTTGTGTCTATTCTTCCACCAATATTATGCTGTTTTGGTTATTGTAGTGACCAAATAGTAAGTAATAATTTTAATATCAGGTATAGTGACTCTCTCACTTTGTTCTTCTGCTTCCTTTGCCTTATCATATAAACTGTAGAATAAGCTTGTCTGTATCTACAAAAAATCTTGAGATTTTGATAGGAATTGTTTTAAATCTATAGGTGATTTTGGGGAGAATTGACATCTTCACTGTGTCAAGTCTTGCAAACCATGAACATGGTGTGTCTCTCCATTTAGTTAGATCTTTGCTTTCTTTCATCACCATAAAGACTCTGTACAAATTTTGTGAGATTTATGTTTTAGCTATCTCATTTTTTTGAAGTGATTGCAAATGGCAGTATGTTTTTAATTTGTTTCCATGTGGTCATTGCTAGTATATAGGAATGTGATTGACTTTCGTGTGGTCATCTTGTATCTTGTGGCCCTCATGGACTCATTTATTAATTCTGTGATCTATTTTGTAGATTATTTTGGATTTTCTACATAGACAACCATGTTATCTGCAAATAGGGACAGTTCTGTTTCTTCCTTACCAAATGTCTATGCTCTTATTTCCTTTTCTTGCCTTATTGCCCTGGCTGGAGTGTTTGATTACTTTTTGAGAGCCAAAAATTATTTATCTTTAAAGTCAGCTCTCACTTAAATATAAAACATTATACTGCTTAATTATAATAAATAGTAATAACAAATATTTACTTCATGTCAGGCATTGATCTAAACACTTATTAATTCCTTTAATCCAACAACCCTGAAAGTAGATGTCATTATCAAACCCATTTTATAGATGTAGAAACTAAGACAGAGAGTTTATGTAAGTTACCCAAGGTTACATATTTTATAAAGTAATGGAGCTGGGATTTGGGTTTGTGGCATTTGGTTCTGCAGGTTGGGTTCTTAACACATCCATTGTGCAAAAATCCTGGCTTTCCTTCTAGCTGAGCCAGTCTTATGCTTAAGTGAGGGAAGTAGAGGGGGAAGAGAAAACAAGAAAGAAATGGAGAAGTTGCTGGAACATGAAAGACACAAGGTGTGAGCAAGAGAAAGTGTGAGACCTGATGTAAGAAGAATAGGGGAAAGATTATTAAGAATATGAGGACCAGAATACGCCAGAAGCAGCTGGTCATGGAAAGCTTGAGAGGGCCCCACGCCATTCCCCCCATAGGTCTTGACTGCCTAATTGTGGGTCCCAGCTTGTTGTCTAGACATATGTCTTCCCTCCTACACTATACAAAGCCTGACTGCCTGGGCTGTCAGGGTGTGTATTTGACATCCCTCCCCAAACCCACACACCCAGTGATTTCTGTATTTATACCTAGTTTCCCACTCTCAATTCAGCATCATTATTATTCTTTACTCCTTTTGCCACTTCTCTGTATTGGATTTTAAATCTATTTTAGAATCTAGCTCTGAAGCAGGACTGCCTAGAAGCTCTGGCTTGGTAACCTTGTGGCTCAGTCCACCACCTCAGCCCTCCAACTGTGGTCTTTGATGTGACAGAAGCTTAATTAGTTTAGTTGTAGAACCTGGAGTATACATCACCAACTCCTAGGGTGTGAAAAACCACTTAGAGGGTGGGCTAGATAGAAGACTGAAACAGACCTGAGAATAGGAGGAAGCAAGTCAGAAAATAGGCATTCAGGGTGATCAAAGATAGCTGAGAATGATGTACACATGTCCCTCAATTCCACAGACTGAAGGAGCTTGGTAGTTAAAAATCTAGGGCAAGGCAGTAGTGACACAGACAACCCAGAGGTTGCAGCAGATGGTAATGGATTAAATAATGCTTGAATTCAATAGAAGTAAGTAATTTGGTGACTACCATGAGACTTGAGGGCAACACCACCTTTTAGGCATAACTAAAGAGAGAAAATGTCTCTGAATATACCTATTCTAATAAGAAGAGACCTGATGAGAAAGCATGTGGTATGGTTCTAGTATGCAGAAAGTTGAAGCAAGGTTTCTGAGACTTGGAAGAAATAAAGAGGTGAGAGAAAACTGGTGCATGACGGAAGAAAAAGCAGCTTGCAGTGAAGAGAATAAGGGCTCTGGAACCGTGAAGGACTGTTTTCCAGTCCTGTTGTTTTCTTGTCATTTGGGGAAGTTCTCTGGGCCTCAGTGTTCTTTCTCTGAAATAAAGACTGTAATATCATTCTTACAGTGATGATCTTGCGATGTAGTTTCATAAAATGTAAATATGTTCCTTAAAAATTTTTCCATAGGTTAAGGTTAAACTTCATTTAACTGGAAATGCCATTCTCAGGAACCACTACTTGCCATCCTCCCTGCCAACCATTTTATATATTCAAATATTGCCCTACATATTGAGCGAGAGGTTGGAGGGCTTTACAAAAGGCAATGTCAAAATATATACAGTGATAGGGATCTTATAAATCACTTTTCTCAAGCAGAGAGATCTGTGTGTGAGTGTGCGTGTGTGTGTGCGCGCGCACGCACACACCCAGCGACCTTTATTAAGCTGGCCAGATGTTCAGTACATACTTAAGTCTTTTTTTTTTTTTTTTTTTTGCGGTACGCGGGCCTCTCACTGTTGTGGCCTCTCCCGTTGCGGAGCACAGGCTCCGGACGCGCAGGCTCAGCGGCCATGGCTCACGGGCCCAGCCGCTCCGCGGCATGTGGGATCTTCCCAGACCGGGGCACGAACCCGTGTCCCCTGCATCGGCAGGTGGACTCTCAACCACTGCACCACCAGGGAAACCCCTTAAGTCTTTTTTTAAAAAAAATACATTTATTTATTTATTTACTTTTGGCTGCGTTGTGTCTTCGTTGCTGCCCGTGGGCTTTCTCTAGCTGCAGTGAGTGGGGGCTACTCTTTGTTGCGGTGCGTGGGCTTCTCTTGTTGCGGAGCGTGGGCTCTAGGCGCGAGGGCTTCAGTAGTTGCAGCATGCGGACTCGGTAGTTGTGGCTCACCGACTCTAGAGCACAGGCTCAGTCGTTGTGGTGCAAGGGCTTAGTTGCTCCACGGCATGTGAGATCTTTGCGGACCAGGGCTCAAACCCATATCCCCTGCATTGGCAGGTGGATTCTTAACCACTGCACCACCAGGGAAGTCCCATAGTAGGTCTTGACCAGGCTGGTTCACTACAGTGCCCCACCTTGCCTCCTTGCCTGCGCTCCCCATCTCACCCAGACCCCACACATAGAGACACCTCTCAGAACCCACACACATGACTGGTTCAGGCAGCAACTGTCTACTCGTGATGAATGCTCTTAGGCGTAAGCCTTCAGAGCGGCCGATAATTTGGCAATTAACTAGCAGGCTGAAGGAATACAGTTTGAATCCTTTGATAAAGCTTGGCGTGCCTCAGCACTATCTCCTTTTGTTCAGAGAAATATATTTTCATCAGTGTTAACAAATACTCATTCTAGACCTGGCATGAGGCACTCACATTTTTCTCTATAGTCCGAGCTGCCTCTTATTTTTTCTCTAATCTTCATCATTTCTTAATGCCCAGTATAAGCCCTGCCTCTGTGCTGACTTTTCTTACTTCTGTAGCTTGTCTTCTACCCTCCATTCGAATTTCATCCATTATAAGTTGTCACATTCATACTCCTGAACTCTGCTTTAATGTTTTCTCATTGATTCAAAAATAATTTTCCCAATTAAAATGTAAGTGTTTTAGGGCAAGGAGTGTGTCTTATAGATTAGTCCTGCTTTCTGCATGTTATAACACCAAACCAAGTGTGGAGTAATGCCCAACCCTGCAAACCCTCAGATCCGTTACTTATGTAGCGAGATTCTTCAGGACAGCCAGTTCCATTCTCCATGTGAAAATTGATGGTGACTTGATGAGTATGAATTTGTTGGTTGATTTAGGGACCAGTGAAATTCGAGGGTATGGTTGTGATTTTCACTGAGGCAGAGTGGAAGAGACTGAGCCTTGAGCAGAGGAACCTATTCAAAGAAGTGATGCTGGAGAATTTCAGGAATCTAGTCCTGTTGGGTGAGGGTATGTTCTCTTTCCTTAATTTTTCCATTCATATATTTATTGACCATATAGCCAGCCAATGTTCTAAGCTCTTAGAACACATCTCTGAATAAAACAATAAAGCATTTTTTTGGTCATTCTAGTATAGTGACATATACAATAAATAGCATATATAAGTAAATTATGTATGTTAGAGGATAATAAGCTCTACATAGTTTTAAAATATGTATAATATATACAAATATAAGTAGAGCAGAATAAGGGGGATCCAGGGTGCCGGGGTGTAGAGGCAGGGGTGGGTGATCAGGGTAGGCCTCTGTGAGGAGATGGGTGTGAGTAAAGGCTTGAAGGAGGTAAGGAAGTTAGATATGTGGATGTAGTGGGAGACTCTTCTGTGCTGGGGAACAACCAGTGCTGAGACCCCGAGATAGGAAAGGAAGGAGGCCGGCGTGATCAGAGCACAGAGAGCAAGGAGGAGAGGAAGGTAATAAGAGAGGCCTCTCTGTGTCCTAGAAGTTAAAAAAGCTTATAGTGTAATTAAATCTGTCCGTTTTGTGTTTTATAGGTTATTTGATATTATAATCATATTTTTCTTCATTTATTTAAAACCTGAAACAGATTATTTGTCTAGGATGGTAAATACAAAATTATTCTGGATATTCCTGCATTCTTAAGAGTCCTGTTTTCAGACTTGCACATAAATTTCTGTCAGAAGCTTTTTCAAGAATTTTCTCTATTTGGCATAGCTATGAATTAATTAGTTCTGATTTATTTTTGTCTGCTTGGATCTGTTATGAACTGTTTTCCTCGGTTTGAATTGGCCCAATTTCACTCCACTTGGCTTCTGACCTAGTTTCTCCATCTGTCTCAGTGAAGAGTCACCCATTTAAATTTGCTTTCAGCTGGCCAAACTAATTTGGTCTTGTTTTTACCTTGTTTCGTCTGGTGGTCTTCTTCTCTGTCTCTGTGCTCATGCATTTCATTGATTCTGAGAACTATATTAAAATTATCTCAAAGTAAATTAATCTTTACATGGAAACTTTGGATCCTGTTGGGTCCATTTCATACTTCAAACTGTTTTGCTGCACTTGATTCATCCTTCCTTTTCTCTATATATTTTTCTTTTATTGATGAATTACTTAAAACAAATCCCAAATAATGTGACATACCACTCCTAAATATATCACAATGTAACTAATAAATAAGGACTTTTTTTTTTATATGTAACCACATTATCTGTAGGGCTTCAGTATCATCTGACACTTGGTCTATGTTCAAATTTACCTGATCATCTCAAAAAAGTCTTTTTGAGAATTTGAATCAGGATCCAGACAAGATCCACACATTCCATTTTTTAAAAATATTCCTTAAATCTGTATCAGTTCTTCCTCCCTCTTCTGGTTTTTCTCTCAAGGCCGTGGATCTGTTTGTAATTCTCTGAATCTAGAATATAAATCTATTTTAGATAATATTCTAAAGTAGTTTTTACATAGTAGATCGTAAATCAAGGGAGAATAGTTTTGAACTTTATCAAGAAGTGTTCACCAGGGACTTCCCTGGTGGCGCAGTGGTTAAGAATCCGCCTGCCAATGCAGGGGACACAGGTTCAATCCCTGGTCTGGGAAGATCCCACATGCTGAGGAGCAGCTAAGCCCGTGTGCCACAACTACTAAGCCTGTGCTCTAGAGCCTACAAGCCACAACTACTGAGCCTGCATGCCACAACTACTGGTGCCCACATGCCTAGAGCCTGCTCACCACAAGTAGAGAAAGCCCACGTGGAGCAGTGAAGACCCAATGCAGCCATAAATAGATAGATAGATATCTAGATAGATAGATAGATAGATAAAATGCCATTTGCAGAAAAAAAAAACAGACGTGTTCATCAGCATGAAGAACATGGGAATTTCCCTGGTGGTCCATTGGTTAGGGCTCGGCGCTTTTACTGCCGTGGCCCGTGTTCAATCCCTGGTCAGGGAACTAAGAACCTGCAAGCCGCGCAGCACGACTGGAAAAGAAAAAAAAAAGAAAACATCACATGACCAATGGCATTGCTGGTTGTAGTGTTTGAGTTACC
The DNA here is from genome assembly GCF_949774975.1 of Lagenorhynchus albirostris. NCBI lineage: Eukaryota > Metazoa > Chordata > Mammalia > Artiodactyla > Delphinidae > Lagenorhynchus > Lagenorhynchus albirostris. The sequence goes on along the minus strand of NC_083104.1, from coordinate 39,765,614 downwards.
ACCCATACAGCACACCTATGTCTGTCACCAATATAGTATACACATGTCATCAGTAAGGCACATCCATGTCTGTCTGCATTTGTAACTGTCATGTCCACAGTGATCTGCCTGTAGCTGTAAGCATCTCATTGCTTCATTATGTCTCCTAATGTAGTCCTGTGAAATTCATATTGAAATACATAATTTTTTATTGTAAATTACTTGCTTTTATTTCTCTTTTATATTTTGGTTAGGGCATTACATTCTTTTTTAAAAATTCTGTGTATGGGGACATTTTATTAAATATGAATCTCATTGCAAGACAGTAAATGAGATGTTACAAGACATAGACTATGAAAAGGAGCCTTTGATTCTGACAGTATTGAGAACGTGTCTGTCTTCTGCCTAACCTTTTAAGTTCTTTCTTAATTAACTCTGTTCCTATCACTTATTCATGCAAAAGTATTTATTAACTATTATATGTTAGGTCCAGTTCTGGGTTCTTGGAATATACCAGTAGTATATTTGGGAGAAGGGTGTTCCAGACATCGGAACCAGCCAGTGCAAGGCATCAGGAGGGAGTTCAGTGTGACTCAGATTGGAGGGAATGAAGGATGGAGTATAGATGGAGTCAGAAAGCCGATAGGTTGTGAAAGAATGTGGAACCCAGTGGGCCACTCTCAGGGCTTGGTTTTTACTCTGAACATTACGGGGTTTCTTGGGTTTTTTTAAAGTAAGGTAAAGAGTTCTATTTATTAGGAATGTAGAATAAAGAAGGAAGAGATTGGAATGGGCTTTAGTCACCTGCTCCCATCCCATTCTTCTATTCCTGATCCCAGGGCAGAACTCTCATGGCTCTAGGGAATACTTCCTTTGGATGGATGAGGGTCCTGGCAAGATTGGTCTCAGTAGATCCTCTGGAGCAGCATGGCTTAGCCACCCCTCATTCTGTCCTGAGAGTAGTCAGTGCAGTTGGACTGGGTGTCTGGGAATCTCCTGATCAGGAAATCTGGATGGCTTTGTAGCCCTGGACTGTGGTCAAAGCCCAGAATACCTCCTGTCCCCAGATTTAGTCTATAGGCCAAATTTGGTTAGTTTTTCCCCAAACAGATTATTCTATGTCAGGGGGTTTAATTCTCACTGGCTTCTTTTCTCCAGAGACCTAGTCAAAGCAGCAAGAATCTCATTATTTGCTTCGAAGCTTTTTTTTTTTTTCCCTTAAGGACAGGTTTAGTAGAAAATAATCCTTTGTATGCTGATTAGTTCAGAGTTATCTGTGGTTTGTATAGTATTTAAGAGCACATCCCAAACCCTGTTTTGTTTCTTCTTTCTTTGTGACTGTGAACAAGTTACTTAACCCTGCTAAACTATTCTCTGCTGCCTTCTGCATTGGAGACACCAGACTGAGTGACTCCTACATCAATCTACTCTTTCTTCTCATAGGAAAAGTCACAAAGTACGTTCCCCTGTAGGTCATAGGATTGTTCTCTCTTGTTGGAAATAAACGGTTGTAGCTGTGTGTGTCAGTGTAACTGGTTATGGCTTAGGAGATAATTTTAGTGTAAGTGCAGATACAAAGTTGAAGATGCCTCTGATACTTACTTGGAAGATTATTTATTGGAATAATATATAGAATAATAGGTTCTGCTGTGGGTTTTTGGGGGGGTTTTTTTGATTCAAGTAAAAGATGTAAAATGTAAAAACTGACTACAGTACATAATCTGAATCTAATCATAGGAAAATGTCGGCAACATTCTATACATATTCTAGAACATGAGGAATGTTCCCTAAAAAAAGAACCCTATTCTTCAAAAATGCCAGTCTCATGAAAGAGACACTAAAGGAAACTAAAGAAACATGAAAACTAATTGTAATATCTGATAGTAGACTAAATCCTGTACTGTAGGGAAAATGCTATAAAGGACATTATTGGATCAATTGACAAAATTGGAATATATATGATAGTTAAAGTATTATGTAAATGTTAAATTTACCAGAGTTCAAGCGGAAGTTTTCGTGGGGCAACTGAGAAGGACACAGTTAAGATGGAGTTTCCAGCCCAGTGAGTCTGAGGGCCAGACCGTGACCCCATAAAGCATGATCTCCTGTCCAGACTGTGGCAGGTGTTGAAGCAACTTTCAAATTCTGCCCCTACTGTGGAAAACCTTTACCTACAGAGGAGCACGAGGGGTCCCAGACCTTTGTCAAGCCGTCTATGTCATCCTCCCAAGCTTGGACTCCTCCCCTGAAATCTACATTCATATATATCAGACTGCCTGCTTGACATCTATTGGATGTCCCGTAAGTGTCTCCACATGCCCAGAACTAAGCTCCTAATATGACTGCCGCCCCCGCACCTGCCCCTTCCATAGACTATCCCATCGAGGTAACAGCAGTTCAGTTTATTCAGTTTCTCAGACCATGAAGTCATCCTCAAGTCCTCTTTCTCTCCCACCCCATGACTGCAGCGCTCCAGCAGATCTCATCATCTCTCCCTTTAAAAGTCAATGCCGAGGGCTTCCCTGGTGGCGCAGTGGTTGAGAGTCCGCCTGCCGATGCAGGGAACACGGGTTCGTGCCCCGGTCCGGGAAGATCCCACATGCCGCGGAGCAGCTGGGCCCGTGAGCCATGGCCGCTGAGCCTGCGCGTCCGCAACGGGAGAGGCCACAACAGTGAGAGGCCCGCGTAACGAAAAGAAAAAAAAAGTCAATGCCGAGGACTTCCCTGATGGCACAGTGGTTAAGAATCCACCTGCCAATGGAGGGGACACAGGTTCGATCCTTGGTCTGGGAAGATCCCACATGCCGCGGAACAACTAAGCCCATGCACCACAACTACTGAGCCTGTGCTCTAGAGCCCACAAGCCACAATTACTGAGCCCATGTGCCACAACTACTGAAGTCTGTGCGCCTAGAGCCTGTGCTCCACAACAAGAGAAGCCACTGCAATGAGAAGCCCGTGCACCACAATGAAGAGTAGCCCCCACGTGCCTCAACTAGAGAAAGCCCGCATGCAGCAACAAAGACCCAACGCAGCCAAAAATAAATAAATAAATTTATTTAAAAAAAAAATTTACCAGAGTTGATAACTGTATTGTGGTTATGAAAGTGAATATCCCGGGCTTCCCTGGTGGCGCAGTGGTTGAGAGTCCGCCTGCCGAAGCAGGGGACGCGGGTTCCTGCCCCGATCCGGGAAGATCCCACATGCCACGGAGCATCTGGGCCCGTGAGCCATGGCCATTGAGCCTGCGCGTCCAGAGCCTGTGCTCCGCAACAGGAGAGGCCACAACAGTGAGAGGCCCGCGTACCGCAAAAAAAAAAAAAAAAAAAAAAAAGTGAATATCCCTACTTTTATGAGACACACACTGAAGTATTTAGGGGTAAAGGGCATTGATGTATGCAGTTTACTCTCAAATGATTCAAAGAAAAAAAATATATATACATATATGTATACACACATATACATACATAACATACAAATGTTAGCAGTAGGTAATTAGGGTAAAGGGTATACAGCTGTTCTTTGTATTGTCCTTATTCTTGCACCTTTTCTGTACATTTGAAATTATTTCCAAATAAAAAGTCCAAAGAAGTTGAATGGAAATATAGGTCTGGTGAAGCATGTCTTAGAGAGACAGACATTAACGGCTGTGAATGATTAATGGGCCAGATCTTACTATGAGACAAGGAAGAAAAGCCCAGCGAGCCCTTCCTCTGACTACTTTGACTGAAAACTTTCTTTCTTCAGCAGATTCAAAGCCAGAAGTCCGTCCCTGGCCCCTTTGCCCTCTGCCCTCTGGCCTTTGACGGTCAGCAATTTCTCAGCCACCATGAGCTCTGCAGTCATCTTATTCCATATTCATGTGCAGGAAATCAACTCCAACCAGGGGATCCTTGCCCAAATGACCACCAGCAGCGGCAGCAACAACATTCTGATAAAAACCACTGGGGTGCCAAAGCAGAAGATCAAGGAATGGGATCTACACCTTTGTTTTGGAGAACAAATGAGAAGGGGACTTAAGTGGTTTTCTCTAGCCCACCCCAGGGACCACCAGTAAGCTCTCAGGGAGGCAACAAAGTGTTGAAGGTACAGCTCAGTCCAGCCCAGAGGGTAAGCTCTGGGGAAGCAGACAACATTCCTGAGAGGGTAGAACTCTCAGGATTTGGAGCAGTCAGGTTTAGAGGTGTGGACCAGGTTTTAGCCAGAAGTCAAACCTCTTCAGACACAGGCTGTCACGAGCAGAGATATCTCCTGTGCAGAAAGTGTGGGTGAAGCTTTAGCAGGAAGTCACATCTCAACAGACATCAGAGGACACACAGGGGAAAAGCCTTATATATGTGGGGAGTTGTGGTCAAGGCTTTATAGATAAGTCACCCCTCTACAACCACCAGAGTACACACTCAGGTGAGAAGCTTTATGTATGCAGGGAAGTGTGGGCAAGCTTTTAGCCACAAGTCACACACACACAAGGGAGAAGAAGCCCTTTGCATGATGTGTGGGCGAGGCATTAGTGAAAAGTCAGACCTCATTAAGCACCAGAGGATTCACACAGGGGATAAGCCTTATGTGTGCAGGAACTGTAGCCAAGGCTTTAGGGTGAAATCACACCTCATCACACACCACAGGACATGTTCATATGAGAAGCCTTTTGTTTGCAGGGAGTGTGGGTGGGGTTTTAGCCACAAGATAATCCTAAACGCACACCAGAGGACACCCATAGGAGAGAAGCCTTACGAGTTGCAGGGTATGTGGGCGAGACTTCAGCCACAAGTCAGCTCTCAGCACGCATCAGAGGGTGCACTCAGGGGAAAAGTCTTATGTGTGCAGGGAATGTGGGCAAGGCTTTGGCCATAAGTCAGCCCTCATCAGACACCAGAGAACACACTCAGGGAAAAGCCTTAGGTGTGCGAGGAGTGAGAGTATGATTTTAGCAACAAGGCAGTTGGCAGCCACATCAGAGGGCACACTCAAGGGAGAAGGCTTGATTGTGAGGTAGTGTGGGTGAGGCTTTAGCTGGACATCACTCCTTATCACAGAGCAGAGGACATGCTCAGAGAGAAGCCTGACAGGGAGTGAGGGTAAGGTGTTAGCTGGAGGTGACCTCATAAGAAACACTGGGAGTCAAATCTCTCCACCATCCATTACCACCCTGCTAGAGCTCTGCAAGGGCTTCAGGGACAGTCTTCTGACCCCTTACACCCTCTGTGAGTGTGAAGATGGCAGAGGTCTAGCCTCTGAGAACAGAGGTACCAAGTGATGGTCCTCTTGGAGAAGTGGTCTTTGCTTCTACCTACTTCCTTCTTCAGCTGTGTCCTTCTGTTGGCTTCTATGACACTTTCCTGTTCTATTTTTGTCTACATCTCTAGCCTTTGATGCATCCTCTTTTTTTTTTTTAACATCTTCATTGGGGTATAATTGCTTTACAGTGGTGTGTTAGTTTCTGCTTTATAACAAAGTGAATCAGTTATACATATACATATGTTCCCATATCTCTTCCCTCTTGCGTCTCCCTCCCTCCCACCCTCCCTATCCCACCCCTCCAGGCGGTCACAAAGCGCCAAGCCGATATCCCTGTGCCATGCGGCTGCTTCCCACTAGCTATCTACCTTACGTTTGGTAGTGTGTATATGTCCATGCCTCTCTCTCGCCCTGTCACAGCTCACCCTTCCCCCTCCCCATATCCTCAAGTCCATTCTCCATTAGGTCTGTGTCTTTATTCCTGTCTTACCCCTAGGTTCTTCATGACTTTTTTTTTCTTAAATTCCATATATATGTGTTAGCATACGGTATTTGTCTTTCTCCTTCTGAGTTACTTCACTCTGTATGACAGACTCTAGGTCTATCCACCTCATTACAAATAGCTCAATTTCGTTTCTTTTTATGGCTGAGTAATATTCCATTGTATATATGTGCCACATCTTCTTTATCCATTCATCCATGATGGGCACTTAGGTTGTTTCCGTCTCCAGGCTATTGTAAATAGAGCTACAATGAACATTTTGGTACATGACTCTTTTTGAATTTTGGTTTTCTCAGGGTATATGCCCAGTAGTGGGATTGCTGGGTCATATGGTAGTTCTATTTGTAGTTTTTTAAGGAACCTCCATACTGTTTTCCACAGTGGCTGTACCAATTCACATTCCCACCAGCAGTGCAAGAGTGTCCCTTTTCTCCACACCCTCTCCAGCATTTACTGTTTCTAGATTTTTTGATGATGGCCATTCTGACTGGTGTGAGATGATATCTCATTGTAGTTTTGATTTGCATTTCTCTAATGATTAATGATGTTGAGCATTCTTTCATGTGTTAGTTGGCAGTCTGTATATCTTCTTTGGAGAAATGTCTATTTAGGTCTTCTGCCCATTTTTGGATTGGGTTGTTTGTTTTTTTGTTATTGAGCTGCTTGTAAATTTTGGAGATTAATCCTTTGTCAGTTGCTTCATTTGCAAATATTTTCTCCCATTCTGAGGGTTGTCTTTTGGTCTTGTTTATGGTTTCCTTTGCTGTGCAAAAGCTTTGAAGTTTCATTAGGTCCCATTTGTTTATTTTTGTTTTTATTTCCATTTCTCTAGGAGGTGGGTCAGAAAGGATCTTGCTGTGATTTATGTCATAGAGTGTTCTGCGTATGTTTTCCTCTAAGAGTTTGATAGTTTCTGGCCTTACATTTAGGTCTTTAATCCATTTTGAGCTTATTTTTGTGTATGGTGTTAGGGAGTGATCTAATCTCATGCTTTTACATGTACCTGTCCAGTTTTCCCAGCACCACTTATTGAAGAGGCTGTCCTTTCTCCACTGTACATTCCTGCCACCTTTATCAAAGATAAGGTGTCCATATGTGCGTGGGTTTATCTCTGGGCTTTCTATCCTGTTCCATTGACCTATCTTTCTGTTTTTGTGCCAGTACCATACTGTCTTGATTACTGTAGCTTTGTAGTATAGTCTGAAGTCAGGGAGCCTGATTCCTCCAGCTCCGTTTTTCGTTCTCAAGATTGCTTTGGCTATTCGGGATCTTTTGTGTTTCCATACAAATTGTGAAATTTTTTGTTCTAGTTCTGTGAAAAAATGCCAGTGGTAGTTTGATAGGGATTGCATTGAATCTATAGATTGCTTTGGGTAATAGAGTCATTTTCACAATGTTGATTCTTCCAATCCATGAACATGGTATATCTCTCCATCTATTTGTATCATCTTTAATTTCTTTCATCAGTGTCTTATAATTTTCTGCATACAGGTCTTTTGTCTCCTTAGGTAGGTTTATTCCTAGATATTTTATTCTTTTTGTTGCAATGGTAAATGGGAGTGTTTTCTTGATTTCACTTTCAGATTTTTCATCATTAGTATATAGGAATGCCAGAGATTTCTGTGCATTAATTTTGTATCCTGCTACTTTACCAAATTCATTGATTAGCTCTAGTAGTTTTCTGGTAGCATCTTTAGGATTCTCTATGTATAGTATCATGTCATCTGCAAACAGTGACAGCTTTACTTCTTCTTTTCCGATTTGGATTCCTTTTCTTCTCTGATTGCTGTGGCTAAAACTTCCAAAACTATGTTGAATAAGAGTGGTGAGAGTGGGCAACCTTGTCTTGTTCCTGATCTTAGTGGAAATGCTTTCAGTTTTTCACCATTGAGGATGATGTTGGCTGTGGGCTTGTCATATATGGCCTTTATTATGTTGAGGAAAGTTCCCTCTATGCCTACTTTCTGCAGGGTTTTTATCATAAATGGGTGTTGAATTTTGTCAAAAGCTTTCTCTGCATCTATTGGGATGATCATATGGTTTTTCTCCTTCAATTTGTTAATGTGGTTTATCACATTGATAGATTTGCGTATATTGAAGAATCCTTGTGATGCATCCTCTATACCCCACTTTAAGTATTACTCAGGGTTCAGTCTCACCCTCCAATTTGAGGGACTCCTTAACCATGTCTCCTTCCTAACCCTCCAGTTCCAAACCCAGGTCCCTTTAACCACACCCCCAAATTCTTCAGTCTCAGGATCTAAACCTCAAAACCATGCTATTTGGCCCTCCAAGGACAGGGATAAGGTTACTAGCAATGCCCCACCATTGGCCTTCCAATACCAGGTTTTAGGGTTTTTAAACACAGCCCCTCCTGAGCCCTTCAATATCAGTGCCCAGTCTTTTAGCCACACTCTCACATCAGTCCTCCAGTAATTGTTGTAAGGCCCTTTGAACCAAACCCACTCTCACTTATCTTACATTCCCAGGGCCCATGTGGCCCAGGTTCCTGAGTGTTCACCTAAATTTATTCTTGGCCCTAGTGCTATATGTCAGTGGGTATACCCTGGAGGGCTGTCTGCTCAGGCCCCAGTGTCTTTATTTGCCAAGAGGATATTTGCCACAGAGAGGGAGGAGAGAGATTTTTTGTAACACCCCCCACCACCACCACCAAAATCTGGCTTGGTTTGGGGCTGGAGGAGAGATAAAAGGGGTTGTTGGTCCAGATGCCTTTGTCCACAGCCTCTCACTTGGAAGTGGTTGTCTCCAAGGTTAGCCTGGTAGGGGGTAAGGGCTGTGAGCACCTGGAGTGTAGGTTCCCCCCACACACTTCAACTCAGGCACTACTGCCCGGTCTACCACCATAGTGCTGCCCCTTTTCCCATGGCCTTAGCTAAAAGCCACAGAGGGAAGTCTGTGTTTTCTCTAGGGGTTGCCGAGCAGAGAAGGGGGGGCCCCTCCACCATCATTCCACGTGACCTCAAAGCTGCTTTCTGATAGGGCAACAAAAGGGGGAAAATTAATAGTCTCACACCTTGCTTTAAACATGATGGGAAAAAAATGTTATTTTCTCTTAAAATCCATGTAGAAACTGTAGAGACAGCACACAAGTCTGGCCCAGCAAGACCACTGTTAGGCCCAGAAATCAGGGAGAGATGCAGAGGGGACCTCTGTCCAGGTGGGTGCAGATAGCTTTGGATGTCTTCCAGTCAGGAGTCACTCCTTCATGGACAGGGGTTAAAATTGGCCCCATCTCTGCAATGATAGTCTTGAGGTGTTGTGAGATCTTCACAATAAAGGATTGTGGGAGGAGACGGGATGGGAAAAGGAGGCAAACACTTCCAGGACTGTTGGGCTTCATAGAATTTCCTGCCAGGGAGGAATAGCTGGATTTTTGCTGTAGGGGCTGGTGGCTCATTTCTTTCTTTCTTTCTTTCTTTTTTTTTATAAATTTGTTTATTTATTTATTTTTGGCTGCATTGGGTGTTCGTTGCTGCGCACAGGCTTTCTGTAGTTGCGGTGAGCGGGGGCTACTCTTCGTTGCAGTGCGTGGGCTTCTCGTTGCAGTGGCTTCTCTTGTTGCGGAGCTTGGGCTTTAGGCGCACAGGCTTCAGTAGTTGTGGCTCGCGGGCCCTAAAGCGCAGCCTCAGTAGTTGTGGCGCACGGGCTTAGTTGCTCCACGGCATGTGGGATCTTCCCGGACCAGGGCTCAAACCCGTGTCCCCTGCCTTGGCAGGCGGATTCTTAACCACTGCACCACCAGGGAAGCCCTGGTGCCTCATTTCTGATGGGTGATAAGGCATCTCAGACTCAGGACTGCAGGACCTGGTAAGTAAAACTGAGATCAAGGCAGCCCCTGTGTTCTTGCTGGCCTTGTCCTTCAACCTCACCCCAAAAGTACTCGGCTTTGTCTCTTTCGGGGTAGTTTCATTTAGCCCTCCAAATGCCTCGCCCCTTTTTCTTGAGCTTTGTCCCCCGGCGCAGATTTCTCCCTTTGTTTCCCAAATTTTCTTTTAATGCTGAAGTGCCCACAGGATGGAACCATGGGGAGGAGGGACCTCTTTGGCTTTGGGAGGGACCAGAGAGGGCAGCCAAGGGGCTACTTGCTGTATCTGCTTGTTTCCCAGCTTCCATGGGGGTGAGGATAGAACCTTTCAACGTCAGCTCAAGTTGCTGTCACTGATTCCCTACCTTCCGCCTCCCTGGGTAATAGAGGCACCCCTACTACCTCACCCTACTTTTGCACAGTTTTAACACGTCAGGGGGTCTGCATTTAGAGCCACTTTCCCATGGGGCTTTGTGGGAGTGATCTCTCGACTCCGTTCCAGGGGTCCTGGTTTTCTGCAGCTGTTTCCATCATCATTCCTTCTTTTCCCTTGCCTTGTTGCCCCTACTTTCCACATCTTGAAGAGGGCATGAAGAGCCCTTCATACCCTGACCTCAGTAATACCTATTTCTGGGCCTTAGTGTGAGAGGTGGAATTAAGGCCCCCAAAACTGGCTTCTGTTATTCAGATGCTGGGCGCTAGGGTAAGCCTCTTCAGGAGAGGAAGAGAGGAGGATGGCCATGAGGCCCAGGCATTTGTGAGTCATAAGGGGATAATGGGCTCTCAGAACCTTAGAGTCCCAGACTCATGAATCCTAAGTGGCTCCTGGAGAACTGGGATAAAGGGAGTATCACATTAGGCATCCAAGGCTGCTCATTTAGGCAAGTGAATCCCACTCTTCATCTTGACCTTGGATGATTCAAGGACTTATGTTCCCCAGGGCCATATATGACCAAAAATAAGCCTCTGGGAGAATTTGTGGAATGATGAATTCATGGGAGGGAATTCTTGGGTAGAAGAGTGTTTGAACTTGGAGATTCCAATTTCATGAGAAAGGATTTTGTGTGGTGGAAGGCTGACAGGTGAGAAAACTTGTGAATGTTCTAAAAGACACTGTGAAGAAGTATCTGTCTTTTGACATATCCAAATTTTGCTGGATTTCTATTTTACTCCCTATTCTCAAGCTGAATCTGTACTGAAAGGATTTTTAATTTTAAAATTTATTTTAAATTATATTTTAATAAATTTTATTTGATTTTAAGTGAAACGTATGCAAATGTAGAAATAGAAAATGAATTTACTTGATTTCAGGTTGAGACAAATACATACAGCCATCTGCTGTAAAGAATCATTTTTAAATTTTAGAAGTTATTCTCATAGGAAATAATGGTCACATAGAAGGTGTATCTGCATCTGGGAGATAGTAGTTGCACAACATGCAGTATCTGTTATGATTTTGTTTTCCCACTATCGAACTTATCTTTGGAAGATGAACCAGTTCTTGAAGTCCAGCTCTCAATCCAGGGCTCTTTCCTTTCTGTCCCACTGACCTTGTCCACTCTGAGTTTTCCAACAGCCGTTAAGTCTTTAAAGCTGTGATTTCTCCTGCTCCTGGGATTCTATCTTGTGTCTGTTGAACCAGTCGGAAGGACAGATCACTTCTGTATATGTGACAGTCCCTAAATGCACATGCATATTCTCATTACAAGCGTGTAAAACATCACATCAGTTATGCAGTCAGCAGTGAAAGCCACAATGACAATACACTGGGTCAGCTCAGAAGCCCCACTCCCAAGGTCACTTTAGCTGCCCTTCCCCACTGTAAACCCATCAACTGAATTTGGGTGCATTTTTCCCCCTTTTGGAAGACCATCCAAGTAGTTTAGTACATGTACATCAGGGGCTAAAGCCACAGCCACCAGGAGACCAGGGAAGGCAGAGTCCATGGGGGACAGCAGGGAGGCTTTTTTCCTTCTCTGGGTTCTCACCCCAGGGTTGGTGCTGCTACCCCTCCCTGTGTGCCTCCTGGCATCCAGTGAGCACCTGGGTGACCTGTATGGCTCCATGGCCACCATGCCACCGTGACTCTACACTGCAGTCCTCAGTGCTTTTGGCCACACCTGCACTCAGCACCCCCTTCCCTCCCACAGGACCAGGTAGGACAGTGACTTAGGCACTTGTGCCCAGCAGAGATATAAAAATTTGAACCTCTCCTCTTTGAAAATACCCCAGGAACTTCCCTGGTGGTCCAGTGGTAAAGAATCCGCCTTATAGTGCAGGGGATGCGGGCTCAATCCCCAGTCAGGGAACTAGATCCTACATGCCGTGGGGCAACTAAGTCCGCGTGCTGCAACTACTGAGCTTGTGCGCCTCAACTAGAGAGCCTGCGTGCCGCAAACTACAGAGCCCACACACTCTGGAACCTGCACGCCACAACTAGAGAGAAGCCCGCACACTGCAATGAGCCTGTGCGCTGCAACGGAAGATCCCGCATGCCTCAGCGAAGACCACATGTGCCGCAACTAAGCCCCGACGCAGCCCCCCCCAAAAAATTAATAATAAATAAATTAATAAATCTAAAAAAAAAGAAAATATCCCAGCTTACTTGAACAGCATGTGGCCTTTGGTCCCCCCTGGGGACAGGGAAGCTTGATCCCTCCTGGAAGCAGCTGCAGTTGGGATAAAGAGGAAGGGAATGTGGAGAATGCTGCTCTGTGCCAGTATTTCTCGCTTTGCATTTCTCACTTTTAAGTGGCTGCCTCATGGTTCAACCAAAGGAACTTTGGTTTCTGAGTGTTTTCACTCCTCAGAAAGTTCTGTCTTCTTTGCTGACATTTACTTCAGCTTTGCAGACCGCTTGGCTAAGGATCACCTTTCAGCTTGACTGCAGAGTTGTCTGTCCCATTGTCAGAGCATTCTCCCCTTGTCTCCTGGAAGAAAGTAAGCAACAATCAAGGCCACATCTAGGGGCTTGTTACAATCCTACCTCTCACCAGTCAGCCTATAAATTTTTATCAAGAGGTAGGACAGTGGGGCCCCACTGGGCGAGAACATTTTCTGATAGATCCCAGTACCATATCCCTGGAACTGGCCTATGGGATCCTTTGCCCTTCTTCCAGAAAGCCATGTCTTTATCACAGCATCACATCCTCATTGCCAAAGGAACATTTAGAGGGATGCTTAGGACTCATGGTGGATTGTCCACAAGTAAAGAAGAGAGACAAGGAAAAAATCCAAATATATGATGTTGGTAACAAGAACAACCAGTCTTTTGTAGGTGAAGAAATCAGAAACGTAGATAATTTGCCCATGTTCACACAACTAATAAGGGGTGGTACTTGGATTCAGCTTGGTATTCAGGAATAAGGATTCCAGGGTAGCATACTGAAGGTTTCCAAGGTGGAAACCTCTGTGATAGGGCACTGCAGAAATAGCACCTGGCAAAAATTTGTGCTTTCTGTGCCTAGAAAGGCCCTTTCCTTATTACTGGGGGTGGGAGGGGCATGGAGGAGGAAAGGGGGAGATCCTTTAGCCAAAGAGCATCACAGGAAGCATACACTGAAATAATGCTATGACTAACTGGGTCATTTGGGGCTTGTCATGGTGGTGGACCACCAGGAAAGCGAAGAGCTATCATATGTAAGTAATCAACCTTGATCATCATGAGTTGCTGACATTGCTTCTCCCCAAGGGGAAGGGAAGAGTACATCTGATCCCAGGGGATTCTCTGATGTGCTTCATACCCAGGGATAATCTTCAGTGGACCCTCACAGCAGTCAACTCTTACATCAGGGTGAAACATGTAAGGGATCAGACGCTTTAGAGATAAAGGTCTGTGTTTCCCCAGTATATAAGCATCTTAGACCTGTAAGTGCTGACTCCGGGGAGAGGAATTATAGTATGGTTGGTAAAGGATGGAGATAATAAGAATCAGTTATGACCTCATGTCTAGTTGCAGTAGTGGGAAATGGCGGGGGGGTTCCCCACTAATCAGCTTATGTTGAGTCTTAAATAGAGATTGTGGCTCACCAGCATCTTGCCTGGCTCTGGGATATGCTGAGCTACACGTAGACCAAAGCATGAACAGGGAAGGATGGCCTTGGACAACTTCTATACTCCATCTCTTGGCCACATCCTTACCATGGCTGTTGCTGAACCCAGGTGAAATCAGAGAGCTCCTTAAGTCCATTTCTCTTGTGTTCGTCCCAGGAGCTTCTCTACTGATGTGGTGCAGGAAGCCTTTCTGGCAATACGCAGATTTGGACCTGCAGGGGAGTTCAGTCTTCCTGTGGAAATGCTTAACAATGGATGATGGAAACCAGTGGGCAGGACCCCAGCTTCTTGGTCTCTGATGGGAGGGAGAGGACTTCCAGCTAGATAAGAGGCCAGTTGTCCACAGTGGTGACCACCTCAGTACCCCTTTCTTGGGTTGGCTTTCTCTTCGCTGTTTTACTCTCCCAGTGCCTCCACTCTTATTTTCTGAGATCACTTCCCAGAATAAACTAGCTACATATAAGCCCTCATTTCCTGCTATGCTGTTATTTCAGGAGAAAAAAAGGCCACTCAACTGTGGCTACACTGCCAGTAACCCAGTTACCACCCAGTCTTCCATAATAGTACCTTTGTAGCGACAGGCAAAGCTGAAAGAGGAGAAAGACTCCATGAAAGTCTCATCTTGTCCACAGTTCCCAGGCCTGTGAGTTAAAAATCTTAAACCACTAACTAGATGACCAACACCCCCCCCAGCCCACCTGCTTATGCAAAATGCTCTGAGAGAGACAGGAGGAGCCAGTTACTCCCAGGACCCCAAATAAGTGTGTAGCTCTTGATGCCCACATGGAAGAGACTTATCTCTGTTTGTGAGAAAACTTTGGACCACAGAGGTTTATATATAACATGCTTTTCAGAGGGACTCAATCACATGAGGATTGTGGCTTCTACTTCTAGGGGGAAAACTGCTGGAATTTCTCAACTTCCATCACTCTTATTTTTTTTTTTTTTTTTTTTTTTTGTACACGGGCCTCTCACTGTTGTGGCCTCTCTATTGCGGAGCACAGGCTCCGGACATGCAGGCTCAGCGACCATGGCTCACGGGCCCAGCCCCTCCGCGGCATGTGGGATCTTCCTGGACCAGGGCACGAACCCGCGTCCCCTGCATCGGCAGGCGGACTCTCAACCCCTGCGCCACCAGGGAAGCCCCATCACTCTTGATTTAACTCACTAACATGTTTCCTTAAGCCTCCAGCCCAGCTCATTTGAGCCACACACCCTCCCTGCCCTACCCTGCCCTCTGCTCCTTTGGAAACCTTCTTCCTCGGTCATCCAGGCTTCTCACTGTGAGAGACTCAGGCAGTCTTGGTCCTCCAACCCTGAATCCTAGCTTTGTACTCCACTGAGCTGGGCTTCTGTCTGAGCTGTCAAAGGGCCTATTTTATTTTGTTAATGCGTTCAGTGAATCAAAGTTCTATTTCTGCTAGACTAATATTACAGTCACTTTCATAAGAAATCAGTCGTGTACTTTGGCCATGGTGCCGTTTCTGTGTTCTACATTCCCTACAGAGGACAGGAATGCTTACTTTAACCTCAGCATAAAGAGTGTGAGATCAACTTACGTGATTTCATTTGGTTTCAACTGCTCTTGGTAAAGTGGTAACTAGAATTGTGTCCTACCCTAATCATAATCTATCAGCTATCTCTGTGCATTACCTAAGTTTATATATGAGAAAGCCACTTTTAACTGTACAGTCTTGTCAAAAACATCGTCAGCAATTAAATGTGCTAAAATAGACAAAGGAAAATAGTGTGAGATTAAGTCATACACTGAGAGGTGTGATTAACTTAACTCTTTCTATCTGAAATCCAAAGAAGGAGAAGAGATCATTTAAATTGTCATTTATTGAGATCTTGGGTTTTTGATCTTATGTGCATGAGTTAGTTTAATCCTCACAGTAACTCTGAAAGTTAAGTATGACTTTCTCATTTAACAACTGAATTGAGTGGAGACAAATATAGCTAAAGTCACATAGCTAGAAAGTGATAGAACCAGGATTTGAATTCCGATCTGTCACCAAAGCTCCAGCTTCTAATCCCTGCACCTCCTTTCCAAACAACTTGAGAGGAAACACTGTGTTCACCCGCACATTCTACCTTTCAAATAACTCAGAACACCCTCACCCCAACCACAATCTCCAAACTGCCAACCTGTTCATTCATATCTTCTTGTGCACACAGGTTTGCCACCAAGTGGGAACCCTCCATTGTCCTCTCTGTCCATTTGTTTCTTGTGTCCAGTTTAATCCTTGGATGATTGTTTCAACTATTTACTTGCTAAGACTAAATATTCCTTGTCCCTTTGATCTTTCACCAAGCCTGCTCATGAAATCCCTGATCTTGGATGATTCCACCAATTGCACATTTCATGGCTGCAACTCACCACAACACATGACAAGGCATGCAACTCATATTCCAAATACAGGGTCACAGAGTTCTTAATTTGCCCTCAGAAATGCCTCGTAATTCTATGTCTCATGAGTCAGTTCCCTTTCCCATTCTTCATAAGTATTATTTCAAACCTTTTCATGCTTTATGAATTTCATCTTTCCCCTCACTTTCAATAGGTGGCTTTGACTCCTGTTTGACAAATGAAAGAGATATTGCTGAAGAAAGAGCCAACATCCCCACAATGAAACATGCAAGCATTCCTATGCCTCTCTCCTATAGTGAAGGAGGAGCTATCTTTAATTCCAAAATTGACCTTTTCCTCTAAAGTATGTTTGCGTCCTAGTCCCTCCTGCTTCTCAGGAATTTTAATGATTCTAAATTATGTTTATTGTAAACCAATCCGTCTCTAATGACTCTACTTCCTTAGCATTTAAGCATGTTCAAATTATTACTATTCTGAAAAATTCTCTTCTAATCCCATTTTCTTTCCATCTACTGTATCTCTTAACAAACTTGGAAGTAATCCCCATTTATCCATTCTTTCATCCCAAACACTTCTCAGTCCTCTCCACTCTTTTCTGTACCCACCATTTAGTGGACACTGTTGTTGGAGCCCAGCAATAATATTTTTTAATCCCCCTTTTTTCTCAGTCTTCATTTCTTTTGCAGCCTCAGCAGAATTTGATTACCTTTTTCTTATTCCTATCCTCTCCCCACACTCCTTCAACTGTTTTCCAGCTTCTGTGGTCACCCTCAGCCTTTTGTAGGGTACTTCACCACCACATGCTGGATTGTTTCAGTCCCAGCATTCTCCTGCCTCCCCTCCACTCTGTGCACTCTGTTTGCCAGTCACATCCATTCCCTTCACTTAAATCTCTAGTCATTTCACTCTACTCAGTCACCAAGGATGTCTTCTCTACAGTGGCCATATAAGTGGGGACTGAGGGGCACGTGGAGCAAGAAATATTCACAGGTACAGAGCTTTAAGGATTAGATATGAAAAATGGAGGGAAGGAGAGTGCTTCTTCTGGCTGCTTACCGATAGCTGGGGCTCCTGATCAGTCTCTCTTGTCAGTTTGCCTGGTGTTTTCAGCTGGCCTTTGTTTAGCTTTGCGGGGGAGAATGCCGCAACTAAAATATCCCACATGTTGCAACTAAAAAGGTCCTGCATGCTACAGCTAAAGATTCCACATGCCACAACTAAGACCCGGCACAGCCTAGATAGATAGATATTTAAAAAGAAGAAGAAAAAGAAACCAACCAGTCTCCTCTTGAATGGTGAGTGTGCACGCCATACCGTAATGGGCTGCTGAGAAAATGGGGGTGAGCCTGTCAGTGCAGACAACTGATATGGACTTGTCTGTACAGAGATGAAGAAACAGGTAGCCAAAGGGGAAAATGAGGTTAAAATGATTTTGAAAAATGGGAGACACCAAAACATGTTTGAATTCAAAGGGGAAGGACTCAGTGGAGAAGGGTAAAAGTGCAGTAAAGACTAGACAACCAAAAAAGCAAGGAGATGGGATTCAGAGCAACATGGAAGGACTGGCTTAACAGGAAGCAGGACCCATCCTATGTTGTAACAGGAAGATAGAAGAAGATGGGAGCATATGTAGACATACACTTACAGATTCAGTTGTAAGAAGATTCTCTAAGACTCCTAGGTATCCCACTCTAAACCCACAGGTAGTACGACAGTATAAATGCTTCAACCCACTGTCTTCCACACAAAGTAAGCTCCCTACCACTCCAGAGCTACCGCTCTTGCCAAGGTCACAGCAATCTCCATGCTGCCATACTTAGGGGGTACTTTAAGGGCTTCATTATTCTGGACTTCTCAACAGCATTCAACATTGCTTCATTATCTAAACACTCTTTTCTCTTGACTTTCCTGATCCACACACCCTCGGTTTTTTCCTTCCTTCTCTGGCTATTTCTTCATCTCCTTTGTTGGCTTGTGCAAGTATTTGTTTTCATAAGTTCTATATAAATTCAAGGCTCCTCACTACTTTCAGTTTGTAGATTGTCATGATAATGGCCCCCAATGATTCATACCTCCCACTGTCCATGCCCTATGTGTGGACTCTGGGCTTGGCCATGTGACTTGGCCTTTGTCAATGGGATATCAGCAAACATGACACAAGCAGAAGCGTGATGAGCTTGTGAATGGGGGCCTGCTCTCTTGGAACCTTGAAACAACCATGCTATGAAGCAGCTCAGGATGAAAGACCACATTGGACCCAAATGCTGAATGCAGCCATGTGAGTGAGTCCCAGTGAGCCCAGCAGAATCACCCAGCCAATCCACAGACACATAAGAATGAATCGTTGTTATTGTTGTTGTTTTTTAATATTTATTTATTTATTTATTTTTGGCTGTGTCAGGTCTTAGTTGTGGCACATGGGATCTTTCACTGCAGCACGCGGGCTCTTTGTTATAGCTCATGGGCTTCTCTCTAGTTGTGGTGCGTGGGCTCTGTAGTTGTGGAGCGCGGGCTCCAGAGCACGTGGGCTCTGTAGTTTGTGGCACGTGGCCTCTCTAGTTGTGGCGCATGGGCTCAGTAGTTGGGGTGTGCGGGCTTAATTGCTGCATGGCATGTGGGATCTTAGTTTCCCGACCAGGGACCGAACCCATCTCCCCTGCATTGGAAGGCGGATTCTTAACCACTGGACCACCAGTGACGTCTCTAAGTCATTGTTTTAAGCCACAAAATCTTGAGGTGATTTGTCATGCAGCAATAGATAACTGTCATCCTCAGCTACAGCAGAGACATGGCTAGCTTTAGTGGCTTTGTGCAAATCAGAAAAAAAAGTGAGTCATAACAATATGCCTCTACTGGGCAGACATACTTTTGTTCAAATGAAAGGTGCCCCTTCTTCCAGGATGCAGCCCTGTGCCAGGTGCACAGCATGGATTTGAGCCCACAGTCAGCTCCGTCACTGGGTGCCTCATGCACTACATAAGCTGCACACTGTGTGTGAACCTCCTGGGAGATTTCTTCACGATTCTCCCTTTTTTTTTTTAATTAATCTATTTTATTTATTTATTTTTGGCTGCGTTGGGTCTTCGTTGCTGTGCGCAGGCTTTCTCTAGTTGCAGCGAGCGGGGGCTACTCTTCGTTGCAGTGCACAGGCTTCTCATTGTGGTGGCTTCATCTTAGAGCACAGGCTCTAGGCGCGTGGGCTTCAGTAGTTGTGGCATGTGGGCTCAGTAGTTGTGGCTCGCGGGCTCTAGAGCACAGGCTCAGTAATTGTGGCGCACGGGCTTAGTTGCTCTGCAGCATGTGGGATCTTCCCGCACCAGGGCTCGAACCTGTGTCCCCTGCGTTGGCAGGCGGATTCTTAACCACTGCGCTACTAGGCAAGTCCCACAATTCTCTCTTTACTTAGCATAGACCAGAAACTTGACTTCAGGACAGATTTAATTATTCCAGTTAGGGATAGAGAGACAGTACATAGAGTAGTGCTCCCAGCCTGCAGGATTCAGTAGAATACTGACTTTTATTAAGGAAAATAGACCAAATGTTGCTAATACAGTCACTGCATTTTTCAGGCAAGTCAGTTAGGCAAGCCCCTCCTTGAAAAAAGATGAACAGTTCTCAGAAAAAAAGGAGCCATCATTCCTCTGAACCACCCATGAACATTCCAGAGAAGAGGTAGATAGAGAGTTAGATTCTAGAAGAGGTAGCAGTGAGGAGCTAGGCTCTTATGCAGGTGGCGGTGCCCAGCAGAGATGGCACAATGAGCCCCAGGCCTCCCTGGTCCTAGGAGAATGCTCTGGACCAGAGCTCTGCGAGAAAAGGCTGGGCAACGCCATCACTCTTCACAGACCAACAGGCCTGCGTCAGGTTGGCCCTGGGCCTCCTGTTCCAGCTGCAAAGTGGATGCCTCCCTCTGGATTGTAGCGCACAGGGCCACAGCGCAACTGGGGCTCCTCTTCCTCATACCAGCGCTGTTCACTGAAGTCGGGAAAGAAGGCTGCGATCTCTCTACTGGCTGAAACCACAGAGTCTGTAAGGGGAGGTAAAAAAGAGAAGGGGTTCTCATAGGGAGTTTAGGATGGAGGCAAGAGGCAAGCATAATCAGGTTCAGAAACCAGAGCCTATACTTCTCCTGCCCCTAAGTCCTGGGGCCGCATCTGCTGAGGTGGCCACAAAGGGCCAGAAACACAACTGGGAAGAAAGCTCACTGAGGGACCTGGCTCTCAACCCCACCATATGCCTGCCCACCAACCTCAAACCAGCTTCACTTATTAAATACAGTGGACACAGGAGGCAGACTCACCTGAGCCATGGGTTGTATTACGGGTGTCAGTGAGGCCGAAACTCCCACGAATTGAATCTGGAGCCACGTGGCGTGCTCGAAACACTCTGGTGGGTCCCATCACTGTCCTCCAGAGCTGGATGGCATCCTTGTGGGCGAGGATGTAGGCTCGGATTGGCCCACTGTGAATAAATGGAGCACACGTCAGGAATCTGGCTATCGGGTCCAGGAGGGCATACCATGAGTAGAGCACAAATAAAGGCACACTGGACATCCTGAGAGTCTCCTTGCCTTTCTAGTTGAGTGCCAATACTGCTTCAAATAAAAGGTGATGGAAGGCCACTGCGGATGATCAAGAAAGGCCACAGGGATCAGAAGAGTTGCTAGGCAGCATTCAACAATACTCTTCTACAGCCCCTGGAGCAGTTAACTACCATGGGACAAGTGGCCACAAGGTCAGTGTTGGCCCAAGCCCATGTTTCTTCAGACACTTGACACTGGTTACAAGTTTAAAGAGTGGCAAATAAAATTAACAAATCTATTTAGGGGGCAGGGGAAATAAGTCTCAGTGGATGAAGATGTTATAACCAAAATGAGAAATACCTGGCCATGAACTCCACCAGCCGCTGATAGAAAAAATGCCCTGCAAAGAGAGTACCTTCATCAAGACACTGGTGCCAAGAGAACTTTTTATACTTCTGACTCCCTATTTGGAATGATAAAAACTGTTTTAGAGAAAAGAACAAGGACCTTGGCGTCTGACATACCTGGGTCTGAATCCAGGCTCTCCAACTTGCAACCTGTGTAGTTTCGGGTAAATCATTAACTTCCCTAATTTAGTTTTCTAATTTGTGTGCTGGGGACATAACAATACCTACTTCATGGGGTTGCTGGGGAATTAAAAGAAATCATGAGCCTTTGGACAATGTCTGACAGAGTAAATTGGTAACTAGTGATAGTATCAGGACATAAAACTAAGTTACTTGTTGGGACCATGACGTAGAACCCTCCT
This sequence comes from Lagenorhynchus albirostris, assembly GCF_949774975.1. Classification (NCBI taxonomy): domain Eukaryota; kingdom Metazoa; phylum Chordata; class Mammalia; order Artiodactyla; family Delphinidae; genus Lagenorhynchus; species Lagenorhynchus albirostris. Next base: position 39,744,354 of record NC_083104.1, on the reverse strand, counting down.
AGAAAACATTTAAAAAATACTGATAATCATGAAAAGTTTGTGTATAAACCAAGATTTTAGAAGACTGGCTGCAATTTTACGGTTCGTAGGTCAGAGAGAGCCTGACATTGTGTGGCCAGGTAAAATCTCTCTTGTGATAGAGAAGCCTCCCACTCAAGAGGACTGTTGGTCCTACCTTCATGCTCTTGGTAAAACTTCTGGCAATCTTCCTTTCTCCACAGAAGTTCTCTCATTCGTACAATAAGGAACTTGTTGCTCAGAATCTGCTGATGAACAGCCTGGATAAACACCACCCCAAAGATAAAAGTCAGTCAAAGGGACCATTTGAGTGAATGGGAGACCCAGGCAGACCAAAAGAACCCTGAGGACCCTTCAGAGCCTAGGACTTGAGGGTCTGTCCCATTGGTGGGTCAAAAGAAAAGAGACGCCCTGTTGCTGTCTTGAAGATGGAGTGAGCCATGTGATGAGGAATGTGAGTGGACTCTAAAAATGGTAGGCCCCACCTGAAGGCCGGCAAGGACATGGGGGTCTATCTCAGTCCTATAACCACAGAAACCAAATTCTGCCAACCTGAATGAGTATCAAAGTGGATTCTTCCCCAGACCCTTTAGATAAGGGCCCAGTCAGCCGATACCTGGAATTTGGCTTGTGAAACTCTAAGGAGAGAACCCAGCCCTCAGCCAAACCTACTGGACCTCTAAATTCTAGAACTGTGAGATAATGAGTGTTGTTTTAAGCTGCTAAGTTTGTGGTAATTTGTTACACATTAGTAGAGAACTAATATACGTACATTGTCTTGAGGTTTGGTTTTTATTATTGTATTGGATCCTTTTTTATATTTTATATCTGTCCCAATTCTCCAATAGATTTTTAATGTATATTTATTTTTGGCTGTGTTGGGTCTTCGTTTCTGTGTGAGGGCTTTCTCTAGTTGTGGCAAGCGGGGGCCACTCACTAATTGCGGCCTCTCTTGTTGCGGAGCACAGGCTCCAGACACGCAGGCTCAGTAGTTGTGGCTCACGGGCCCAGTTGCTCCGCGGCATGTGGGATCTTCCTGGACCAGGGCTCGAACCCGTGTCCCCTGCATTGGCAGGCAGATTCTCAACCACTGCGCCACCAGGGAAGCCCTCCAGTAGATTTTTAATCTCCTTATGGTCAGAGTCATGGCTTCTACCTTTGCCTCCACACCATCTAGCACAGGACTGTGTTGTCAGTCTTCGCAAATGGCCCTATGGCACCTGAAACAAAAGCAATGCCTCCGACATACAGTAGAGTCTTAGGACTTGTTCTTACCTCCAGAATCAGTGGGTGAGCAACTGCATCAGGCTTGATCAGAGCCAGAGTAAGCTGGAGAGCCTGAGGGCTCCGTAATATCGAGGTCATCTCCCTCCTGCCATCAGAGAGTCAGATAAGAGACCCGTCAGTGCTGCACTCCCCACCCTTCCTATTCTGGAGCCGAGCAGTTTTGCAAGTCAACCAGGGCTCTCACTCTTACACTGATAAAGCACCCGACAGTTACTTAGTATTTAATTTGCCCATTTGGGTTCATGGAGCTGAGGGAAGGGAGTGGTAGAGGGGCCATTCAAGTTGCCCAGTGGAGCACATAATCTGGTTAGTGCAACTGTAAACCTGCGAAAGAGTGACCCATTCAGAAGTTCAAGTTTAAACACGACCTGTCTCTGGCGATACTCCTGTCCCTTCCTTTCTTTTGTGTTTTACTGAGGATTTACAATTTACATTCCTAAAGAGCAGCCACAAGGGTACAATAACTGTTCCCACAGTGCCCTCCCATCAATTATAGAATTTGAAGATTGGATGGACAAGAATTGGGATCTTGCCAGGATACACCCCAAAAAGTCTGTTGTATACATACCATTTCTTACCTAATCTTACAGATAAGTCAGGATCTATCACGCCCAAATCAAACCCTTTAATACACTCAGCTGTCCTCAATGGCAGGGTTTGCAGACATGCAACTCCAAGGTCAAAGACAAGTTGTAATCATTTTGTATCTGAAGCAGCTAAAACTGCCTGGCACAAAGGTGCTTAATCAATTTTATTGACTAAATGAACCTATACAGTCTTATTCTATTCATCTTCAGAGAAAAGAACAAGACACTTTCTAGTGTCTAATCATGATGGTGTAAGAGCTTAATAAATAATTGTGAAGATGATATAAAGAACATAAAAGTATTTTATAAACTGGACTAAGAAAACTTGAGATCTCTTCCAACTTTGAAATTCTATTTACATGTAAGAAATTGATCATCTCTGCAGGACTAAGGTGTCAAAGATTATCTGGTGGAACCCCTAAATTTGCCCACAAATACAGAGAAGGCTTCCATGAACACACAGGGACAGAGTCTGGACAACTGTCTCTTTATTCTTAGCCCAAAAGTAGCCTGACAATCACATTAAAAGCAGTGCTAGGGGGCTTCCCTGGTGGCGCAGTGGTTGAGAGTCCGCCTGCCGATGCAGGGGACACGGGTTCGTGCCCCGGTCCGGGAAGATCCCACATTCCGCGGAGCGGCTAGGCCCGTGAGCCATGGCCGCTGAGCCTGTGCATCCGGAGCCTGTGCTCCGCAATGGGAGGGGCCACAACAGTGAGAGGCCCGTGTACCGCAAAGAAAAAAAAAAAAAAGCAGTGCTAGGGTCTGGCCCAAACGGAGAAACTGTGCCAAGGTCTCTCCTATTCATGTCCCTTCTACAGCATTCAGCTTGATGCTCTACTCAATCCACAAAGCTAAGCACAGTCTAACCAGTACAAGATCAGCCAACCCAGTTTCCCTAACATCCCAGGTGGTGAGTAACCCAAAAGCGAGCAGAACCTTTGCCATATATCTAGGGAGCGACACCCTTGGCACCTCCCCTTCCTCACCCTCCATATCCATGATATCACTGAGTTCTGGCAATTTTACCTAGCCAGTGTATCTCAAATCCGTACAATTCTCTCCTTAACTGCCACCACCACAGTCCAAGACATCATCAGCCCCCTCTGGACTTCTGCAACAGCCTCTTCAGTGGTCTCCCCGTTTCTACTCTTGCTACCCTCTACAATCTGTTCTCCACATAGCAGCCACAGTGAACTAAAAATGCAAATCTAGTCATATCATTTCCCTCCTTAACCCTTCAAAGTGTACCCTGCTTTTATGATAAAACCCCAAAGCCTTATCATGTCCTACTAGGCTTTGCATGATCTTATCCCTGCATACCTCTCTAGCCTCATCTGGAACTCCACACTCCTTAACTTGCTTTTGCTCCAGCCTCACGGGCCTTACAGCTCCAAGACATTCTGGCCTGACAGCCTTTGCCTGAGAAGTTTTCACAGTCCAGAAAGTGCTTCCTCTGGTTACCTCCTACTCACCCACTAGATCTTAGTTCACTTCCCCTGTTATACATTCTCATGGCTCCTTTCACGTTTTCTTCAGTTAGCTCTTCCCAACCAGAAGGTCAGCTCTATGAAAGCAGGGATCTGTTTCGCTCACCATCGTATCCTCTGTACTTATGCAGAGTGCCTAGCACATAGATGGTTCTCAACAGTATTTGCTGAATGAATCAATGAATGAATCTGATTCAGCTATTCCAAGACCAGAATGCTAGGGGCTATCCAGCGGAGGACATGGTTCCTTTCTTAATGCCAGCTAAGTTATGCCTGTCTTGGACCTTGGTTTACAACAAATGTTAACAGGTCGAGAAACTTGCTCAACATAAAAGTCACTCGATTAGAGAATTATAAATTTTAGAAATTGCCTGGGCGTTTGCCCCCACAACAGAGGCGCCTATTCTGCTTCCTGGAAGGCGCCAGTCATGCCTCTGATCCTCCCAAGCGTGTCGGAGACCTGCAACCCGTCAACTCGGCTTTCTGCTTCCAACACCTGAAGCCCCGCCCCCCAGACTCACAGCCTCAGCTCTAGATACCGCCCTCTTCCCCACCCTGCTCTTCCATTTCTCTGGGCCTGCCGCTGCGCGACCCAGGCCCCTTGTACCGAGACCTAAGGCCACGCTAGATTCTGAGCTATTCGGAGCCCCAGTGTGCTGGAGTTCGGGTCCGAGTCACCTGATCCTCCCGCCGCGCAGGCCGGCCACCAGGCACTGCGATAGCTAGCCTTCGGTACAAGCGGGGTCCTTCAGGCATTCGGCCGGGCAGCCTGCCTCAGGGTCCTTGCCCGGTGAGGCGGAGTGCCCCCCAATCCAGGAGGCCCTGCAGCAGGAAGGCCCGCCTTCTGGTGGCCCTTGCGTCTCTCCCGCACTTGGTCCGAGCCTGGCTCGGGCGCCCCCAGGCGGAAGGGAGGGCCAGGCCTGTGGCCCTGCTCCGGGAGGTGGCTCAGAGAGGACAGGATGGGCGTTTCAAGGTGGCAGCCCGGTAGAGAACATGCGCGCCAGCGGGGCCGCCGGAGTGGGCCTGGCCCCACTCGATCTCTCTTTTATTCTTTGTCTGGGGTAGTGCCTGGCACATGGTTGGTGCCCAGTATTTGTCGGAGGGACGCGGGAGACAAAAAACTTGTGTGCGCTGAATCGCAAGTTCAGAGGCAGCCATTGAATCCTCTTGCACTGTTGGTGGGAATGTAAATTGATACATCCACTATGGAGAGCAGCATGGAGGTTCCTTAAAAAACTCAAAATAGAACCACCATACGACCCAGCAATCCCACTACTGGGCATATAGCCTGAGAAAACCATAATTCAAAAAGAGTCATGTACCAAAATGTTCATTGCAACTCTGTTTACAATAGCCAGGACATGGAAGCAACCTAAGTGTCCATCAACAGATGAACGGATAAAGAAGATGTGGCACATATATACAATGGAATATTACTCAACCATAAAAAGAAACAAAATTGAGTTATTTGTAGTGAGATGGATGGACCTAGAGTCTGTCATACAGAATGAAGTTAAGTCAGAAAGAGAAAAACAAATACTGTATGCTAACACATATATATAGAATCCCCCCCCAAAAAAATGGTCATGAAGAACCTAGGGGCAAGACGAGAATAAAGACGCAGACCTACTAGAAAATGGATTTGAGGATACGGGGAGGGGGAATGGTAAGCTGGGACAAAGTGAGAGAGTGGCATGGACATATATACACTACTAAACGTAAAATAGATAGCTAGTGGGAAGCAGCCGCATAGCACAGGGAGATCAGCTCGGTGCTTTGTGACCACCTAGAGGGGTGGGATAGGGAGGATGGGAGGGAGGATGGGAGGGAGGGAGACGCAAGAGGGAAGAGGTATGGGGACATATGTATATGTATAACCGATTCACTTTGTTATAAAGCAGAAACTAACACACCATTGTAAAGCAAGTATACTCCAATAAAGATGTTTAAAAAAGTCTTTGAGCACAGAGGGATATGTGGATGCGAAGGAGCATAGCTAATATGGGGGTGGTGAGGGAGGATTCTTGGTTGGAAAGCAGGTGTACATAGAGCATGAGGGAAACTAGTCATAAGGCCCTTGAACATGTCGCTAAGGAATTTGGGGTAGGGTGTGGGGTGGGGTTACCATGGAGTCCACTGAAGCAGTCCAGGGTGAGGGGATGAGAACTGAGGGTATTCGTGGTGTGTTGTATAATGTATGGAGAGGGTGATGACAGTGGGTATGGAGAAGGGACAGTGTGGCAGGTTGAATAAGGGTGGTACTTTTTTTTTCTTGGAGAGAATCACTGAATTTGAGAAGAGTGAAAACAAACTATAAATGTCATCAATTAAAAAACATTTTTTTAAACTGATTTTGTGCCTGCATGTACATGTGTTGCACTCCTGGAATGTTGGAAGGAGGGTCTGTGGTTCTGGCAGCTTGTTTCCACAAGGTGTCTTTGGGAGAGTCCATTTCTTACCTGTCTGGCTGGTGAAGAAGGCACATGTCCATTGCTGCCTTCAGAGGATGAGAGTAAACTTACCAACTCCCACTAACCCAACATTTAGTTTTAGCCTTTTTTCCCAAATGCACAGGGTCCAACTTTGTTTCCCACCTTGATCTTCATTTACATGCCTTTGGGCTATAGAGATTTTGCTGATTTTTAGGCCATGGCCATTAATTCACCTTTGTGTCTCTCTGTCTTACACACACTGTAGAAGGTTTTAGTTCCATATTTTATAGTTGCTTTGACCATCCTCAAGAGTAAGCCTATGTTATGAAAGTACGGGCAGATGTGATTTTAGGGGGAGACTCAATAAATAACACCCTTTTTCTAAACCGGGGCTCATAACTAACGGAAATAGAGGAACGGCAGGCAGGTGGAGACTAAATGTCAACTTTATACTGATGGAGCTGTTGAAGAATATAACTTAGTGTGAGAACCTAATGCACCTGCCTTCTAACCGTGTGCTACCCAAGTTCAATACCTAGTCTCTTATAAGCCTCACTTAAAACAACAGCAACAACAAAATCTAAATAGTTGACAGGACCTATAAAATTATCACAGCATTCCCTCACATTCACAAAATTACTCCCCAGCCCCTAGCAGATATAGCAGGGAAAATTTTGTCCCTAGAAACCTGTCAAAAGATACTCAGTTATATCTGTGGGAAGGTGAATAAGCTGGAAAATTCTTGATTCAGTTTTGCTGGGACTGAAGTAATTCTATACCAGTTATGACTCTGAACTTGTAAGTTTGAACTCAGTTGGGAGAATCACCCATTAAGAGGTTAATTATGACTTACGTTCATTGTATCCAGAGGGACATCTACCTGTGTCTAGTCTTGTCTCTAGATAGTGGTATTTAAGACAATGCTGCCTTCGTGCAGTGTTAATTTACAGTCGTAGCTGCAGCCCCAACCAGGTCTTCTTTGAGATTTTTGAGATGTCTTTCTTTTTCATCCAGCATATTTAAATTACTTAATACCATTTCCCCTTTGGGTCCTGTGTTTCTGGCACCCCAGGACCGCCTTGAGGGTGGGCTCTAATGACACAGCTTCCCTAGCCCCCTGTGAGCAGTCCTCAGGGGCCACTGCCTTCTGCTGTGGAGTTGCTCATGCCCAGGACACCTGTCTCCTGTGGGGGGCTGGGGGGTGGAGTTCCTTTATCCGGCATGTTTCAGTTGAGACTCATTCTCAGCAGGTTTTTTTTTTTTAACCTGAATCTGCTGTCCTGAAGTTTGTTCTTCCAGGGACCCAGTGAGAATCAAAACCTTTGCTATGTTTTCCTCAAGATACTGTCCTCATCTTCTGAATGTGTCAGGTGAGGAGTAGCATTGCTTATAGGCACTTCTCTTTGAGGGTTTTTCTCTCTACTGTCCCTGTACTCCTTTCCAGAAGGCTCATTGAGTTTCTAACGTTTTATTGTTGGAGAGAAGGAAGACCCATAGGGCTGGCCCTTTGCTGGACTGTGGATGGTGGGGAGGAAATGCAATTTGCCTCTCAGCTGTTTTCCGAGATGTCAACTTTCTCTTAAGAAAATATCTCTTCCATTGTTTTCATTCTTGCACTGCTCCTAATCTGATATGGCAGGTTTCTAAAGCTCTGCCTTTCTTCCTGAACATATGTGATTCTTTGAGACAATGTTCAGGCCTAGGTTTTTCTCATTATCTTTTCAACTTCTGTGGCTATGGTCATCTCATTGAATGTTTTTTCTACTTTAGTCTAAGAAGATGGCATGTTTTGGTGGTAACAGGGCACTGTTTCTTTTTTGTTATAAATAAAACCTACCACTCTTTTACAATTGAAGCTGCAGTGTAAATCTCAGAACTGTAAAACCATGGCCAGAGTCTTTGAAAAACAGACCATCAGGCGGGGAGTGACCCTTAATCCATGTAGGAAAAAAATGCATGCGTTCCTCCAATTTTGTCCTTTGGCCTTGAGTATGGCTGAGAACATAAGTGATGGAATCTGGGACAACCTTTCCATGCTGCCTGCTAGGCTGGTACTAAAGTTGTGTTCTTAGCATATGTGGAACTTAATTGTGACTTAAAGCCCCTGGCCTGTCGAACCAGCTAAAAATCATAGTAAAGGGCCAAATAATTGTTTTGCCTCTGATGTCTAAAAGGCCTGTAGAGGGAAAGACTTCCCCGCAGTCAAATCTGTGCCTCCGCAAGGCTGCTTCACTGAGATCCCCTCTGGTGCTTAGGGTCTGCAGATGCCCCACAAGGCTATGGGTGTGTGCTAATGAAACCGTGTGAAACCGTGCACCTCAGATTGGGACTTGAACCCACGTGCCGGGACTCAAACCCAGCCTAAATCCAGAATGGGACATGCGGCCAGGACTCGAACCCGGCCAAAACCCTGATTGGGACTTGAACCCATGCAGCCGGCCAAAACCCACAGTCTTCCAACTGAGATCACACACCTGGTTTCAGGACTTAATGAAGCTCAGGTTCTTGATGTCTCATCGCAGAAAGAATTCAGTGAGAGACAAAATGATAAGTAATAAGTGGATTTATTTAGAGAGAAACACTCCACGGACAAGAGTATGGGCCATCTCAGAAGGTGAGAAAGGCACCAGACTATGGGGTTGTCAGTTTTTATAGGGGTGGGTAATTTCATAGGCTAATGAGTGGGAGGAATATTCCAGCTATTTCAGGAAGGGGTGGGGATTTCCAGGAATTGGGCCACGCCCACTTTTTGATCCTTTTGGTGGGTCTTGGAACTGTCGTGGCACCTGTGGGTGTGTCATTTAGCTTGCTGCTGTGTTACAGTGAGCATACGCAGAGGCTCAAGGTCCAGTGGAAGTTGACTTACCCTCCATCTTGGACCCATTTGGCTCTAATCAGTTTATGTCATGTCCTTGGGCTATGTCATTCTTTCGAAGGTTGTGCCCTGCCTCCTTCCCTCCTGTTTCACTAAGGCCAAGGCCAGTGTTGGCCTTACATTCAACATGGCTAACTTGAAAAGCATTTGAAGTGCCTCAAATACTGGTCCCATCATAGCCTCAACTTACATGTGATGTTGTGATCCCCACATTTCCTTACCTGGTCTATGTTTTTTACATTCTCTGCCAAATCATCAGATCCTAACATTCCTTTGAATAAATCTTATTCCTCCACCCCTGCCACGGGCAGCGCCTACTCCTGTAAAACTTCCGACACAGAGTAGCAGAATCTGTGGCTAAGTGGTTCTCGAAATAAGGGAGGAGGAAGGAGCCATGCTACAATTGCCTGGCTCTCTGTCCCTGAAGCTTCAGCCAGGAGAGCAGAGGTGTGCCAAGAGGCCAGGAGTGTTCAGGGGAAATCCTTCCTCGTGGACCCAGGGGATCAGGCCAAGAAGCATTTATTTTCTAATAGTAATAGTATGAAAATAACATACAGACAAGTTGCAACCGGTATGTTTGGGAATTAGTCAAAAGCTTGACTTCAAGAAGAAAATAATTTCAGTTTGGGATGTGGTGAGTTTGCAGTGATAGTACATTCAAGAAGAACTAGCTTGTTGGTGATTGAGTAAGGTTAGGTTTAGGAGTTGTCAAAGAGGGGATGGTTGGAAATATGTGTGGACTTAAAAATTATTCACAACCTAAAAGTTATGTTTCATTCGGTAGGAATTTTTAGGACCTCAAGCCCAGAAGGCAGCATCTCAAGTAACCCTGAGAAAACTGCTCCAAGGAGGCGAGGCAGGGAGCCAGGTTATATAGACGTTTTGTAACAAAGGGCCGGTAGTCAGGAAAATCAAAACATTATTGTTAATTAAAGAAAACCAGATATCCCAAGTTAAGGAATTTAGCGCTTTTCTATGTACAGGAAGATGCAAGAGTCTGGGCTCACTGAAATCATACCTGTGATACGCACCTCAGCTATCTGAGGCTAGTATCCTGTATTTTCACATCCTGAGTTCCCTCAGAGCTCACCAGCTCTCAGGAGGGCTGCAAGTGCAGATGACTGTGACATCCTTTGTTTACTGATATGGCAGGAAATATTCCATTTCTCATACGTCTGAAGAATTGACCATGGGAGAAAATGCAGACAGAAAACAGAAGGCCAAGAACCAATCCTCCCCTTGTCAAAGAATAATTTTAAAACTTTTACTTTATACAAGGGAAAACAATTGATTGATTGATTGATTTAATCCAGCAAAAGCGAAAACAGGATTTCTATAAGAGAAAAAGTAGAGAGGGAAGAAGGAAAATTGCGTATAGTGTTACCAAGTCCAAGCTCCGTCTGCTCGCCACACGACAGGCCAATAAATCGGAGAGGTGTTGAGGCAAGAAATACGACTTTATTCAGAAAGCCAGCAGAGGGTTTTGGATGCCAGTTTCTTTTCTAGCACAGAGAGGGGGAGGAGATGAGGAAGTAAAGTAAAAAGACATACGTTTTGCAAATATCCCCTGTAATGGCCAGCCTCAGGGAGGGGATGTGTTAATTTCTTCTTTCTTGAAGCCACCCACAGGTGGAACAGGGTCCGGATGTTTCCCTGAACAAAGGCACTTTGGTTTAACATTCAGGCAGAGGGGCAGGGTTCCTGAGTCAGGCCATTATGTATAGACAGTATACTTTTAGTGAACAAAAGTAATGGGAAGCAAAGGTTAAACTAAAAGAAACAGATTCAACATGTTGTCAGACTTGTCTCTTCCTTGTTACAGTAGTTTGAAAATTGTGGCTTTTGTTTTCTGCGGATAAGCTGCTGATTAGCTAGCAGCCAACAAAGAAGCCAGTTACAGTATTCTGCCCTGGAGCAAGTGGATGGATTACTAAATAATACAGCTTCACTTGGTTGTAGTTTCTCCAGAAGACCTTAGAAGATTAGCTCAAGTGTATGTGTCAGGCAGTCTCTGGATAAATACTGTCTATCAATATGCTTTGTAAGCACCTTCATCATAGTTCTGCCAGGTCTGTACTATTTCCCTTATCAGAATTTCTGAACTTCTGCCTTTTAGTCAGCTTCAGCTCTAATCCAAATTGGCCCTGAGGACTTCGTGTCCTTCTGAGGCAGTAACATGGTTTGAATGTTGTGTGAGGGGAATGGCTGTTTAACAGTATTTAGACCCCTGAATATTAAACAGCAGAAGATGGCAAAAAGAGCAAGGGAATCCTAAATACTATTCAACATATTTGGAACCCATTTCATATCCAGCTTACTTATTGATCTGTGTAATCAGGAGAATAAGTCCCAAGGATTGGTTTAGTCAAGTTTAGCTAATGAAGTGGCTTGCTTTCTCAATTGATTGATTGTTTTACTTCTGTAATATAAACGCTGGTATTAAAAAAATATGTTAGCAGTTGCACAGTCCGCATTTTAGCAGGTCAGTATGTAGTTGAAGACTGTCCTAGCCAGTGAATTTATTGTAGTCTATTGGGCCTCCAAGGTTTGAAATACCTTAATTTGCTGGGGGGGTTTTTTTGTTTGTTTTTGGGTTTTTTTGGCCACGCCATGTGGCATGTGGGATCTTAGTTCCCCAACCAGGGATCGAACCCATGCCCCCTTCAGTGGAAGCGCGGAGTCTTAACCATTGGACCGCTGGGGAAGTCCCTTAATTTTCTGTTTGAATCATAGTTGAATTATGAGTCACCTAGCCAGGGTAAAAGGTCTTTGTACAAATCAGTGAAATCCAATGTTTTTGGTCCCTTTTGGTGAGTAACCGTGTTGGTCTCTCAGTAACATGAGAGTAACTGAGGGTTTTGTTTTGAGTACTTGGAAAAGCTAGATAATAAATTGAGGAGTTGGAAATTGGCAGTGAAGGACAAAAAAATTAACATAAAAGGAAAGAGAAAAGAAAAGGAGGAAGAGACAAATAATAAAATATAAGGGAGGAAACTGTCTACCAATAGTATTATCTTCTTGATTGGTAAAATAGCAAAAGGAAACTGTCTGCTTCTAGAAGCCATCTGCTTCTGGAGGCCCTTTAGTGAGCCTCAAAGTTGGATCACTACGTGTTTAAACTAGGAAGCTTATATCCTTGGTTGTATGTCTAATAGCTTAAGAACAGTATTTGTGATTAAGAGCACCTGAAATAGTCCTTTCCAGTGAGGTTCTAAGACTGACTGATTGTTCCTAAGTGTTCCCACCTTATCAAAGAAGAGACACTGATGTATCTTAGTGTGTTTGTGTCCTCCTGTTTCTAATAGGCCAGCCTCTACCTGAGGTGGCCAAAGTAGACATCTCAGTAGCACTCCCAGGGGAGCCAGATGCTAAATGGGACTTAGCCTTTTATAAAATAGGTGTTACAGCCAGCCCCAATCTAACAGGTCTAACGGCATTAAATCTTTCTCACTGCATCTATAGAAAAGACAAAGCTTTAAAACTTAAGTTGTTCAAGAGTAATTTTTTCCTTCTTACCTTATAACCTAGTCACCAAGGCCATTAAATTTTTAGGTAAATTTTTTTTCCTGATTTCTAGCTTTAGGAAAAAATAATCCTAAAGAGCCAACATTAAGAAATTTAAAATTTTTTAATATATATGTAAAAATATACATATGTGTGTATATGTGAACACTTATTACAGCAATATTCTTTCTAAAAGACAATTAGAATAAGATCTTATTCCATTAGATTTTAAGATACCTCCTAATCTTATTTATTAATTCCCTTCAGAGGCAGACAAGGAGTATTTGTTTATTTGCTCCAAATTTTTGTATTTATAAAGTGGAAAGTTTTATCAACTTCTGAACAAGTTAGAATAGTTCACTGTGACAAGAGCAGAATCTGTAGAAATAAGTTCTGTTATCTACCTCAAATGCTGATTACGTACATCGCAGTCAGGTCCTTCTGAGTGGTTTTATGGTCGTATTCTGAATTTGGCACAAAGTGTGTACTGTCAGCAGGACTTCTGTGTCAGATTCATACATCACCAAGATCACACTACACAGTGCTTAGATTGCACCACCGGAATGAGAAAGAGACATCATTATGTAAAACATGCTGGGACTTTTTTTTTTTTTTTTTTTAATGTTTATAGACTTTGTATTTGAAATCTCACCATACAGCTTCAAGGTGATATTAATGTAATTCTAGAATTAATTCATATTAGAATATTTCAAATGCAAAGGAGCAAAGCTGAATTTACTTGTTGGCACTGTGCTTAGTTTGAGTTCACCGTATAAATAGGACCTTAGATAAACTGGTGAGCGAACCTTATTTCCGAGGCAACTCCACCAGAGTGAACCTAGAATAGGAGAATTATTTGAGAGTCAGTGATGCTTTTGTTTAAATGTTTTGACTAGTTGTTAGGAGACATAGTCCACTATGGGCCCTGAGCATCCCTGTACATTCTGGTTGAGTGTTCCCGACTGCAAGGCTGACCCATTTCTGCTACTGAGAAGTACCTGTAGTGGGTCATATAGGCAACTAAGTAGGTCAGAGTGACCACCACATAACTGCTCGTCTCCAGGGGAGGGATTCTGACTGACTTACTGCTTGCTACAGTGTTTGCTGCTTGCTCAAAAGAGCTGTGCCCTTGTCCCTGGGTTCCTCTCTTGTAATGGAACGCACGGTGTGTGTAGCTGTTACCTGGTCCTCCACATTGCCCTGTGGGAATCGGGGCTTAAGGAACCAGAGCAAATAACCTGACATTCTGGATATTACTTTTGCTGAGAGTAATAAACTCTTATCTCTGATTCAGTTTTGTGACTTAACATCAGTATTTTTGAAACTAGGGTAAAATCCATGGCTCTTCACAATTCTTGACAACAGTTACCCTGAAAGTAGGAAAGGGGAAGATTAAAATAGAGGAAATGGCATGAATATTCACACAATGAATAGATAATAAGCCCCTGATTGAGAGAGATTATTTGTTTTAAAAACACTGATAGACATTTCTGTCTAGCTTTGAATCACCATCTCTGCTGACAACTGCTAAAACAAATATTTTCTGCGGAAAAAAAAAGTACACTTACAATACCTTCACACTCACGTTTTTTTTTTAAATTAATTAATGGCTGTGTTGGGACTTCGCTACTGCGCACGGGCTTTCTCTAGTTGCGGTGTGTGGGCTTCTCATTGCGGTGGCTTCTCTTATTGTGGAGAACAGGCTCTAGGCACACGGGCTCAGTAGTTGTGGCTTGCGGGCTCTAGAGTGCAGGCTCAGTAGTTGTGGCGCATGGGCTTAGTTGCTCCACGGCATGTGGGATCTTCCCGGACCAGGGCTCGAACCCGTGACCCCTGCATTGGCAGGCGGATTCTTAACCACTGCGCCAGCAGGGAAGTCCCCCACCCTCACTTTTTAGATGAAATGTATATTGTTTTCTTTTGCTGTTAATGTTGTAAACTGAACTTCTGATCCCTTGAACTCAACTCCTGTCATTAGCTGTCAAATTTTCCAAAAGACTCAGGCATAATTCTTGGTTCCTTTCTTTGCTTCATTCCCCTCAACAATCTGTTAGCCAACCTTTTGGTTTTAACCTTCAACTGTATCCTGAATCTCATCCCTTCTTACCATTTCCTAGCCCAAGTCAGCCTCATCTCTACATGGATTATCTATTCTTACCCTTCTGTGGCTTATTTTTCATACAACCACCAGATTCACCTTTTTAATGCATAAAGCAGTTCACATCACTCCTCTGCCTAAAGAAACTGCTGTGTTTTCCCATTCTACTGAGAACAAATCCAAACTTCTCACCATGGCCCTTAAAATACTGTGTGCCTTGGCCTTTGCTGACCTGTGTGCCTTCACAAACCACTCTCCCCTCACTCCTACCATTCCACTACCTTGTTCCCACCTCAAGGCCCCCGCAGGAAGTGCTCACTGCCTGAAAGCTCATCTCCCCAATATTTGCTTGATTCACTCCTTGGCCTTGTGTCATCTCCTCAGAGAGGCCTGGCCAGACTTTACTATCTAAAGCAACACCCTTTCTCATCATCCTCTTTCCCATTACCCTTTTCTGTTTTTATTCTGAGGACTTGCACCTAACTTTGTTGCTTTAGCCCACCCTTTCTTCTGGCCTTACTAAAGAAGAGAGCAGAATCTGGCTAGCAACCCTCTAGCCGTATCACTAGCTTCCTCTCTATATGTGTGGATGTGTGTGTGGATATATGACTAGAAATCTACTGAACACAATTAGTAAGATTGCAGAGTGCTTCAGAGGAGAAATGGTGGTTTCCCTGAGCCAAGTAAAGAGGACCCCAAGAGCCCGACTTGCAGATACAGGATAGTGCCTGCAGGAGAGGGAGATTGGCATATCCCTCCCCTACTGATTCCTTGAATCTCAGGGCCTGGTGTTGTCCTGGTCAAAAGGGGCGTGCAATTAGAGAGTTGGCGTGAAACCTTGACATGCTATCTCCTGGAATTTGGGGCTTATGTGACCATAGAACCTGCTGCCTTCTGTCTACTTGGAGAACCTGCCCAAAGCAAGGAAAAAGAGGGAGTTACCCTCACCCTGCCTCCCTAACTGTAACAAATCCCAACCCTAGTCCCTAACCTTACCCTAAATCTTATTTCCTAAGCCCCTAACCCTATCACTGACAGTGATCTAACTTATTTGACTTGTAACCTAACCCTAGCTCATCAGACCCTGACCCTGACTCATTCTCTTCTGAAGCTGACGTTGAAACCATGATGCTTGTCCTTAAACTCAAGTCCTAAACCTTAGGCCCTTGGTGCTGCTCTAGCATCTAACCCCACCTCAGTCCCTAACCACCACCCAAATATCTGACCCTTGATTTGGACACTTTTGATCCCTGACCACCACTCTAACCTTAATATCTCTGATACAAATTTCCAACCCTAACCCAAGCCCTAGCCCCTAAACTCATAACCCTTTAACCCCTAGATTTTGTTTCTAGATTCTGAGCCACTGATATCCTCTAACCTCCTAATCCCAACCTCTAATCCCTAAACACCAAGCCATAAATTCTAACCTCTGATTCTGGAATCCTAGACTCCCAACCCTGACTCCACAAATGACAAGCCAGTACTTCACTCAGCTATGAGCCACAGACAAGGGGAGTTGTAGCAACTCAGATTATGCACAAGTCAGATGACACAGTGAGTGAAGGCCAGCAAATTAATCCACCCAACACTGAACATGAGACAATAGGAACCCTAGTAAGCCAGAAAAACTTCCCCAAATACAGGATATGATGGATAACAGCAAGCCTGAACAAACCTCCAAGTCTCAGAAGACGGGCAATGAAAGTCCCAGTCATTGTGGCCACACCTCTATGTCCCAACACAGCAACCTCACTCAGCAAGTCATCCCAACCTTCCCAAGATGGAAGAGAATAGTCCTTAGTAAGTTGCAAAGCTCTCAGTCATGAGATGGGTGGCTCAGTAAAGCCCTGCCCGAGGGCACAGCAAAAGAAACCTCAGCAACACAGTAACCACCATGACCCAGGAAATAAGTTAGCCAGCATTGCCACCGCCACCCCATCTCCCTCGCACAATCATGTGGACTCCAGGAGAAGCCCTAGCAGACCAGCTAGCAACCCAGCTGAACAGGAGACAGGAACCCTATGTGAAATGAGCTCCTTCCCAACTCATTAGGGAAAATAAAACAGTCCAATTTTACAATGGGCAAAGGACCTGAATAGACATTTATTTTAATTTTTAAGTTTTACTTTAATACATACATATTTTTATTACAAAGATGTGATCAATAAAATGTTTTTCAAACATAAAAAGTATTACATTTGGATAACATTTTATGGGGAAGTGGAACATAAATATAAGTTATAAAAGAACAGTGTAGAATTACCGAATTTTAAAGAGCTCATTCATATAATTTTATTTTTTTGAATTTTTGAATTTTAATTAATTAATTAATTTTTTATACAGCAAGAATAGACATTTTTCCAAAAAAGATATATGAATGGTCAACAGGTACATGAAAAGATGTTCAACATCACTAATCATAAGGGAAGGGCAAATCAAAACAACAATGAAATATCATCTCACACCTGTTAGAATAGCTGTTATTGAAAAGATAAGCGATAATAAATGCTGGCAAGGATGTAGAGAAAAGGGAACCCTGGTGCACTGTTAGTGGGATGGTAAATTGGTATAGCCACTATAGAAAACAATGTGAATATTCCTCAGAGAGTTAATAGAACTATCGTATAATCTAACAATTCTGCTTCTGTGAATGTTTGCAAAGGAAACGAAAACACTATGTTGTACAGATATCTGCATCCCCATGTTCATAGCAGCATTATTTACAATAGCCAAGACATCATGGAAACAACCTAAGTGTCCATTGATGAATGAATGGATAAAGAAGTTGTGAGACCGTGTGTGTGTGTGTGTGTGTATGTATGAATAATTCAGCCATAAAAAAAGAAAGGAACCCTCCCATTTGCAGCAACATGGATGGACCTTGAGGACATTATGCTAAGTGAAATAGGTCAGACAGAGAAAGACAAATACTGAATGATCTCATATGTGAGATCTAAAAAACAAACACACACAACAAATTCATAGAAAAAGAGAATCATTTACTGAAGAAGCAAATCAGTGAGTTTGATCATAGCTATTGGTTCCCTCCAGCACTAGCATTCTCCTCTAAAGGGATATAAAGGCAGTCGTGTTTCACTTGATCATCTGGGGATTCAGTAAGTTCTTTAACGGTAAGTTCAGGATTTTTCCTGCAAGGGAAATATGTGCTTAGATAAATTAAATTTGGGGAAATTAAGAGAAAAACTACCATACTGGTAACTATACCCATAGTCCATCAAGAGGAATGCTGAGCAATTATTCTATGAATTAAGGCAGTCTAGAGACATCCTAGACATTGAAGAAGAACAAAAGCACAAAATGGAATGGAATGAGAAGAGTAGAGCTATGGATGTGGATGCTTATGTGATTCTTTGGACCCCAGAAGAGCCTATAGGAAATTCCATGGGGCAGAAAAGGTGGAGGGTAGACAGTGGAGTTGACATGAAGCAGAGTCTGGTCAGAGGCACATAGACTGTTATTTGAGGCATAGAAAGTGGTGTAAAAGAATAGAGTCTAGAACTGACCCTCCAGGTTCAAGACTCAGCCCTGCCAGTCCCTGGCTCTGTGGCCTTGGGTAAGTCACATCTCCCTCTTGACCTCTGCATCTCTGAATATGAAATGCAACTAACAGCAACATCTTCCTCATGGTGGGGGCTGTGAGAAACACAGGAGAGGAGGTGCAGGCAAAGCATGTGACAGTGCAGGACACATGGTTGACTATCAGTCAGTGATACTTGTTAGTCCCCCTGTGGGAGATACCATATTCTTTATGATCTTGTCAAGAACAGAGTTTCTGGGGGAGGGCGGGGAGGGATAAATTGGGGGACTGGGATTGACACATACACACTACTATATATAAAATTGATAACTAATAAGGACCTACTATATAGCACAGGGAACTCTGCTCAATACTCTGTAATGGCCTATATGGGAGAAGAATCTAAAAAAGAGTGGATATATGTATATGTATAACAGATTCACTTTGCTGTACACCTGAAACTAACACAACATTGTAAAGCAACTATACTCCAATAAAAATTTTAAAAAAAAATAAACAGAAACTGGAAAAAAAAGAGTTTCTGTTCTGCTTTGGTGAAGGACTGTGGGGAGGGGCCGCTATTCATTTGTTCATTCATTCATTCATTCCCTTTCTCCTTACACCATAGCCAGCCATTTTAATGATTTCAGTGCATATCATTTTGTTTACATGTGTTTGTGCAAAATATATATTTGTGTTTGTTTATTTTTAACTTATGTTACAATGTTGTGTTACTTGTATTCGTCCGTCCCTTGCTTTTTCTCTCAGTGCAATGTTTTGATATCTACCATATTGCTAAGTATACATCTGATTTATTCTGAAAGCTGCATAGAACTCTATACAGCTCTAACCTTGATTTCTTGACTAGTCTCACCCAGGCTGCCCCCGAACCTGCTGCCTGCCGCCATGAATAACTGCGGTAAACAAGTATGTCACTTTACAAGTATGAGAGAATTTCTTTGTGGTAAATGCTAGACCATCAGATACATATATATTTAATTACTTACTTTGCATCGGAAGTGGTAGATTGTTCCTCAGAGTGACTGTAACAGTCTTCCCTATTACCACAGATAGTGAGAGTACAGATATTTTCAACACATCACCAGCATTGGACATTACCCAGCCTTTTGATTTTTGCTATAACAGGTGCAAATTGGTATCTCGTTGTTTTAGTTTGAATTTGTCTGGTTATCCATATTTTGAACATCCTTCATATGCTAATTAGTCTTTTATCTTTATTATTCTATAAAACCATGGCCTCTGCCTATTTTTCTATTGGTTTATTGTGTATTTTCTTATTGCTTTTTTGCATATACATTCCACATATTAGCTTGTTGTTTTTAGGTGTGGCAAATATCTCCTCTTGTTCTGCCAGCTGTCTACTAACTTATCCATAGTGTCCTTCATTTATCAAAGATCTTCAATCCAACTGCAATATTGATTGGGAATGAAATGAACTTTTAGAAGAGTATAGAAACTAGCATAGTCATAATACTTAAGTTATAATCTAGGAGCATGGACTGTCCATTTATTCACATATTTTCTCTTTGGAAATCTTGAGTATTCTTATTCTTTTTATTTATTTATTTATTTTTGGCTGCATTGGATCTTTGTTCCTGCGCGCGGGCTTTCTCTAGTTGCAGCGAACAGAGGCTGCTCTTCGTTATGTTGCACAGGCTTCTCATTGCGGTGGCTTCTCTTGTTGCGGAGCACGGGCTCTAGGCGTGCGGGCTTCAGTAGTTGTGGCACATGGGCTCAGTAGTTGTGGCTCGTGGGCTCTAGAGCGCAGGGTCAGTTAGTTGTGGCGCACGGGCTTAGTTGCTCCGCGGCATGTGGGATCTTCCTGGACCAGGGCTTAAATCCATTTCCCCTGCATTGGCAGGCGGATTCTTAACCACTGTGCCAACAGGGAAGTCCCAGGAAAAGAGTCCTTTGAATCCCAAACTTTTACAGGCAATAAGCAGACTTCAAAAACTACTCAGCTGGGCTTCCCTGGTGGCGCGGTGGTTGGGAGTCTGCCTGCCGATGCAGGGGACACGGGTTCGTGCCCCGGTCCGGGAGGATCCCACATGCCGCGGAGCGGCTGGGCCCGTGAGCCATGGCCGCTGAGCCTGCGCTTCCGGAGCCTATGCTCCGCGACGGGAGAGGCCATAACAGTGAGAGGCCCGCGTACCAAAAAAAAAAAAGAAAAAAACAAAACAAAAAACTACTCAGCTACAAAATTGGGCTACCATATATGGAAAAGGAAAGATGACTCAGAAGACAGAACCAAAAGCCTAGAGTGAAGCCAAGAGTCATGAAGAATCTTTCCCAGGCCTTGACTCCTAATAATGCCAGCATGTTCTCTATTGGATTCCAAATTTTCTGTGTAGAGGTGATTCCTTGGTGTTTCCCACCACCCCAAACCACCTAATTTTTCCACTTTCTCCTTTTTGAATGTGAGTGTCTATAATGTTATCCTGTGCCTGCCCTACCGTTGTATTTCGGGAATGTAGGGGACAAAAATTCGAATACTTAGTTCTAAGATTTTCACATCGAGATGAACTGAATCTAAAGAGCCTCACCTAGGCCTAGATCCTGTATTTTGAATGATGTTGTAATGGTATGAGATACTTGGGGGTATTGGGAAATAGTGAGTGTATTTTTTTTTTTTTTTTAGCGAGTGTATTTTGAATGTGGGAGAGAGGTAAATCATTAGGGGGTACAGGGGGTACTATGTCAGCCAGCCTTTAAGATGGCCCTCAATATTCCTTGTCCTATAGTATTCATGATCTTATGTAGTCCACTCCTGCATTGAATAGGGCTGACTTTTGTAACCAATACAATATTGTGGAAATGATGGTGCATAACTTCTGAAGCTAAATCATAAAACACTCCTTCTCAAGTCATTGGCTCATAGAAAGCCAGCCACAATGTTAGGACACTCGAGAAGCCCTACAGATAGGTCTGTGTGGTGAAGTACTGAGGACTCCTGCAGTAGCCAGCACACATTCGCCAGCCTTATGAGTGAACCATCTTGAAATTGGAACTTGGCTTCAGCCTCACAGGAGACTGAGCCAGAACTACCTAGCCAAGCTGCACCTGAACTTCTAACTACCAGAGATAACAAAAGCTTGTTGTTGTTTTAAGCCACCCAATATTGGAATGATTTATTATACAACAGTAGATAATACTACACAGGCAAACTGTTACAGTGTTAGGAATCAAAATAGTGATTACATTGGAAGGTTGGGAGAGTTAGTAAATAGAGCAAGAACAAGAAGACATAGAAGCAGTTATATTGATCACTTTGTAATAATTTATTGAACTTTGTTCTTTGCTCTTGTACGATATACTTCACAATTTTTAAAAGGCTAAAGAAAAGTCTAGAAGGGAAACTCTTCTGTCTTGATTGCAATGTACAAGGTTGTTGACAGAATAACAGTTATAATAGTTGATGACTTTGAACTCTTACAGTGTACCTGGCAGAATTCTAAGTATGTTTCATGTGTTGTGAAATGTAATACAACAGCTCTGTAAGAAGCCACAGGCGTAACTTGGGGAATATCACACTGCTAGTAAGAGGCAGAACTGATTTGAGCCCAGGTAGTCTGATGGTTCTTTATATCAATCATGTAGTGAGTTCCTGCCTTGGAATATATTGCATAGTTCCTTTTCCATGTTCACTACCTCTTAAATAATTGAGATGTTTAAGAGAACTGTCTGCTTCTTTTCCCAGAAGCAAGAAATGGATCTAATTTGGAAGAGGCTTCCAAATAAACAGTGGCAGGTACTACCAAAAGCAATCTACAGGTTTAATGTGATCCTTATCAAATGACCCATGACATTTTTCACAGAACTAGAACAAATAATCCTAAAATTCATATGGAACCATAAAAGATCCAGAATTGCCAAAGCAATCCTGAAGAAAAAGAACAAAGCAGGAGGCATAACCCTCCCAGGCTTCAGACAATATTACAAGCTATAGTAATCAAAACGGCCTGGTATTGGCACAAAAACAGACATATGGATCAATGGAACAGAATAGAGAGCCCAGAGATAAACCCACACACCTACGGTCAATTAATCTTCAACAAACAAGGCAAGAATATACAATGGGAAAAAGACAGTCTCTTCAGCAAGTGGCGCTGGGAAAGTTGGACAGCCGTGTGTAAACCAGTGAAGTTAGAATACACCCTCTCACCATACACAAAAATAAACTCAAAATGGCTTAAAGACTTAAACTTAAGCCATGACACTATAAAACTCCTAGAAGAGATCATAGGAAGAACATTCTCTGACATAAATCATACCAATGTTTTCTTAGGTCAGTCTCCCAAGGCAATAGAAATAAAAACAAAAATAAACAAATGGGACCTAATTAAACTTACAAGCCTTTGCACAGCAAAGGAAACCATAAACAAAACAAAAAGACGACCTACAGAATGGGAGAAAATATTTGCAAATGATGAGACTGACAAGGGCTTAATTTCCAAAGTATACAGACAGCTCATACAACTCAACAACAAAAAACCCAACATCTGAATCCAAAAATGGGCAGAAGACCCTAAATAGACATTTCTCCAAAGTAGACATACAGATGGCCAATAGGCACATGAGAAGATGCTCAACATCACAAATTATTAGAGAAATGCAAATCAAAACTACAATGAGGTACCATCTCACACCAGTCAGAATGGCCGTCAGTAAAGAGTCTACAAATAACAAATGCTGAAAAGGGTGTGGGAAAAAGGGAACCCTCCTACAATGTTGGTGGGAATGTAAGTTGGTGCAGCCACTATACTGGAAAACAGCATGGATGTTCCTCAGAAAACTAAAAATAGAATTAACATATGATCCAGCAAGCCCACTCCTGAGCTTATATATCCAGACAAAACTATAATTCAAAAAGATACATGCACCCCTATGTTCATAGCAGCACTATTCACAGTAGCCAAGATATGGAAAAAACCTAAACATCCATCGACAGAGGAATAGGTAATGAAGATGTGATACATTTATACAATGGAATACTACTCTGCTATAAAAAAAGAATGAAATAATGCCATTTTTAGCAACATGGATGTAACTAGGGATTATCATACTAAGTGAAGTAAGTCAGAAAGAGAATGACAAATACCATATTATGTCACTTATATGTGGAATCTAAAATATGATAAATGAACCTATCTATGAAACAGAAACAGAATCATGGACATAGAGAACAGACTGATAGTTGCCAAGGGAGAGGGCGTTGGGGGAGGGATGGGGTGGGAGATTGGGGTTAGCAGACGTAACTATTATATATAGAATGGATAAACATCAATGTCCTACTATATAACACAGGGAACTATATTCAATATCCTATGATAGGGACTTCCCTGGTGGCGCAGTGGTTAAGAATCCGCCTGCCAATGCAGGGGACACGGGTTCGATCTCTGGTCCAGGAAGATCCCACATGCCGGGGAGCAACTAAGCCCATGCACCACAACTACTGAGCCTGCACTCTAGAGCCCGCGAGCCACAACTACTGAGCCCACATGCCACAACTACTGAAGACCGCGTGCCTAGAGCCTGTGCTCCACAACAAGAGAAGCCACCGCAGTGAGAAGCCCATGCACCACAATGAAGAGTAGACCCCACTTGCTGCAACTAGAGAAAGCACGTGTGCAGCAATGAAGACCCAACACAACCAAAAATAAATAAATAAATTTATTAAAAAATATATATATCCTATGATAAACTGTAATGGAAAAGAATATTTAAAAATATATATGTATAGGGCTTCCCTGGTGGCGCAGTGGTTGAGAGTCTGCCTGCCGATGCAGGGGATATGGGTTCGTGCCCCAGTCCGGGAAGATCCCACATGCCGCGGAGCGGCTGGGCCCGTGAGCCATGGCTGCTGAGCCTGCGCGTCCGGAGCCTGTTGCTCCGCAACAGAAGAGGCCACAACAGTGAGAGGCCCACGTACCGCAAAAAATATATATAGATATGTATAACTGAATAACTTGGTTGTACAGCAGAAATTAACACAACATTGTAAGTCAAGTATACTTCATTAAAAAAAAACACTTGCAGAATGAAACAATGGCAGTAGGTGTGAAGAGTTCTTTGAACACGTGAAGTGTTACTCTCATTCTTTAGGGTACTATGATCTGGTCAAGCCCAGCAGTCTAGTATCATGCATCTGGTGACCCTCCTTCAGATGCATCTTGCATTCATGGTGGATTTGGAGGGAAGTGTCAAAGTGTGGAATTGTTGGGATGAGGATGTTCTGGAGATCCTCACCCTGCCTCAGGCCTGTTTTTCCCTGGAAGCCTTTCTCACAAATTATGGCCCATTGCTGATGGTAAGTGGACCCTGCATCCTGAGCGGGCCCACAAAACAAAATGCCTGCTGCGTTGACAAACGTTGTGGCCCTATTACATCACAATCTGTCTTCTTTGAGTTATTCTTATCACATACCCTGAGGGTCACAGTATACCAATGAATGTTGGCCATGCAAACCTCCATACCATCTTGGCCTCTGATCTGCTTCAAGTACATTTCCCCAGTCATTCTTCTAAAAAACATTTTCTCTGAATTATTTCATACCTATGTCTCTTCTTTCAAGTGTGCATTATTGTATAGTACATGAACTTGGACATGGACTATGTGTGGACAAGGCAGTATGGTTTTGGGGACACTCTGAGATAAAACAATAGTATTGATGTAACAATGAGTGAGTAATTATCCTTGAGAAGAGTGCTTTGGTGCTTAGAAAGTATTATTTCTTGGGATTATCCCAACAACTTTGTGAGGCAGGCTGGTCAGAGTTGTTTTTTTGTTTTTTTTGTTTTTGGCGGCATTGGGTCTTCTTTGTTTCACGTGGGCTTTCTCTAGTTGCAGCAAGCGGGGGCTACTCTTCGTTGTGGTGCACGGGCTTCTGCATGGTGGTGGCTTCTCTTGTTGCAGAGCATGGGCTCTAGGCACGCGGGCTTCAGTAGTTGTGGCACCTAGGTTCAGTAGTTGTGGCGCACGGGCTCTAGGACGTGCAGGCTTCAGTAGTTGTGGCGGGCGGGCTCTAGAGTACAGGCTCAGTAGTTGTGGCGCACAGGCTTTGTTGCTCTGTGGCATGTGGGATTTTCGTGGGCCAGGGATCGAACCCGTGTCCCCTGCATTGGCAGGCAGATTCTTAACCACTGCGCCACCAGGGAAGTCCCTGGTCAGAGATTTTAATCTCCATTGTGTGATTAAAGAAATAGTAGCATATCTTGCAGCTGACAGTACTGTCTCCTGTATAGTTTAGGATTTCATGTCTCTTTCCATTGACATGATAGTGATGCTTTGGTTTCAGGTAGGTAATTGTGAAGGTGACATCTACACATGGACAGGGCCTGAGTTAAGGAAAGTTTCTAAAGTTAATGCATTTAGGGACTTCCCTGGTGGCGCAGTGGTTAAGAATCCGCCTCCCAGTGCAGGAGACACGGGTTTGATCCCTGGTCGGGGAACTAGATCCCACATGCATGCCGCAACTAAGAGTTCACATGCCGCAACTGAGGAGCCCTCGAGCCGCAACTGAGGAGCATACATGCTGCATGCAACTAAGACCCAGCACAACCAAAATAAATAAATAAAATAAAATTTTAAAAATACCTTGGTTGTTTAGTGCAGCATTAGTTGTAATTGCTGTTTAAATTACTAGGGTATAGCCACATAATGGACTATTGTGCAACTGGATTTTTTTTTTTTTAACATGGGCGAATTCTGATTAGAAAAGAAGTTATTTCCAGTGTTTTTGAGGCAAAATAAAGTTTTTAAATATACATAATTAATATATAATTAAGCTTAGCAGATTTTCTTTCATATTAAAAAAATAAATTTATTTATTTGTTTTATTTTTGGCTGTGTTGGGTCTTTGTTGCTATGCGTGGGCTTTCTCTAGTTGCAGCAAGTGGGGGCTACTCTTCGATGCAGTGTGCGGGCTTCTCATTGTCATGGCTTCTCTTGCTGCAGAACATGGGCTCTAGGCGTGCGGACTTCAGTAGTTGTGGCATGCGGGCTCTAGAGCGCAGGCTTAGTAGCTGTGGTGCATGGGCTTAATTGCTCCACGGCATGTGGCATCTTCCCAGGCCAGAGATCGAACCTGTGTCCGCTGCATTGGCAGGCAGATTCTTAACCACTGCACCACCAGGGAAGCCCTCTTTCATATTTTTTGCTCTCTGATTCATATGTAATAAAACTTAGACTACTCTGAAACATAAAGACCTATTTCCTTTCAATAATTTTATATTTTTCCATTTATATAAAAGTCTTTTAAAATCAATTTCCTAAATTGAAGTGCAGTTGATTTACAATGTTGTGTTAATTTCTGCTGTACAGCAAAGTGATTCAGTTATACATATATATAGATTCTTTTCTTAATATTCTTTTCCATTATGGTTTTTTTTTTTTTTTTGGCTGCGTTGGGTCTTCATTGCTGTGCACAGGCTTTCTCTAGTTGCAACGAGTGGGGGTTACTCTTCGTTGTGGCAGGTGGGCTTTTCATTGCAGTGGCTTCTCTTGTTGCGGAGCACAGGCTCTACGCACGCGGGCTTCAGTAGTTGTGGCACATGGGCTCAGTAGTTGTGGCTCGCAGGCTCTAGAGCGCAGGCTCAGTAGTTGTGGCACATGGGCTCAGTTGCTCTGTGGCATGTGGGATCTTCACGGACCAGGGCACGAACCTGTGTCCCTTGCATTGACAGGCGGATTCTTAGCCACTGTGCCACCAGGGAAGTCCCTCCATTATGGTTTATCGTAGGATATTGAATACAGTACCCTATGCTATATAGTAGGACCTTGTTGTTCATTCATTCTATGTATAATAGCTTTAAAGTGCTAAACCCTACCTCCCACTATATCCCTCCCCCAATCCTCTGACACTTGGCAACCACCAGTCTGTTCTCTATGTCCATGATTCTGTATCTATTTCATAAATAGGTTCATGTGTGTCATATTTTATATTCTACCTATAAGTGATAACATATGGTATTTGTCTTTCTCTTTCTGGCTTACTTCACTTAGTATGATAATCTCTACTTGGATCCATGTTGCTGAAAATGGCATTATTTCATTCTTTTTTATGGCAGAGTAGTATTCTATTGTATATATGTACCATGTCTTCTTTATCCATTCCTCCATTGATGGACATTTCTGTTGTTTCTATGTCTTGCCTATTCTGAATAGTACTGCTTTTAACATAGGGGTGCATGTATCTTTTTGAATTATAGTTTTGTCTGAATATATGCATAGGACTGGGCTTGCTGGATCATAAGGTAATTCTGTTTTTAGTTTTCTAACGAATGTAAACACTGTTTTCCATACTGATTTCCAATATAGTTGCTGGAACAACTTACATTCCCACTAACATTGAAGGAGGGTTACCTTATCTCCACACCCTCTCTAGCAATTGTTATTTGTAAACTTTTAAAAATGGCCATTCTTTCCGGTATGTGTTGGTACCTCATTGCAGTTTTGATTTGCATTATCCTAGTAATTATCGACCTAGAGTATCTTTGGTAAACTTTTGTTTTCAACAGGGCTAGTAAACTTAACCTTTAGAAATTCGTTTCTTGAAGGTTGGTCCTCTTTTGAATTCCTTTTCGATTACCTGCCCCAGGACATTTCTTAAGGGCAGGCGTCATTTACAGCCCCACAGGCCTTGTGAATATTGAGGGCACAGTAGGCACCGGTTTTCAAGTTGCTGTTACAAGAAATGGCCACAAGGCGGCAGCATTTCTTCCTGCCCAACTCGTAACTCGGGCAACCAGAGCCTTAGGGAAAAGTCCTGTACCTGGGTTGTAAATTAGAGTGGGCTGTGCCAGAACAAACACCCCAGGGCTTGTGTCTCTTCACATCTTTCCCCTTAGCCTTCACCCTCCAGGCAAACCCCCACTCCTGAAAAACCGCCTCACTGAGGGTGCTGTCATCCGTAGGTGGGGCAACTCAAAGGAAGGAGGCTGGAGGTGGGAACCGCTCACCAGGAGACGGGAAACCAAGAGACACTATTGCTGCCCAGAGGGTCCACCGTCCTTTGGGTGCACTAGACTTCATGTAGCTGTTGGAGGGTCCGGCTGGATCTGGAGACTGTGGTCCCATTCAGAGGGGACCAGGCACTTCAGGTGCAGGGGGGGCGCTTTTGCTGGCACATCCTCCCCAGCTTCCCAGACAGTCCAGCACTGGGACCCAAGACTGCTCTGGCTCCAGGCATGTGACACCAATCCAGTTCAACGAGGGCTGATGGGCATATAATACGCTCTTCTTTCCTTCTTTTTTTCTTTTTTTTGTTGTTGTTGTCGTTGTATTCTTTAATTGAATTTTTATCTTATATTGGCATATAGAGGATTTCCTGTATTGTGTTTGTTTTCAGTGTGCAGCAACATGATCATGTATACCCATACATGTGTCTGTTATTTTTCCACATTCATTTCCCACACATGTAAAGGTTATTGCAGATGCTGAAAGGGCTCCTCGTGCTCTACAATAGGTCCCTGTTGGTTATCTGGTTTACCTACCTTAGTGTGTGTATGTTAACCTTAGCCTCCCAATTTATCCCTCCTCATCCCAACTTTCCCCTTTGGTAACCATAGTTTGTTTTCTAAGTCTCTGAGTCTGTTTCTGTTGTGTAAATTAGTTCATTTCTATCAATTTTTAGATACCACGTCTAAGTGATATCCTGTGATGTTGGTCTTTCTGTGTTGGACTCAACTCAGTTAGTATGATTATGTCTGCCTCCATCCATGTTGCTGCAAATGGCATGATTTCATTCTTTTTGATGGCTGATTAATCTTCCGTTGTATACATGTACCACATCCTGTGTATCCATTCATCTGTCGGTGGACATCTTGGTGGCTCTCGTGTTTTGGCTATTGTACATATGCTACACTGAACATTGGCGGGCATGGGTGTTTTCGAGGGCTTCTTTTCTCCAGGTATATGCCTAGGAGTGGGACTGCCAGATCATATGGTAGCTCTCTTTTTGATTTGGCAAGGAACCTCCACACTGTTCTCCATAGTGCCTGCGACCAGTCTCCATTCCCAGCAACAGCGCTGGAGGATCCCTTTTCTCCACGCCCTCTCCCGCAATCATTCTTTGTAGACTTTTGATGAAAGCCATTGTCACTAGTGTGAGGTGATGCCTCGTTGTACTTTTGATTTGCATTTCTCTACTTATTAGCGATCTTGAGCATCTTTTCCTATGCTTTTGTTTTCAACAGTGGGAGTAAAATTGCCCTCTTGGAATTGGCTTCTAGAAAGTTGGCCCTGCTTTGAATTGTTTTTTGATTACCTACCGCAGGACGTTTCTTTCTTTCTTTCTTTCTTTTTTTAGGTTTTTTTATTATTATTTTGAATATTTGAATTTTATTTTTTTATACAGCAGGTTCTTATTAGTTATCTATTTTATACATATTAGTGTATATATGTCAATCCCAATCTCCCAATTCATCACACCACCCCCCACTCCCCCGCCACTTTCCCCCCTTGGTGTCCATACATTTGTTCTCTACATCTGTGCTGCAGGACGTTTCTTGAGGGCAGGTGTCATTTACAGCCGCTCAGTCCTTGTGAATATTGAGTGTCCTATAGGCACCTGCTGTCAAGTTGTTGTTATGGGAAATAGCCACAAGGTGGCAGCATTTCTTGGTGCTCAACTCTGGTAACTCGGGCAATCGGGGGCCCTATGGAAAAGTCCTGTTTCTCGGTTGTAAATTAGAGTGGGCTGGGTGAGAACAAACACCCCAATGCTTGTGTCCCTTGCCATCTTTCCCCTTACCCTTCACCCTCCAGACAAACCCCAATCCCTGGAAAACCGCCTCGCACAGAGTGTTGTCATTTTTCGGTGGGGAAACTCTAAGGAAGGAGGCTGGAGGTGGGAACCCCTCGCCAGGAGACGTGAGACAAGAAGACCCTCTTGCAGCCCAGAGGGTCCACCGTCCTTTGGGTGCACTAGGCTCTGTTTAGCTGTTGGAGGGCCCGCCTGGATCTGGAGATTGTGGTCCCATCCAGAGGGGACCAGGCACTCCAGGTAAAAGGGGTTCTCATTTGCTGGCACATCCTGACCAGCTCCCCGACAGTTTGGCCTTTGGACCCAAGACTGCTCACGCTCCAGGCATGTGACACCATTCCGGTCACCGAGGCCTGCCCAGAATATAGTAGAGTATAGTAGACACTTCTTTTCTTTTTCTTGTCTTTAATTGAATTTTTATCTTATATTTGAGTATAGAGGATTTCCAATGTTTTGTTTGTTTTTGGTGTGCAGCACCTTGATTCAGCTATACCCATACATGTGTCTGTTGTTTTGTGGATCTTTTTCCCACATATATCAAGGTTATTTCAGAGTGTCTAACAGGGGTCCCCGTGCTATACAATAGGTCCGTGTTGATATATCTAGTTTACCTATCTTAGTGTGTATATGTTAATATTAGCCTCCCAATTTATACCTCCTCACCTCCTCAACTTTCCCTTTTTTTAACCATAATTTGTTTTCTATGTCTGTGAATTTGTTTTTTGTAAATTAATTCATTTTATTTCAGTTTTTAGATACCACCTCTATGTGATATTGTGTGATATTTTTCTGTTTCTGCCTCACTCCACTTAGTATGATAATGTCCAGGTCCTTCCATGTTGCTGCAAATGGCATGATTTCATTTTTTTTCCAGCTGATTAATCTTCCACTGTATACATGTACCACATCTTTATCAATTCATCTGTCGGTGGACATTTTGGTGGTTCCTGTGTCTTGGCTATTTTACATTGTGTTGCAGTAAACGTTGGGGGCATCGGTGTTTTGGAGTGATGGTTTTCTCCAGGTATATCCCCAGGAATGGGACTGCCGGATCATATGGTAGCTCTCAATTTTTAATTCTTTAAAGAACTTTCATAATGTTCCTTATCGTGGCAGTACCAATATTCTTCCCCACCAACAGCGTAGGAGGGTTCCCATTTCCCCATGCCCCCTCTGGCATTTAATGTTTGTAGAGTTTTGGATAATGGCCATCTTTCTAGTGTTATGTGATATCTCATTGTTGTTTTATTTTGCATGTCTCTTACAGCAATTTGAACATCGTTTCATATGCCTGTGTCTATCTCTATGTCTCTTTTGGAGAAATGTCTATTTCTGTCTTCTGCCCATTTTTTGATTGAGTTGCTGTTTGGGTTTTTTTGCTTGTTTTTTTTGGTTTTTAATTGAGCAGTATGTGCTATTTGTAAATTTTTGATATTAATCCTTTGTGTTCGAACCATTTTCAAATATTTTCTCCCATTCTGTGGGTTTTGAATTTAATTCGGTCCCATTTGATTTTTTTTTTGTTGTTGTTCCCATTAATCTAGGAGATGGATCAAAAACCTTATTGCTGTGATTTCTTTCAAAGTGTTCTGCGTATGTTTTCCTCTACGAGTTTTATAGTATCTCATCTTACATCTAGGTTTTTAATCTATTTTATTTTTTTTGTATGGCGTTAAAGAAATTCTGATTTCATCGTTTTACATGTAGCTGTCTTGTTTTCCCAGCACAAATTATTGAAGATACTGTCATGTCACCATTGTATATTCTTGCCTTCTTTTCCTAGATACATAGACCATATGTGCATAAGTTTATTTTTGGGCTTCCTATCCTATTCCATTGATGTACATTTCTGTTTTTGTGGCAGTACTATACTCTCTTGATTACTTTAGCTTTGTAGTATTGTTGAAGTCAAGGACCCTGATTCCTCCAGCTCCCTATTTTCTTCTGAGGATTGCTTTGGAAATTCTGGGCATTTTGTGGCTCCATGTAAATTTTAGGATAATTTGTTCTAGTTTTCTGAAAAATGTTATGGGTAATTTGATAGGGATCGAAATAAGTCTGTAGATGGTTTGGGTAGTATGGAAATTTTAACAGTATTCAATCTTCCAATTGAAGAGTATGGGATATCTGTCCATTCCTTTGAATCATCTTCAGTTTACAGTGTTTTATACTTCTCAGCATCTAAGTGTTTCACCTCCTTGATCAAGTTTTTCCTAAGTACTTTTGAATGCAATTTTAAAAGGGAATTTTTTTTTAACTTTTTCTTTCTGATATTTTTAGTGTAAAAAATGCATTAGATTTCTGTATGTTAATCTTGTATCCTGCTACCTTAATGAATTCGTTTATCAGTTCTAATTGTTTTTGCAAGGAGTCTTTTGGGTTTTCTATATAGCATATCATGTCATTTTCATATAATGACAATTTTACCTCTTCCCTTTTAATTTGGATACCTTTTATTTTTTTCTTATCTGATTGCTGAGGCTAGGGGTTCTACTACTATGTTGAATAGAAGTGATTAGAGTGAACATTTTTGTCCTGTTCCAGCTTTTAGGCAGAAGACTTTCAGGTTTTCACCACTGAGTATTATGTTGGCTGTGGGTTTGTCCTAAATGTCTTTTATTATGCTGAGATATGTTTCCTCTATACCCACTTTGGTGAGTTTTTATCATGAATGGATGAATTTTATCAAATACATTTTCTGTATCTATTGAGATAATCATGCGGTTTTTGTCTTTTCTTTTGTTGATGTGCTGTATCACTTTGATTGCTTTGCGTTTGTTGACACTGGGATGGATCCAACTTGATCATGGTGTATGATCATTTTTATGTGTTGTTGGATTTGTTTTGCTAATTTTTGTTTAGGATTTTTGCATCTATATTCCTCAAAGATATTGGCCAGTAATATTCTTTTATGATTAGTGTCTTGCCTTGTTTTGGTATCAGGGTGATTGTGGCTTAATAGAATGACTTTGTCTGTGTTCCCTCCTCTTCAGTCTTTTTGAAGAGTTTGCTAAAGATCAGTATAAGTTCTTCTTTGTATGTTTGATAGGATTTCCCAGTGAAGCCATCTAGTCCTGGACTTTTGTTTGAAGGGAGTTTTTTAAATTACGGATTCTGTTTCACTTCTAGTGATTGGTCTGTTCAAATTATCTATTCTTTTTTAAAAATAAATTTATTTATTCATTTATTTAATTTTTTGGCTGCATTGGGTCCTCGCCGCTGCACACAGGTTTTCTCTAGTTGCTGAGAGTGCGGACTTCTCATTGCAGCAGCTTCTCTTGTTGCGGAGCACGGGCTCTAGGTGCACAGGCTCAGTAGTTGTGGTGCATGGGCTTAGTTGCCTCAGGGCCTGTGGGATCTTCCTGGACCAGGGCTCAAACCTGTGTACCCTGCATTGGCAGGCGGATTCTTAACCACTGCGCCACCAGGGAAGCCCCTATCTATTTCTTCTTGATTTAGTTTTGGTGGGCTGTATATTTCTAGAAACTTGCGCATTTCTTCTAGGTTTTCCAATATGCCAACAGATATTGTTCATAGTATTTTCTTACAATTTTTTTTTGTTTTGTATCTGAGGTGTTGGTTGTTATTTCTCCTCTTTCATTCCTTATTTTATTTCAGTCCTCTCTCTTTCCTTCTTTGTTAGCCTGGCCAGAAGCTTGTTAATTTTTTTTTATTCTTTCCAAAAACAAGCTCTTGGTTTTATTGATTTTTTATTGTTTTTTATGTCTATTTTATTTATTTCCTCTCTGATCTTTACTATTTCCTTCCTTCTGCTGACTTTAGGTTTTGTTTGTTCTACTTTTACTAATTCTTTTAGGTGGTAGGTTAGGTTATGTTAGGTTTTTCTCATTTTTTGAGGAAGGCCTATAATGCTATGAACTCCCCTCTAAGAACTACTTTTGCCGCAACCCATAGATTTTGTATGGTTGTGTTCTCATTGTCAGTTGTCTCAGGTATTTTTAAATTTCCTCTGGTTTCATCGTTGACCCATTGGTTTTTTAGTAGCATGTTGTTTAGTCTCCATGTAATCCTTTTCCTCCTTTCTCTTTCTGTGGTTGATTTCTAGTTTCATGCTGTTATCATTAGAAAAGGTGCTTGAAATAATTTCTATCCTCTTAAATTTGTTGAGGCTTGTTTTGTCACCTTGTAGGTGGTCTGTCCTAGTGCACTTGAAAAGACTGTGTATTCTAGTTTTTTGGATGTATTGTCCTGAAACTATCAATTAACTCTAACAGTTCTATTGTGTCATTTAGGGTCTCTGTTGCCTTATTTTTTTTATACAAATTTATTTTTATTTTTGGCTGTGTTGCGTGTTCGTTTCTGTGCGAGGGCTTTCTCTAGTTGTGGCGAGTGGGGGCCACTCTTCATTGCGGTGTGCAGGCCTCTCACTGTCGTAGCCTCTCTTGTTGTGGAGCACAGGCTGCAGACACGCAGGCTCAGTAGTTGTGGCCCAAGGGCCCAGTTGCTCTATGTGGGATCTTCCCAGACCAGGGCTCGAACCCATGTCCCCTGCATTGGCAGGCAGATTCTCAACCACTGCGCCACCAGGGAAGCCCTCTGTTGCCTTATTGATTTTCTATCTGAAGGATTTCTCCACTGATGTCAGTGGGATGTTTTGGTCTCCTACTATTATTGTGTTCCCATCAATGTTTCCCTTTATGTCTGTTACTCTTTGTTTTATGAATTTAGGTGCTCCTGTATTGGGTGCATATGTGTTAATGAGTGTAATATCCTCTTCTTTTATTGATCCTTTTTTATCATTACATAATGTCCTTCATTATCTTTTCTTATGGCCTTTGTTTTAAAGTCTGTTTTGTCTGGCATGATTATTGCAACCCCCAGTTTCTTGCCATTTCCATTTGCATGAAATATCTTTTTCCATCCCCTCACTTTCAATCTACCTGTCTCCTTTGCCCTAAAGTGGGTCTCTTGTAGGAAGCATATTGTAGGTTCTTGTTTTATTATCCAGTCCACCAGTCTGTTTTTTGATCAGAGCATTTAGTCCATTGAGATTTGAGGTAATTATTGATAGGTATGTATTTATTAAACCTTGTTTTCTAGTTGATGTATTCTTTTCTTTTTCTTGTTTTTCCTTTTGTGATTTGATGGTTTTCTTTTGTATTACACTTGAGTTCTCTTCTTTTTCGTGTTTGTGCATCTTCTGTAGGTTTTTGATTTGTGGTTACCCTGGTTTTCGACTATGTTAACTCATTACTTTATGTACTTGCTTTAGACTGATAGTCATATAAGCTCAAACACAGTCTAAAAAAAATCTATATTTTCTTACTCCCCTCCCCCACATTTTATGATTTTGATGCATTGTTTTACATCTTTGTATTTATCCTTTTGCAGTTTATTGTAGTTATAATCATTTTCATAATCTTTGATTTTTTTAAATTTAGGTACTGGCTTATTTAAGTGATCTACAATCCTTTAATATATTTGCTTTTCCTATTGTGATTTTTCCTTTCCTATCGGTTCTTGCTTCTTTTCTATTTAGAGAAGACCTTTCAATATTTCTCTTAGGAGAAGTTTAGTATTGCTGTATTCTTTTAGTTTTTGCTTGTCTGAGAAATTATTTATCTCTCCTTCTATTCTAAATGATAATCTTGCTGGGTAGAGTATTGTAGGTTACAGGTTTTTTCCATTTTAGGACTTTGAATATATCTTGCCACTCCCTTCTGGCCTGCAACGGTTCTGTAGAGAAATCAGCTGATAACCCTATGGGGATTTCCTTGTAACTAACTCTTTGTATTTCTCTTGCTGCCTCTAGAACCCTCTTTATCTTTAATTTGCCATTTTAATCATAACATATCTTGGTGTGGGTCTGTTTGGGTTCATCTTGTTTGTGACCCTCTGTGCTTCCTGTACCTGGATATCTCTTTCCTTCTTTAGGTTTGGGAAGATTTTAGCCATAATTTCTTCAAATCCACTTTTGATCCCCTTTTCACTTTCTTCTCCTTCTGGGATCCCAATTATGATTGGCACCTTTTACCTTATCCCATAGGTCTTGTATATTGCTTTCATTTTTTAAATTTGTCTTTGTCTGCTCTTCTGATTGATTTCTATTGTTCTTTTTTCCAGAACACTTATTGATTTTTCTGCATTATTTAGTTTGCTGTTTATTGCCTTTAGCTTGGTTTTCATGTAGGCAACTGAGTTGTCTAATTTTGATTGGCTCCTTTTTACAGTTTCTACCTCCCTATTATAGGAACTGCATTTCTATTGATAGCCTTTCTTAATTCCTTCAGCATTTTTATTGCCTCCCTTTTGAACTTGAGGTCTAATAGACTGGAGGAATCTGTTTCATTGTTCTTTCAGGGGATTTTTCTTGTTCTTTTAATTGGGAGTGGTTTCTCTGCTGCTTCATCTTACTTCTATTTCTGACTCCGTGAATTTAGGAGAAATAGTTATCTACTGTGGTCTCAGAGGGCTATTTTTATGTGGGAGTGTCCCTGTGTAGCCTGCATGAGTCGAATGTGTTTGATGTGAGGGCTGTCCTCGGTATGGATGCCTGCCATATATTTCTTAAGGGTGTGCTAGCCATTATCCCCTTGACAGGGTGTGTGACTGTTGTGCTGACCAGAGCTTGCACAGGATAGTGGGTGCGGGCAACTCTTTGCTCTGTGGTTATCACAGCCCCCTTGGGGGTAGGGTTTTCTCCCCAGTTGTTGGCATACAAGCCCCCAGATCTGGTTCTAAACTGTAGTTTGAGGTAGGCAGGACTGGAGCACTCCCATTGGGAAAGGAGCCATGAGTACTCCCCTGCAGGAGCTGTCCACCAGGGAGTGCTCTCTGAGATGTTGCCTGTCACCCAGAGTGCACACTCTTGTTGGCATGCCCTCAGCCCCGCCTCAGCTGTGGGAAGGCTGGCAAGGACGTCCCTTGGGCACTATGCTCACAAAGCTGCCAGGGTAAATCCCCAGAAGCAAGCATCCACCGGGAATAGGCTCAGATTGCGGCCCCACCTCCGCGTGTGGACAACCCACCTTGCGTGCTCCCAGAGCTCAGAGGCAGAGCTGTGCCCACTGTGAGCAGAATGAGTCTGCTGTGGTGGGCCCCGCCCCTCCC
Source organism: Lagenorhynchus albirostris (assembly GCF_949774975.1). Taxonomy (NCBI): domain Eukaryota; kingdom Metazoa; phylum Chordata; class Mammalia; order Artiodactyla; family Delphinidae; genus Lagenorhynchus; species Lagenorhynchus albirostris. Next base: position 39,707,672 of record NC_083104.1, on the reverse strand, counting down.
TTCATGCATGCTTTTGACAATGTGGCTCCTATGGCGGACCCAGGCTCTGTTGTGCACACACCCCTAATTGTGACCCAGACCATTCTCCAGGCCCTTCAGGCTGTCTCCACGCAGCCAGACCTAGTCCTCACACTGGGTCTGCCCGCTGAAGCCTGAGTTTCAGCACCCAGCCCATGCGCTCCAGCAGACATGCATCTCAGGCTGGGGAGTGCAGCGAGGGGGCCAGAACCTCTGGGCTGGTCTCTCTGTCCTGCCTGCAGGAATCTAGCTGCTGCACTCTCCTCTGAGCCTCTGAGGCTGCCTATCTGTCTGGGCTGATCTCCCAGCTGGTGAAGAGGGAATATTCCCCCTTTCACAGCTCCCTCCCAGGGGCACAGGTCCCATCCCCAATTCTTTTTCTTTTTTCCTTTTGTCCTACCGGTTACATGGTGATCTTTCTTGCAGCTTTGATTGTATGAGATCTTCTGCCAGTGTTCTGTAGGTATTCTGTGAGAATTGTTCCACATGTAGGTGTATTTTTGATGTCTTTGTGGGGAGAGGTAAGCCCTGTGTTCTTCTATTCTGCTATCTTGATCCAATAAATTCTTACTATATCAGTAAGTGAAATCATGGAGGGATAACTGGAACCAGCACAGTGCAGAAGAGTCCTAGTGAGGGTGAGAGTGTGAAGTCAGATATTAGAAAAAGAGCACCAAAGAGGGGAAAGTGTAGAAGAGGGCATGTCAGGAGTGGAGAGAGAGCTAAAGAAGCGAATTTGATGGAAATGTGTGAGGAGAGAGTAAAAAAGGAAATACAAGAAGAAGAGATTTTTTTCACAGTTAAAATGAAATGAGACACAAAGTGAGGCAGCTGTAGCTAAGATTAAAAGCAACGCAGGAGTAAATGAATAAGAAGGAAGAGTTGATTCAAAGAATTAGAGGTGGGGGAAGGAATTTTGTGATAGAAAATATGCTAAGGTGAGGGAAGGGAGAGGAGACAAAAATAATAGAACAGCATCAGAAAAGGAATGTGAGAGGAAATGGGTGTGTAAAGTCACGGAGGCAAAAAGACAAGACAGGAGGAGGCCTTTGCAAGGAAATTCAGCCAGTTTACTGATAAGCAGGCACACGTGGATGGGAAACAGGGCAAGGAAAAGAGAGGGATGTGCAGCAGCTGGCACTGCAGTGATGCATTAAGTAGACCTGATGACATTAACGTATGAGACAAGAAGTGAGAACAGGCGCATTAAACCGAACCTCCATAATTTCTAAGCATAGGAAAAGCTGGAAATGGGAACAGAGCAAAGTGAGTACAGAGCCTAGGACAACGTAAGGAAAGAAAGCAATGGATGGTAAGGATACGGGCGGAGAGAGGGGCAGGCTCAGGGGAAGGACAGAGGAGGGGGGACAGGACAGGAGCTGAGCAATAAAGAATCAATGTCAAGCAAAGACAATATAGCCACCCCTCCACTTTTGTTGTTGGCTGGTGCTGCTCAGGCAGTTGACCTGCATTGGGTGATTTCGGCCTCTAGAGGCCGGTCTTTCGGAGGAGAGGCAAAAGCCCTCACCACGGTCAGGCACGTGGCTGGAGGCAGAGCTGGTTGAACCTGGGGATTCTGACGACAGCAACGTTGACCAAATTGCTATATAACCCCTCAGAAAGCATCTATGACAACTAGAATAAATAGAGGTCAGAGAGCAAAGGTGGAACAATTTACAAAGTTTCAAGAGTAGGATGGCTTTAGAAAACAGGAAAAGAAATAAAAAGAATGCAATGGTCTTAGTAGGAAAAGAGAAGAATGGTTAAGAAGAGGTAGTGAGAGAATAAAAATTGACACGGGTTAAACAAAGAGAACAATGAGAAAAACAGAAAGATAATACGTGAGAAAGATGACAGAGAATACTCAAATGGAAGGAGAATGAAGAGAACATTTTCAAAGGTTTTGAAAGAGAAATGAGAGAAGGGGCTTCCCCAGAAGTGTATCCCCAGAGCTCCAGCTCAGGCCTGAGAAGAGAGACTTGGCTGGCTGGTGTCCCTGAAGCTGAGAATGCTATGGAGAGTGATCACATGGTCCGGGGGACAGGAGGGCAACCTCATCCCACAGTGGGATGTGATTATCGTGTCACCCAAAGTGGATCTTACCAGATCATGGTAAGGTCTCTAACATCACGTCAAATTAGCCTATGGTGAATTAGCCTGCCAAAAAGCCTACTGTGAAATATAGAAGCTAATTACATTTTGGGGACACCACCTTTTCCAGATGTGCATGTTGTGTGAATGAAAACTCTGATATAAACTCAGGATGTAAGTCTATTCTGTTGAAGTAATACGTTACAAGTCAACTTGATGAAATACAATATACAATTTTTAAAAATGATTAGCTAACTTCTGCAAATATATGAACTATTTAAAGGAAAATGAAATAGATTCTAGTATGGCATTTAAAAATCTACCACAATTATTTAAAGGAATATTCATTTATGGTATACATATAGGTATAACTGAATCACTTTGCTGTACAGCAGAAATTAACACAACGTTGTAAATCAACTATACTTCAATAAGAAAATTGCACAAGGAGAATATTCGTGTATGTGGATAATGACAGAAAAATGTAAACAAGATAATATTGGAGTGGGCAATCCATAAGTTTGTCGACTTATTTTTTTTTATAAATTTATTTATTTTATATTTTATTTTTGGCTATGTTGGGTCTTCGTTGCTGCACGCAAGCTTTCTCTAGTTGCGGCAAGCAGGGGCTACTCTTCATTGTTGTGCGCAGGCTTCTCATTGCAGTGGCTTCTCTTGTTGCCTAAGCATGGGCTCTAGGCACTCTGGCTTCAGTAGTTGTGGCTTGCAGGCTCTATGGCACAGGCTCAGTAGTTGTGGCATGCAAGCTTAGTTGCTCCACAGCATGTGGGCTCTTCCCAGACCAGGGCTCGAACCCATGTCCCCTGCACTGGCAGGCGGATTCTTAACCACTGCACCACCAGGGAAGTCCCGATACTATAGTTTTTAAACTATAGTTGATTTACAATGTTCTGTTAGTTTCAGGTGTACAGCAAAGTGATTCAGTTATATATGTGTGTGTGTGTGTGTGTGTATATATATATATATAAATATGTGTATACATATACACACACACCTTTTCAGACTCTTTTCTATTTATTAGAAGATATTGTATATGGTTTCCTGTGCTATACAGTAGGCCCTTGTTCTTTTTTTTATATATAGTAGTGTATATATTTTAATCCCAAACTCCTAGTTTATACGCCTTCCCCTTTCCCCTTTGGTAACCATAAGTTTGTTTTTGATGTCTGTGAATCTACGTCTGTTTGTTAAAGAGTTCATTTGTATCACTGTTTTCAATTCCACATATAAGTGATATCCTAGGATATTTGTCTTTCTCTGACTTACTTGACTTAGTGTGATCATCTCCAGGTCCATCCATATTGCTACAAATGGCATGATTTCATTCTTTTTTTATGGCTGAGTAATATTCCAGTGTGTGTGTGTGTGTGTGTGTGTGTGTGTGTGTGTGTGTGTGTGAGAGAGAGAGATATATGTATATGTCATCTTCTATATCCATTCATCTGTTGATAAACATTTAGGTCACTTCCATGTATGCACTATTGTAAACAGTGCTGCCATGTATGTTGGGGTGCATGTATCTTTTCCAATTAGAGTTTTCCGAACATATGATCAGGAGTGGGATTGCTAGATCATATGGCAGTTCTAATTTTACTTTTTTTTTTTTTTTTTTGCGTTACATGGGCCTCTCACTGTTGCGGCCTCTCCCATTGCGGAGCACAGGCTCCAGACGCACAGGCTCAGCGGCCATGGTCATGGGCCCAGCCTCTCCGCGGCATGTGGGATCTTCCCAGACCGGGGCATGAACCCGTGTCCCCTGCATCGGCAGGCAGACTCTCAACCACTGCACCACCAGGGAAGCCCCTAATTTTACATTTTAAGGAACCTCCAATACTGTTCTCTATTGTGGCCATTACCAATTACATTCCCATCAACAGGGTAGGAGGGTTTGCTTTAATGATATTGTATCTTTAATTAAAAGAAATAATGGAGGTTAAAAACTCATTCAAATAAATTTATATAATACTCTTACCAGAATATTGCTTTCAGGAGAATTAACATTTTTCTTTCTTGATGTTGTAAAATGTACCTCAGATTAATTGACATAAACTTGATAAGTAGAATAAAATGAAATAGTTAAAAAACATAATTTTACAAAATTGAGTTATTTGTAGCAAGGTGGATGGACCTAGAGACTGTCATACAGAGTGAAGTAAGTCAGAGAAAACAAATACCATATGCTAACACATACACATGGAATCTAAAAAAAAAAAGTTCTGAAGAACCTCGGGGCAGGACAGGAATAAAGGAATAAAGACGCAGACGTAGAGAATGGACTTGAAGACATGGGAGGGCGGAAGAGTAAGCTGGGATGAAGTGAGAGAGTGGCATGGACATATATACACTACCAAATGTAAAACAGATAGCTAGTAGGAAGCAGCCGCATAGCACAGGGAGATCAGCTCGTGCTCTGTGACCACCTAGAGGGGTGGGATAGGGAGGGTGGGAGGGAGACGCAAGAGGGAGGAGATATGGGGATGTATGTATATGTATAGCTGATTCACTTTGTTATACAGCAGAAATTAACACACCAGTGTAAAGCAATTATACTCCAATAAATATGTTAAAAAATAAAATAAAAACCATAGATTTAAAAGTAGTAAAATCTGTTAATATGGAAATGAATATGTTTCCGGAGTTACAATGACTTCTAAAAAGAAAAGAAACTGTAGAAAATGTGTGACTTGCTGATAAGAAGGACAAAACCATTCACTCAGAAGCCCAGCTTTTAACTGTACCTCAGTAACTCCTTAAAGGAAATTATCACTTGATAATTTACACAATAGATGTTGAAAGGTATTCAAATAGACTTTAAGGGAGGAAGTTATTACTAGAAATAAAATGTTCAAAATGATAAAATGATCAAAACAGAAAGATATACAAATTGTAAATATTTATAACTTGTTTCAAATATGTGAACCAAAACTTGACAGAAATAAAGGAGCAATACATGAAGCTACTGAAGGGGCGAGGAGTAGAAAGGAAACCACAGGACTGAATGAAGTACAAGGAGATGGTGGAAGAAGCAAGAAGCGCAGAAGGACCCGCACTGGGCCAACCCAAAACCCAGGAAACTGCTCCAGTAATGGAGACAGGAAAGCACAGGGGCCCAGACCACATGCACGAGCCTGAGCACAGGTACACTCAGGGAAATGGTAAGCGTGGAGGAGAAGGAGAGGCAGTAAATGGTATCTGCCCTCCTGAAGCCAACTACAAGAGGTAAATTTTACACCACCACGTTAAAAAAAAAAGGACATGAAAAGATCTTCAGCATCCTAATTCTTAGAAAAATGCACACCAAAACGACCACAAGGTATGATCGGGCACTAGTCATCATAAAGTCTACAAACAAAATGCTGGAGAGGGTGTGGAGAAAAGCAAACCCTCCTCTGCTGCTGCTGGGAACGGAAATGGCTACCAGCCACTATGGAGTACACTGTGGAGGTTTTATAAGACACTAAAAATAGAGCGAATATAAGATCTGGCAATCCCACTCCTGGGTTTATGCCACGAGAAAACCATCCTTCGAAAAGACACTTGCAGACTTCCCTGGTGGCGCAGTGGTTAAGAATCCACCTGACAATGCAGGGCACACGGGTTCAATCCCTGGTCTGGGAAGATCCTACATGCTGCAGAGCACCTAAGCCCATGCGCCACAACTACTGAGCCTGAGCACCTAGAGCCCGTGCTCTGCAACAAGAGAAGGCACCGCCGTGAGAAGCCCACGCACTGCAATGAAGCCCCAATGCAGCCAAAAATAAATAATAACAACATAAAAAAAGAGAGATAGAAAATTAACCCTTTGAAAAGAAGAAAAAGACACCCACAACCAACATTCATTGCAGCACTATTTAAAATACCCGAAGCATGGAAGCACCCAAAATGTCCATCGACATAGGTGTGGCTACACAAGATATGCTACATATATAAAATGGAATATTTCTCAACCCTAAGAAAGAATGAAATCATGCCATTTGCAGCAACATGGATGGACCTAGAGATGATCCCACTAAGTCCCACAGAGAAAGACAAATATCATATGATATCACTTATAGGTGCAAACTAAAACTTGATACCAAGGAACTAATTAACCAAACAGAAACAGACTCCCAGACGTAGAAAACTAACTTAGCGTGACCAAAGGCAAAGTTGGGGTTGGGGGGGAGATAAATTAGGAGGTGTGGATTAAAACATACACCCTAATATATGGGATAATCAAGAAGGACCTACTAGACAGCAAAGGGAACTCTCCTCAACACTCTCTAATAACCTGGAATGGGAACAGAATCCGAAAAGGAATAGAAGCATGTATAACTGAATCAGTTGCTGTACACCTCAAACAAACACAGCATTGTAAACCAACTGTACTTCAATAGAAGATACAAATTACATTAGAAGAGAAAAATGAAAACAAGTGCCTACTCTAGTCCCCTCAGGCCTCAGCGGTCTGGGCTGGTGTCACATCCCTGGAACCTGAGCAGGCCTGGGTCCCAAGGCTGGACTGTCGTGGGGCTGAGGGGACTGGGGAGGATGTGCCAGCAAATGAGCCCCCCCGGGGACCTGCAGTGTCTGGTCCACTCGAAATGGGACCACAATCTCCAGATCCAGGCAGGCCCTCCTATAGCTCAACCAAGCCTAGTGCACCCAAAGGAGGGTGGATCCTCTGGGCTGCAAGAGCTTTGAAACGTCACCTGGTCTCCACATCTCCTGGCGTTGGGGTTCCCACCTCCAGCCTCCTGCCTTTGTGTTGTACCAACTAGAGGACCCTCAGCACCGTCCCTCAGTGTGGCACTTTGACAAGGCTTGCGACGCGTCGGGGGGTGAGGGGAACAGGCAGAAAGGAAGGAGACAAAAGCCCTTGAGTGTTGGTTCTGGCACGTGCCCCTCCAAGGTACAACCCAGGAACTCCACTTTCTTTCGCTAAGGCTCTGGTTGCCACAGGGACCGGAGATGGGCACGAAGAAGCCCGCCGCCTTGTGGATGATTCCTGTAACAACAACTTGGCAACAGGTGCTTCTGGGCACTAGGATTCACAAAGGGCTGCAGGGCTTTAAAAACATAACACCTGCGCTCAAGAAATGTCCTAGGATAGGTAATTGAAAAGAATTCAAAACAGGCCGGATTTGTCAGAAGACAATTTCAAGAGGTACACTGCACTCCCACTGTTGGAAAACAAGGAGAAAACAAAACCAAAAAAACATGAAAAGATGCTGAAGATCACCAATTACTTCAGAACTGCAAATCAAAACAGCAACGAGGTATCATCTGACGCCAGTCAGGATGGCCATCAGGTAAACGTCTCCCTACAGTAAATTCCGGAGAGGGCATGGAGAAAGCAAACCCTCCTCCACTGCTGGGGGGAATGCAACTGGTACAGCCACTGGGGAGTACAGTTGGGAGGCTCCTTCAATAACAAAACATAGAGCTACCATCTGATCCCCCAATCCCACTTCTGGGCAAACACCCAGAGAAAACCATAGTTCGAAAACCTACCCGCACCCCAACGTGCATGGCAGCACTATATACGACAACCCAGACACCAAAGCAAGCAAAATGTCCACCGACAGATGACTGGATACAGAAGATGCGGTACATATCTACGATGGAATACTACTCAGCCTTAAAAAAGAAGGAAATACTGCCATGTGCAGCAACACAGAAGGACCTCGAGATGCTCTACGTGAAGTAAATCAGATGGACGTCGATAAATATCATGGGATATGACTTACATATGGAATCTCAAAACTGATACAAATCAACTGATTCACAAAACAGCGACAGACTCAGAGACTTAGAAAACAAACTTATGCTTAGCAAACGGGAAAGATGGGGGAGAGGGATACATTAGGAGGTTGGCATTAACATGTATACATGAACAAGTACAATACATACTCCACAAGGACCTACTCTACAACACAGGGGGACTCTGTTCAACACTTTGTCACAGCCTATATAGGAAAAGGATCCTAAAAAGCAGAGACATATGCATATGTACGACTAAATCACAACGCTGTACACCTGCAAGGGGCATAACATGGTCCCTCACGTTGCTTGAAAATGAAAGAAAAATGCAGTTAAAGAAAAAGAAGGAGAGAAAATAAAGGACGTGTACTCGATTTTCCACAGGCTCGGGGACCTGGGCTGCTGTCACGTCCCTGGAGGCTCAGCGGGCTGGCTCTCCAGGCTGCCTGTCGTGGGGCTGAGGGGACTGGGGAGGATGTGCCAGCAAATGAGCCCCCCCGGGGACCTGCAGTGTCTGGTCCACTCGAAATGGGACCACAATCTCCAGATCCAGGCAGGCCCTCCTATAGCTCAACCAAGCCTAGTGCACCCAAAGGAGGGTGGATCCTCTGGGCTGCAAGAGCTTTGAAACGTCACCTGGTCTCCACATCTCCTGGCGTTGGGGTTCCCACCTCCAGCCTCCTTCCTTAGAGTCGCTCCAACTACCTAGGACATCACCCTCAGCACAGCACTTTTGCAGGGGTTGGGATTTGACTGGGAGGGTGAAGGGTAAGGGGGAAGAAGTAAAGAGGCACAAGCCCTCGTGTGTTTCTTCTGGCACTTTGCACTCTGATTTTCAACCTGGGAACATGACTTTTGCTAGGCTCAGGTTGCCCGAGTTACCAGAGTCGGGCATGAAGAAATGCTGCCGCCTTGTGGCCGTTTTCCGTAACAACAACCTTAAAACCAGTACTTAGGGGAACTTAATATTCACAAGGCCTGTGGGGCTCTAAATGACCCCTGCCTTCGAGAGATATCGCGCGGTAGGTAATAGAAAAAGAATTCAAAACAGGGCCGACTTTAAGAAGCCAGTTTCAAGAGGTAAAATTATATTCACATTAAAAAAAAACCCACATGAAATGATCTCAGCATCGCTAGTTGTTAGAGAAATGCAAATCAAAACGACAACGAGGTATCATAGGGCACCAATCATCACAAAGTCTACAAACAATAAATGCTGGAGAGGGCGTGGAGAAAAGACATGCCTCCTCCGCTGCTGCTGGGAATGGAAATTGCTACCAGCCACTATGGAGGTTTTATAAAACACTAAAAATAGAGAAATCATGAGATCCGGCAATCCCACTCCTGGGTGTATGCCCGGAGAAAACCATCCTTCGAAAAGACATCTGCACCCCAACATTCATTGCAGCACTATTTACAATACCCAAAGCATGGAAGCACCCAAAATGTCCATCGACATAGGTATGGCTACACAAGATGTGCTACATATATACAATGGAATATTTCTCAACCCTAAGAAAGAATGAAATCATGCCATTTGCAGCAACATGGATGGACCTGGAGATGATCCCACTAAGTCAAGTAGGGTCACACAGAGAAAGACGAATATCATATGATATCACTGATAGGTGCAATCTAAAACATGATACCAATGAACTAATTAACCAAAACAGAAACAGACTCCCAGACGTAGAAAACTAACTTATCATGACCAAAGGGGGAAAGTTCGGGTGGGGGGAGCGATAAGTTAGGAGGTTGGGATTAATACACACACACACACACACACACACACACAGAGATATGATAATCAAGAAGGACCTACTGGATAGCACAGGGAACTCTACTTGATAATCTGTCCTAATCTATAAGAGAAAAGAATCTGAAAAATGATGGATATACAAATATGTATAATGAATCATTTGTTGTATACCTGAAACTAGCACAACATTGTATATCAACTATACTCCAATAACATTTTAAAATTTTAAAAATAAGTAAACTTGGGGCTTCCCTGGTGGCGCAGTGGTTGAGAGTCCGCCTGCCGATGCAGGGGACACGGGTTCATGCCCCGGTCCGGGAAGATCCCACATGCCGTGGAGCAACTGGGCCCGTGAGCCATGGCCGTTGAGCCTGCGTGTCCGGAGCCTGTGCTCCGCAACGGGAGAGGCCACAACAGTGAGAGGCTCGCGTACCGCAAAAAAAAAAAAAAAAGTAAGCTTAAACGCTTTTGTACAGCAAAACGTCCATAAACGAAACAAGACACCATATGGTTTCGGAGAAAATATTTGCATATGATGGAAATTTGAGGGATTAATTCCCAAAATATACAAAGAACTCATACAGCTCAATGTCAAAAAACAACCCAATTAAAAAATATGCAGAAGACTTAAGTAACATTTCTCCAAGGAAGATATCCTAATTACCAGCAGGCACATGAAAAGATGGCCAACATCACTGATTATTAGAGAAATGCAAATCAAATCCACAATTGATGTATCACCTCATACTCGTCAGAATGACCATCGCCAAAAATTCTACGAATAGGGACTTGCCTTGTGGTCCAGTGGTAAAGAATCTGCCTTACAATGCAGGGGACGCGGGTTCGACCCCTGGTCAGGGAAATAGGATCCCACATGCCTCAGGGCAACTAAGCCCTCGCACCGCAACTACTAAGCTTGTGCACCTCAACTGGAGCGGGCATGCAGCAAACTACAGAACTCACGTGCTCTGGAACCCACGCACCACAATTACAGAGCCCACACACCCTGGAGCCTGCACGCCACAACTAGAGAAAGCCTGCACGCCACAACTAGAGCAAAGCTCACGTGCCACATGATCCTGCATGCCTCAGTGAAGATCCCGCATGCCACAACTAAGACCTGACACAGCCAAAAATTAAATAAATAAATAAATAATAAATCTTAAAAAAAAAAGTCTACAAATAATAAATGCGAGAGGGGGTGTGAGGAAAACAGAACCCTCCTGTACTCTTGGTGGAAATGTAAATTGGTGCAGCCACTATGGGGAATGGTATGGAGGTTCCTTAAAAAAGTAAAATAGAGTTACCATATTTTCCAGCAATCCCACTCCTAGGCATACATCCAAAAAAGATGAAAACTGTAATTCAAAAAGATACACCCACCCTAGTGTTCATAGCAGCACTATTTACAATAACCAAGAAATGTCCATGGACAGATGAATGGATAAAGAACATGTGGTATATGTATACAATGGAATATTACTCAGCCATGAAAAAGAATAAAATAATGCCATTTACAGCAACATGGATGGACCCAGAGATTATCATGCCGAGAGAAGTGAGTCAGACAAAGACAAATATCATATATCGCTTATATGTGGAATCTAAGAAAGTGATACAAATGAACTTATTTACAAAACTGAAATAGACTCTAGACATAGAAAACAAACTTACGGTTACCAAAGCGGAAAGGAGGGAGGGATAAATTAGGAATTCGGGATTAACAGATGCATACTACTACATATAAAATAAACTGAAAGGACTTACTGTATAGTGCAGGCAACTATATTTAGTATCTTGCAATAACCTATAATGGAAAGAATCTGGAAAAAAAAATATATCAATTACTTTGCTGTACACCTGAAACACTGTAAGTCAACTATACTTCACTAAAAAAAAAAAAAAAAGATACGGAGCTCCTGGTCCTCTAACTGGATAATTACTCCGATATTTAAGTTGGTGAAAGTTCACTTAATGAAGCAAGTCACTCCCTAATCTCTTTAAGGTGTCCCCAGTGATGAGAAACGAAGGTCCTTTGCATACTAACATGTTTTATGGGTAATGTAGTAGGTGAGGGCACTCTGCAGTCTTGATCAGAATAAGATTGATCAACCTGAATGACAAATGTCCTACACTGAAATTGTGGCCAAGACCCAATTAGAATCCTTAAGTTCTGTCAGGTTTAGAATCTCCACTGGCAGCTGTGGTGTTTGAAGACTTATAAGTTCCTGTCTTACTGCGCAGGTTTGTGTTCTTTGTATCTTTTACTAGAACAACATTCTGTGAGAGCTGAGACACGATAGTGAATGACTCAACATGTTCAATAGTCACAGCTGCCAGGCGTGCAGGTACATGGTTTTCCTCTCCCCAGAGCCCTCACCTACCCTGTTATAGGCCTCCTAGGACCTGTAGGGGCCTGAGCCCTGAACAGAGGCACTAGTCTTTCACGGCCCCTGTGGTGTCAACCAGGCTCCCTCCCTCTCTGGGCCTGCTCGACGTCCACTCCAAACTGAATTCCCCATTAGCCCTGCTCCCTGAGACTGTCACAATGGGGGATCAACTCCATGGTTTGGCCAGAAGGAGTCAGACCCATTCTGAGCCACTACAAAGACCTGGCAGGAGCACGCATTTGAAGTACTAAAGCTCACACACCGGAATGACAGTGCCTCACTGCTGGCTGACCTGCCTCTGACTGTGGTCTGGACATGAGGCAGAAATGAGGAGGGAAGGACATTAGAGCAGAGAATAGCAGTGGTGACTACAGTGGGCATGGACACACCGATGTGGCTCCTGCCATCTTAGGGACGAGGACCTTGAGAAGGCATTATTTAGGGCCAATAAGAGGGAGGGAAGAGGACTCTTCCTGGACTCATATCAGCCTGTGTCTCTTCAAACCCCCAATGAAGACCCCTAAGTTGGGAGGTGGGGCCTCTGTGTCAGAGGGGAAGGAAGGCTAGGGGGTCTCTGGGCTATAAGCAGAGAGCCATGGGGGAGAACCTTGTGAGGACCTGAAGACTGGAGGGCCATGGACTCACCTCTGTTCAGTAGGCTCACCTCCTGTGGAGGCCAAGGGTGGTCTCAGTCAAGGGGGCATCAACCCCCAGCCGTGTAGACCCAGCCAGCAATACAAGATCCAGCTGAGACAGTCTCGAAGCTCACCTCCAGCTACAAATCAGGAAACCCAAACAAGGTGGCCTTGACGCAGGCAGACATTTGGGTTATCTGCACCCAAAATACCTTGACTTAGAAGACAACCCAGTAACCAGAAGCCCCTCAGAACAGCCCAGGCTACAGGGGTTCAGGGCGTCTAGAAACTACTGAGAAAAAGGGCCCCAAGATCCACTCCACCTGGAGCAGTGATGCCATCCTTTCCCAGTTCCTTTCAAAACAAGTGCAACAGGAATGGAGAAATTTGAACACTCAAATTGCCGATAAGGCAGACCTTGAAGAAACCACAGACCCCTGCACCTTGGGTTTCAGGCCCGCCAGCCCCGTCCTGGATGGGGTTCTCACTTCCTTCGCAGCAGCTTTGACGCCAGCAAGCCCCGTGCAGGAGTCAAGGAGAACCCAGCCAGCCCTGTGATCTGGAGCATTCTGTGGGCGCCATGAGACCTCCCAGAGGCTGCAGATCCCATCTCCCCATGGTGCCTGCCAGGCACAGCTGCCACCCTCCAGCTAAGGGAGGGCTGGGCCAAGCCCACATCTCAGACACCAGACAGTGTGTTATCCTTTAATGAAGAGCCAGGTCAGTAGGGCCACCATTCTCCCCGAGGCCCCCCTGCAGCAGACACCCCTCACTCCTGGCTGCCTCGGTGGCAGGGTGGCCCTGAAGCAGCCAGCCCTGCTGAGAGGTCAGTTTGCAGCAGCCTAGGAAAGGCATTCATCTCTCAGACCTAGGAAAATGGCAGCAGCAACATGGCCAGTGGCGGCTAATGAGGTCAGGGATGGTGGAGGAGGAGGGCGGGACAGGAAGTGGGGGCTCTCCTCCTTCCTCTCTGAATCCCCTGGGATAAAGGCCAGTGTTCAGGAGCAGTACAGTCTCCCCAGGGGCTGGAGGCCCTTCCAGCCACTCTCTGGAAGCCCTTAGTCCCCAGTTTCCCTCAGACTAACATCACACAGAAAGTAGCCTGCAGGGTCACTGGCCTCAGGGTCACCACTCCATCAGCCTCAAGGCCCCACGCCTGCGAGATGTCCAGCAGGGCCCAGGCCAGAGCCACCAGGAGACTTGGAGCCACCTTCCGCTAACTCCGCTGGGCAGGCACTACAGGCATCTAAGAAGGTGGTCTCTCCCTCATGGTTCCGGGGCTGCCCAGGCGGGGCTGAGGCACAGCAGGCCAGGGGCTCTCCAAGTCCCTACAGATCTGTGACCTTGTTTTCTACAGCCGCTGCGATCTGCTGGAGCCGATAGCCCAGCTGCATCTTCTGGGCCGTGCCATCTTCCTCCAGGGCAGTGATGATCTGAAACACAGAGACCAACTCAGCAGGGGGAGACCGTCAGCCTGCCGTCTGCCTTTGCCACAGACTTCAATAGGCCTCCACAGCTACTGCAGCAGGTGTGGGTAGGGGCCCGAGAAACCCTGTGAGCTGCCGCACTCACTTCCTCAGGGCCCCCTCGGGGAGGGGATGATGACAGCAGAGTCACTGTTGGGTTTTAAGGATTAGTGAGGTAGGGAATGAAGTACTTTACTCAGTACCTAGCACTCACGGTAATGCATATCACCTCCCCAGTAAAATCGTTTTGAGTGGAGGCCAACTTCACCCACCATGCTGGTCTTCTCCGCCACAAACCCCCGGGAAGCCCTGCTCCACCCATCCTGGCTCCCCCGCCCACCAGGCAACAAGCAGTTCCTAAATTCCTACATGCCGGGTGCTGGACAAGGAGCAGGGACCCAGCAGTGATGACAGGTACGATCCCTGCCCTCGTGGGGCTCACTGGAGGGGAGACAGGTATTGACCAAACACGGACAACTACATAACCACAAGGGGGGCTGCCACAGAGGGAAGGGTGGGAACAGGAGGGGCTTGCCGGCCACGCCTCCACAAGGGGACAGCTGTGTCACACGGCCCCACCTCCCCCACACCGGCACCCACACTGTTTGGAGCAAGGCACCTGGACTTCACGCTTGCGCATCACTCCTGTGTCAAATGCCTGTCCCCACTCCAGGCCTGAGCCATGAGGCAGGGCCCTCATCGCTCAACAGCAACGGCCACATCCCTGGGGCCATGCAAACATCTGGGTAGATGATTCCAGCAGGCACTCAGTGGGTTGACCGGTGGGCGCTCTGATCCTGAGGCCCAGCCCAGGAATCCCCCAGAAAGCCCCCTTACCGGCTCTGTTGTGCCCTCATCTGCCCCAGACCCTGTGCCCAGACCCTCCTCTCTGGCAGCGCATGCAGCCCAGCCAGGCCCACCCCCCCAGAGATGGCCTGCACAGCACACTGCCACATGTGGTCTCAGGTAGGGCTCTGAGGGAGCACAAGGTCGGGGCACAGGTGGCCGCTGTGTGTTCCTCCCAGCACATCCTGCACACCATCTCCAGGCCCTGGTAGATCCCCAGCCATCCATCACCACCACCATGCCCAGGAGCCCGGCTGAGGAGCCCGGATGGGAAGGGCGGCAGCAGGTAAGAGCCGGGCCACTACCAGGAAGCACACCTGAAGAACACTTCCCGAGCACAGGGCTCAGCCCCCCTCCACCACTCTGTGCCTGGGTGAGACCCGAAGGCCCCACACTTGCGTCACAGAGCCAGTCACCCTCTCGCATCATCCTGACCATGCCCAGGTTCTGCCCACCTGGTCATAGTATTTGTTGATATACTTGTAGAGTTCGTGCAGGGCCACTCGCACCCCCAGGTCTCCAGAGTAGTTCTAGGGAGGAGAGACAAGAGGTTACAGAGATAGGGGGTGCTGCCAGCCACCAGAGGAGGCCCAGGACCCCAGGCAAGGGGAGTAGGGAAGAGGGGGCTGGGAGGTAGAGGAAGGAACAGGGCCCTGCATTGGGAAGCAGAGCCCCTCCACAGACAGGGGATGCCAGGCTAGACGTGCTAAGCTGGGGACAGGATAGGACCAAAGGGCCTCCTTGGTGGAGAGAGCCTGGATCTGTAGTTTCACCATGGCCTGGGGTCTCCACTGGGGCTCGGCCTCTCTCCCCCTCCAGGCTCCAGCTGGGACCCTCTGGCATCCCAGGCAATTGCAGAGCCAGGCAGAATAGGTGCTGCTCACAGGCTGTGACCCAGCATAGTTCTGCTGTGATCTCATTCAAGTCTTTCCTGAGGTCACACCCAGGTCCCTCCATGGGGACATCTCTAAACCTCAACCTCCTCTTCAGGACAATGGAGTTGATATCACCTAACTTGTAGAGCTTTAATGGGAATCAAATGAGAAGTAATCAAAGCCCCCACGCACGGCAACACCCCAAAACTGTAGCTGCTATTGTTATTGTGGTTGTGGTCATCATCATCGTGGTTTCAGATTTACATTGTTTATAAATTCCCCGGACTGGACTGTTTGGAGGCTGTTTTAGGAGTAGGTGGGGGCATGTCTATAGTGCCAAGGAAAGCAGAGCAGTAGGAAGACGTGGACAGGCTGACCCAGGCAGTCCTGGGGCTGAATCCCTGCCACCTCGCTGCCTTGGAACTATGGTCCACAGACCCCGAGGGGCTGCAGAGGGGCTGCAGACATCTAAACACCTGGCTGAGTCAGGCTCGGTGGCAGCTGCCAGGACAAGGCCCCTGCTGCTCTCTGATGAGACACTGGGAGCCCTGGTCTTTTACAGAGGCAGCGGGAACACTGTGCTGAGGCCCCCAGGGCTTCCCTGCAAAGGAGCAGCGTGAAGGGGGCAGGACCCTTGTGGCAGAAGGCCTATGCCCAACCCAAGAAGCAGAAGGAGGGCCATACCCGGGACAGCTCGGCCAGGATGGAGTTCATCTCTTGATCACTGGCGGGGATGGTCTGTCTGATGTCTGCATAGTACCTGCCAGAGATCATGGGTCCGGCAGCCGCTGGGGAAACAAACCCCTCTTCACCCCACCAGGCCCACCCCTGGGCCTCAGCTGTAAACACCCACCAATCCGTCCAGCCATTATCCCCCAGATGCAATCCCTTTCCCTCGTACCTTTCCACCATCCGTTTGTACCGGGGAATATCCCGAGCATACAGAAGTTTGTTGATGGGAGAGTCCTGGGTGCCAGCAGGTGAACAGTGAAAGGAAAAGAAGGATGAGAGCTCCTGTTAGGGTGACCAGCTGTCCCAATTTTCCCAGCACTGTTTCAGTTTTAAAACTAAGTCCCGAATTGCAGGAAACCTCCTCAGTCCCAGACAACCCGGATGGTTGGTCACCCCACCTCATTCCTTCTGTCACCCCTCCCCCAGTGTCCCATCTCTGCTGTCATCACCTTGAGCTTCCCCCCATCTCACTCCAAGGTCATCTCTCAGCTCCACGTGCCTCCACCCGGACCTGGCAGGGAACTGGCATGCAGGGTGGGAAGGGTGCAGTGCCGTGTGGAGCCCTAATATTGCTTCTCCAAGTGCTGTTCATTCCCCATGTAATCATTTTAAAAATCAGGAAACTAACCCCGAAATTTAATTAAATTGCCCCAGACCACCTCACTCCTGTGTGGCTGAGCTGGGATTTGAAGCAGGTCTCTCAGACCAGGGCCCACAATCTAACACAGCCAATATATCCTCTACCACCGAACCGGGCTCCAATCCCAGCTCTGTCCCAGTGGCTGTGGGCAGCACACTTCCATTCTCTGGACCTGCTGCCTCATCCTACAGCTGCTGGGAGGGTGAGGCAAGACTGCACTGCCGCCTGTGAGCAAGGGCGTGAGCGCTGGGCCTGAGGCAGGATGCCTGCTTCTCAGCAACTCTCCATGGGTGGCCCTTGGCATCCTGGTTTGCACTATTCCTGAGCTACCCAGGAAGCATCTGCAGTGCTGTTGGGAAGGGGAAGCAGTGTGAAGATCAGGCAGAAGAACCCAGCTACCATACAGCACACACCCTGGAGGTGACCCCTGGGTCCTGGTGTGGCTCTGTGGTTCTCAGCTCGCTATCGCAGGCAGAGTAATGAGCGCAGGCAGAGGAAAAATGGCTTACAAAAGACAGCACTACAGAGTGGAACTTTCCATCTTGTTTCCCCATGGAGAACTCTCACGAGGTCCCGCCCAGGGGTCGAGGCTAAGCAGAGTCCGTTATGCAGAGCCACGACAGCCCTGCCTGCTGGGTGCCTGAGCAGTCATAGTGGTGACCCCGTATCTGTCACAGGACTCTCTGGGTCCTGACCACTGTGACAACATACCTCCCCCTCTCTGTGCCACCAGGCAGCCCTGACCACCTCTCCTCCATGCTTCCCAGCTCCCCTGTCAGCACACCCCTCCTCGCCTGGCCCTCCCCTGGACTCTGCTCCCTGTACTGCACAGGCTGGCAGACACTTCCACTGCCCTTGGGAATCAAATCTCCGAGGCAGCCTGGAGCTGCTCTGCGATTGTAGAATCCATGGGCTCACCTCCTCCAAGTCTCAGCTCACCACCGCCAGAGGCCCGGGGTGCGTAAGGAACCCCTCCCTCTTCCTCACCCCCACATCCAACCCACAGCTTCTGCCTGCCCTGTACCCTCTAGTCCCAGCATGAACCTGGCCACCGCTCGTCCCAGGGACAACACAGCTTCCTCTCTGGACGCCAGGCTCCAGTCCATCCACTGCATGATTGCCAGGAGGCTCCACCTAACTCTCAGGTCTGACCACCCCCTTTGCCCTCAGGGTGAGCCCTTGCCAAGTGGCCCTGGCCTCCTGCCACACCGCCAGCACTCTTTGCTCCACTTAACCCTGTGAATCAGCACACGTGCCCCCTGCCCTTGCTCATCCCTGAAGGCTGAGGCACGGCCACCTCCTAGGGAGGCCAGGGACAAAGCCTGTCCCCGGGCCTGCGGTCAAAGGCCTCCTATATCCTCCTCCTTGACATCCTCAAGAAGGCCTGGAGTCTGTGCACCACAGCACTCTCCATCCCCGGCTACGCTGCCCCACCCACCTAGACCCTCCCGGTCCACCCCAGCCAGCTCACCCGGCCCAGCTTGTGGTCAGCCAGGGTGCAGGCATCCATGAAGGTCTGTGCAATGACCAGGAACACTGCATCCATGTTATCAGATGTCTGCACGTCGAACACAAACTGCGGGTTTTTTATGATATTGATCCAGAACCTCAGCGGCAAGCTGTGGGCGGGGCAGGTGTGGCCAGTGAGTGTGCTGGGGAGACAGGAGAGAAGACCCCGCACATGCTAGGCCCGCCCCGCCCCACGCCCACCTGTTGGTCTTCCATATATGGACGGTGTCCTGGTCTGAGATGCCATGCTGCTGGGCCTGCTCATCCAGCAGGTCAAAGAAGTATTTCACAGCGAGCGGCACGGGACGGCTGGTGCTGAGAATCACCTGGAACAGGTCATCCACAAACTTCTGCAGGGTGCCCTGCGGACGAGGGGAAGCACAAGAGATGCAGTCACCAAGGGGACCTCAGCCCAGCCCAGCCCAGCCCAGCCTCAGATGCCTCGTGACACCAGGCCTGTGCGAGCCCCATATACTCCCAAATCCCACTACCTGTCTCGTCCCTGCCCCCAGCCCCACCTTCATGGACAGCAGGCGGGTCAGGTAGATCTCAGGGATGGCCTTGGCTCGCTCCCGCTCCCCGCCCCGGAGGCTGCCCCTCCGAGGCCTGGGCGGCTCCGGCTCCTCGCTTGGCTTCACCAGGTGCCAGGGCCGGATGCCCCCCTCGTCCACATCCTCCAGCATTGGGGTCCCTGTGCCAAGACCTTACAGCTTGTCACCCCTCATCAGGTGCCCCCTGCCCTAGACCCCCGGGGTCCTGCCAAAACCTGGGAGTGGGGGCACCTGGTTAAGGGCTTCTCTGGGTGGAAGGGAAGTAGACACAAGCCCACCCTGAAGTCCAGAGGACCTTACCCCGTTACTGGAGACTGGGCAAAGCAAGGGTAGAGGACTGCGATGGCAGGGGTGGGGCGGGGGGGAGGGTAAGTACTCACTCTCTCCAGGGACGTAATCCTGGCTTTCCCGGAGGACATGCTTGGTGAGGCAGGGGACGAGGGCCACAGTTGCTCCGTCTGGGACCTGTGGACCACAGTTGGTGACCCCTCCACCAGCCCACCCCACCACAGCCTTCCCCCAGTTCCCACCCCTCCCACCTTGTAATGCTGCAGGGTGTTCAGGCGCCTCCACAGACCCTGGACCTCAGAAGTCACGTCCTCGTCAGAAAGAATGAGATGCCCGGCCACCCCAGACCGCCATTCTGCAAGGACAAGGTGGGCTTGGTCCAGGGCTTTCAGAATACCCTCCCTGCATTGGAACCTGTCCCCTCTTCTACAAGGACACTGGCCCCTCCATCAGGGGCAACCTCACCCAACTTCTCTGAAGTCCAGAAACAGGGGCCCCTCACCAGGTGACAGGTTGTCCCTGTAGAGGTGTTCCAGAGCCCACCTCCCCTGGGTGATAAGCTGACCCCGCAGAGCTGGTTTAGGGCCAGCCTAGCCCTGAGGGTCCCCAGACCACCCTTCCCCTCTGCCCTCACCGACGTCCAGGGTGCGGGGGTCTGGCCGCTGGGTAAGAGGCACTCCTTTATAAAGCTGGTCCAACATCTTTTCCTTGGCCTGGGAGATGGTGTCACAGTCCAGGACCTTCACAGGCACGCCCTGGGCTTCTCCCGCTCCAGGCCCCACAGCCAGTAGTGCATTCAAGGTCTATGCACGATACGTGGGAGCAGTCAGGGCTCATGCCACATGTGGGATGACCAAGATGCAAGGCCAAGGCCAGGGACAACCCATAAGGAAGCCACTGCCTCTGACCTCCAAGCACCAAACAATCACTCCTCCTTGTCTCTTCACCCGCCTGCCTCCCCAGGGACAGCAGCTCCCTCCACTCTGTGGCCCCAGCACCTGGCACAGAGCACTAGTGTCTGCTGGGTGAATGGCAGAAAAAATGGGAGAGCACAAGTCCCTCTGAACTCTGCTCCTCAGGCTCCCGGCGCAGACAGGCTGAGGCACCTGAGGAAGCCCGCATAAGAAGTGGGGTCTCCACTAGCCAGAGGAGCAGGCCTGGCGGAGCCTGAATGGGATTTTCCCAAAGGACCTCCACGTGGGCCACGAAGGGGAAAGTTTCCCAGAGGGAAACAATGGGCAGGTCTGCCAGGGTGACTCCCAGCTTGGTGGGCACAACCATGCCCCTGGCAGGATGCTAAGACCATGATCAGGCAGACACTCAGGCCCTGACACAGCAAGGACCCGGACGGGCCCCGGGCAGGGTTGGCTGCTCCCTAGACTCTGGATGTGGCCATCCTGACCCCACCCCAAACCTGGGGAACCTCTGAGGTCCTGTCTTCAAGATCTGGTCCTCAAGCCTCTATCCTGCAGCCAGCTGGAGGTTAGGCTGGCTCAAACCAGATGCAGACACCCACACAATCATACGTAGTCACCCTCCTCACCTTCATGGGAGACTGACTCACCAGCAGGTTCTCTCCCTCCCCCTCCCCCTCCCCCTCCCCCCTCCCCCTCCCCCCCTCCCTCCCCCCTCTCCCCCCCTCACCAGGGGACGGTACTCCACGTCCTCTCGGAGCAGGCGGTTGTCATTCAGGGTGTATTTGGCTTTGCCAGTCACGCTGTCTACCGGCCCCTTGTCCACTTGATGCTTAATTCCACGGAAAAGCATGTACAGAGGCTCCCCTACCGAGTCCTGGGAGAGTGGCGGGCAGGTAGGACACCCGGGGCAGGGGACAAGCATGGGATGGAGGTGCTGGGGGAGGGGACAGGATGCTGGCCGCAGAAGGCTTAAGGTGGCTGAGGACATACTGGGCAGGGGTGCCCAAGCTGTGCTGGGACAAGAAGCTGTGTGGTTCAGAGTCCTGACTCTCCCTGGAGGGGAGCCCCACCCACCTCTGCCTCACTCACCCTCACGAAGGTGTAGAGGCAGATAGACATCCAGTTGGTGAGCAGCTTCTCCACCACGGTCTCTGTCCTGGGATGACAGGAAAGAGCGGGCAGAGTCAGCAGGTGGGGACCCAGGGCTTTCTATTCTTCAGACCCCAGGCCCCAGAAGGCCTGACCCAGGTCTTGGCTCCAGCTGTCCACAGCCACCTGGCCCCCGTAGCGTCTTACGGGCATACAGACCTGCGCAGCATCAGCTTGGGGTTCTTGGCCACGTACTGGGCCACCAGGTCACTGAGCAGGGTGCGCAGGATGTCAGTGAAGTACTCAAGCTTCCCGTGCAGTGCCACGGTGAGCAGAGATGCCACGTAGGCGCGGTCCCGAGCTGAGAAGGTGCGCTGGCTCTCCAGGGTGTGGATGAACTGGCGCCAGGGAGAGGGGATGGGTGGGTGGGGAGGGCAGATTCAGAAACGGAGGGACTGAGAAGGGATGGGGCTGGAGGGTAGGGGGACCCCCTCCCCACCCCTGGAGGGCCCAGATAGGGGGTGGGGCCGGCACCTTGATGAGGAAGAGCTTGCTGTTAAGCAGGTTGGAAAGCTGCCCCAGCCCTTGTTCCACAGTGGGTCGCCTGCTCTCAGGCACGCCCAAGTCCCGGTGCAAGGGTGACTCCTGGTGCCCAGGGAAGAAGACCCTCTCGGCATACACCTTGTAGTCGAGGAAGGGGATGCCGCTGCCCAGAAGGTCACTGGTAAGATCGGTCATCTCGGTCATAAGGTCTGTTGAGCAGAAGAAGCCAGGTTTGGGCGCAGATCCCAAGGTGATGGGAGCAGGCTTGGGCAGAGCCCTGGAGCGTGGGGTCTTCGCAGCCTCACCTGTGAACTCCTTCTTGCAGCGGTCCCGCACGCTGCTCTCCAGATTCTCCAGCTGGATCTGCACCTTCTTATAGTCCCTCAGAGCCTGCTTGCTCTTCCTCCTGCTCAGCACCAAGGTCAGGGCAGGGAAGGCCAGAGGAGGCCCGAGCCCTTGCTGGGTCCCACCGGGCCCAGGCCTGCCCAGGCCAGCACAGTCTAACCCTGCCATGCCCAGCCAAGCCAGGACCTAGTCAGAATAATTCAGCCTGTCCCATCCCAGGCAAGTCACGCCCACCCACGACGCATCTAGCCCAAGGATCAGCAAACTATAACACGGCCAAATCTGGCCCCTGGCCTGTTTTTGTAAATAAAGATTTGTTGGAACACAGCCATGCTCATGTGTTTATATGTTGTCCGTGGCTGCCGCTGGGCTATAATAGCGGAGCTGAGTCACTGCCACCCAGACAGCCTGGCCCACAAAGCCTGAAATAGTTACTCTCCTGCCCTTTATAGGAAGTGTTTGCCTATCCCTGGTCTAGTCTACCCCTTCCCAATCCAGCCACACCTACTACCTGCCCAACCCAGCCACATCTGGCTGCACCCACCTGTACATGAGGACAATGATGATGACACCCAGAGCCAGAAGAGAGGTGCCCACCCCCAAGCCCACCTGGGCTGCCATGGGGAAAGCCACAGGGCTCTCGCCATCGTACTGCACGTGGCCCAAGGAGAAGCGTAGGTTCCCCATCTGCACCTGCACAGGGAGCCACATGTGAGCAAGAGGTCAGCACACGCCCGATGCCTGCCCCAGCCCAGAGCCTGCCCACTGACCGTGAACTCAGGCAAAGCATCAGGCACCTCCCGGAGGGCATGGTGCCGTGGTAGGGGCTGCTCCACGGGGGGCTCGCAGTACAGGTGGTGCCGGGTCAGCGTCTTCACCATGCAGGGGCCGTCCCCTATCATGGCCACCACCTCCTCCTTGGACATTGCAAGGTCCAGATTCTCCCCCTGGAACATGGGGTCACTGATTGATCATTCAGAACTCTTCCTTGAGGGGAGGAGCTGATGGCCACTCAGATCCTATCTCCCCAAATGTGAGACGGATGGTCCTGAGACCCACCCCCAGGAGCAGGGCTGATGGTGCCTCAGCACCTCTTGTCCTGCACATGGGGTGACAGCCCCATGGATGTTTCCCAAGCTGCCCCCTGATCCTTTTCTGCCCCTCCCGATCCTTCTTCCTTGAGTCTTAACTTCTCCGGAGCTAAAAATCTGGAGAATATAAAGCTGTCCCCAGATCCTACGCAGTGACCTTACAAAGCAGAGCCCCTGCTACTGCGTGTGTCAGTACACACGCCAAGTATGTGTCCACATGAGACAGCCTGCCAAATGGGCATCAGCCCAGGCGCCTATTGTGTACCTCGCCGCCACTGCGTGTGCCAAACTATTTACATATCGTTATTCAGACACCTGCCATAGGGTATGTCAGGACCCAGACCACAGGACCTAAGCCCCGGCCAGGTGTGTCTGGCTAGGCACCCTGCCGCCAGCCCCCTCAGCACTCGCCATGTCCATCCACTGGCCCTTACTTTGCAGTCATGCCCCCTGTGCCACACACAGCAGTACCATCCGGCAAAGTGAAGGGTCTTGGGGCCCTGCCAGATCCCACTAGGAGCAGTACCTCCACAGAGAGCACACTCCCAGGCTTGTGCCGGAATGGTGCGGTGGGGTCCTCGGGGTTGAGCGGCTGCAGAGTGGGGTCGGCCTCATAGGAGAAGGGTGTGGGGTTCAGTGTTGCAAAGTCAAAGACCAGGTTTTCAAGGATGAATTCCACACGGACCCAGGGGTCCTCAGGCAGGCCTGGGAGGGCCGGCGTGCGGCACGTGATGAGCTGGGAGGAGTTCACGTGGCAAGGCTCCTCAAACTAGGGCAGAGGGAGGGAGGACAGGGAGGGCCTGCTGAGGGTGCACAAGGGGGGCGTCCAGCAAAGATGGGGACATAGCCTCCACTGGTACCCGCCACCCACAGCTGTCTAGGGGTGGGGGAGGGATGAGGGGCAAGGTGGGCGATGGCTAGCCCAGTGCAGGCAGGGGATGCCCTTGGGGCTCCTACGTGCAGGCCGCCACAGGAGGCTCCGGGGGAGCACGCCGTCTCTGGGATCACGCGGTGCCTCCACCCAAGCCCCTGGCCTGGTCCTGGCGCTCTCGTGGCCACAGTCACTCGGATTCTTGGTGTCTGCACCACGTCCAAATTCTGGCCACGGACCCATATCTCACGTCCTCCACTGAAAACACAGCCCATGAGCCACTTATGGCTTATGTGAACAAGGCTTTAAAGCACAGCCCAGTCCCTGATGTTAGGTCAGCTCCAACCCAAAGCCCCACGGCCCCTCTCCCCACCAGCAGCATAGGAGTCGAAGCCCCCCACATAGAGCCCTACAAACCCCCATATACTGGAGCTGCAAAGACCTCCCAATCGCATGCCATGCAGCCATGCCCTCGGCCCAGCACCTGAGGAAGCTCTTGGCGGGGCCAGCAGAGGTGACATTGGGATCTGATGTGTACTCGAACTGGCTGTGATGAAGCCTCCGCTCAGCAGCCCCAAACCACACAGCCACGGGGAGTGTGGCAGGCGTGGGGTGTGGGCTGGTCTCACACCGCAGTTGCTCCGCCTGCTGCTCCAGCAGCCTGAGAAGGGAGGGAGAAGTGGCAGGCAGGCCCGACTGGGCCAGAGGGGCACAGGAAGGGGAAAGGGGTGATTCCAGGACACGGGACCCACTCGGGCCACAGCTCACTTTCCCCTTCAGTGCTGACTGCAGTCTCCACAAGTGACCCTGGAGGCTGCACTCCCAAGAAAGCCCCAGCTTCGAGAGGGGCTGGCCACTTTTTGATGGAGCAGACTTGGCCCTCTCTCCATTTCTGCTCTCCCTAGTATCCCACCCCTCCATCTTCTCCCCGGAGCTCAAGGATTTTTGCAGAATGAGGAAGCGTCCCTCACAGGTGACAAGGCTGGTCTCCAACTACCACTCGGATGTCCTCCAGCCGCCCGGTCAGAAGCTTGGAGCCATGCAGGGTGAGGTTGGTGCCCCCGGCTCTGGGGCCTCGGGCCGGGAAGATGGAATGCACCTTTGGGTCCTGTGGGAAGGGGACAGGGAGAAACAGACAGGCATCAGGCCAAGAACAGGGAGGCAGGGGGAGCAGACAAGGAGGCCCTGGGGTGGGGAGCCCCAGGGAGGCGAACCAATGGGCTGGGAGGAGCCACCTAAGGGGGTGGCCCATGGGTAGCTGGTGGGGACTCAACAGTCAGGCACCTGGTAGGCAAAGTCATGCTCTGAGACGCCGCGTCCTCTTCCTGGCACCTCCACCGTCACAGCGCCTGCCATCTCCTCCCCGCTGGCCCCAGTGATACACACAAGGCTGTGGGCACAGGGCAAGCTGGGGTGCTGGGCCACACTAAGGGCCCTTCAAACTGACCCGGCCGCCCCCTCCCTGCCCCACTACATCACGTGTTCTCCCTGGCTCCCAAGATTGACAGAGATCCTCTTGCTTTGGAAGGAATTCCTTAATGACTCACCAGGAGGCTTTGGCCTCTGAGAATTAATATCTGTGGTTCAATCATTCAAGTCCACTCCCAGAGGCCCCTGACAAGGAGAATTTCTCTCTCTGTGGGGCACCAGCCCTGGTAAGGCTGGTGGCAGGGGTGGGTTGCTGAGCTAATGAGTGGGCCTAACCGGCCACCATCACCGTGGGCACAGCACCAGTTACAAGGTGGTGGAAACTTGATTTCCTCATGAAAAAACGTTCCCGAAAGCCTCTAGTCAGGTCTGGGGATGGACGTGAAGGGAAAGTGAGCAATCTAAGAAATGCTGGTTCTTAGCCAGGAAACAGAAGCTTGGGGCAAATTAATCTCCAGAATGTGAAGCCTGCAGTGGTTCGACTCTTTGTGACATTGTCACGGTCACTGCAAACACCCCCAGAAAACAGAACAAGCGAAGTGTGAACTACCCGGGAGAGGCTTCAGCTGGAATGTATTTTAATCACTTTATAAATCAGTTCAGAAAGTACTTTAGTCTCACGGTTCTAGAATCATTAACACTCACCTAAAGTTCTCAGTCATAATACATTCAGGGGGAAACAACATGCTCTAGCAGAGTCTTGTTGAAAATAAGACTGCAGGGTACTTGCCTGGTGGTGCAGTGGTTAAGAATCTGCCTGCCAATGCCGGGGACATGGGTTCAAGCCCTCGTCCGGGAAGATCCCACATGCCACAGAGCAACTAAGCCTGTACTGAGCCTGCACTCTAGAGCCCGCATGCCACAACTACTGAAGCCCACGCGCCTAGAGCCCAAGCTCCGCAACAAGAGAAGCCACCGCAATGAGAAGCCCGCGCACCGCAACAAAGAGTAGCCCCCGCTCGCCGCAACTAGAGAAAGCCTGCACGTAGCAACAAAGACCCAACACAGCCAAAAATAAATAAATAAATACATTTTTTAAAAGAAAGAAAATAAGACTGTGGGACCCCAACACGGGCCTACAGATCCAGACCTCTGCAGGAAGTGGAGGGAGGTGGTCTAAGGACCTGCTCTGGGGGGTTTTGAACCAACTCTCCAGGTAACCCTGACATTCGGCGGGTTGGAGACCTGCTGCTTGTGGATGTCTCCTTCGCTGTGTTCTGCGTGTGCACATTTGGGACCCTGCAACTGCCAGCCTTGTAAGCCACAAGCCCTGGGAAAGTGGGAGGGGTGCCAGGGACTGGACAGAGGGGCCTGACACTCAGCAGGTGTGTCATAAGTCTATCCCCGTGAGGAGCCTGCCCAGGGCAGTGCTTGGGGAAGAAGGGTCAGCAGGTGGGAAGGTCAGCCGCAGAGCACAGCTGTCTGGGATCCAAGGAGCCTGCTACCACAACTATGCCCGTGGTCACTTGGAAAGCCGGGTGAGCACACCTAGGCAGTGCCAGGAAGCAGAGCTGCCTGTCAGCTCTGAGCAGTGACTAGACCCAGGCCAGAAACCTGCAGGTCTGTGCACAAAGCCAAGGCCTTGATAGTAACCCCAGCCCTGAGACACTGTGATCAGAACCAAGGAAAGGGGGAGGGGGAGGGCAGACGAGTAGTGGGTGGATGGCCCTAAGCAGGAAAGCCAGCTGTGAAGCCCGCGGGGTGCCCCCTGCTCCTGTCAGTCCAGCCCACTCACCTGCTGGACACCTCGTACTCCTGAGCGTCCACAGCACAGGGCACTCCAGCCACCCTGACCGTGTCCTGCACGTCCTGCACGTGTTGGCCCAGGTTGGAGCCCCTGATGGTGACACGGGTGCCTCCGTCTACAGGCCCAGTCAGTGGCTCCACCTGTTCCAGGACAAGGATGGCTCACCTCCACGCACCTGTTGACCTTTGGCAGCCTGGAGAGACAGCCCCAGCCTCCCACCTTTTGGGACACTGAACCCATAGCACCCCGAACCCCTTGAAGGGATGCTCCAGCATTTCAACACACCGAGTGGATGAGGGGTGCTGGGCACTGGGTGACCACAGCCTCAGCCTCGCCACAGGCCTCCTGGGCCACGCAGCGTGGATGCTTCCCCTTGCACCACACACAGCCGTACTGGGGCATGGCAGTTTGGCAGCGGCTGCAGTCCTCGTGTCCCACGGAACAATCATACAGCACCACTGGGGGCAGAGAGACGAATGTGAGAGGCAGGCCAGGAAGAGCCCTGTTGCCACCAGCCAGTCCCAGCAGCCCCGGGTCACTCACCGTGCAGCCCATCCACACTGTCCACACGCAGATGGCCAGCCCGACGCAGAAACAGCCCCACGCGGAGCTCTGGCTGTAGAGCCTCATAGCTGAGCTGGAGAAATGGGAGTGGGGTCAGAGCCCAGGGTTAGGGGAGGCGTCAGGCCTGGGGAGACGGTGGTCAGAGAAAGGACCAAAATGACTCATGGGAACACAAAGCCAGAGGCCAGAGCTGGGATACAGGACCCCATGGGGCACAAGGTCAGAGGTCAGAGCTGGGGTACTAGGACTCCCTCGGGGTCACTCAGTCAGAGAATGGGCTGGGATGAGTGCGGTGCAGCCAGCTAAGCTTGGTAGCCAGCCTGTGGCTAGTGCGCCCTTGCCCACCCAGGACTCGGGATCTGTACCTGGTGCTGCTGGCAGGTGACATGGCACCGGGTATCTGGAGGCAGCTCGCATTCGACCCGGGCCTCAACCACCACCTCGTGGCCCTCCAGCTCCATCACACACTCATGGTCGCCTGGGCTGTCCTGGGGACAGAGGACACAGCTACGGGGGCAGCTTCAGAAGCCAGGCCTGGTGAGCCCCACAGGGCCCCAGCACAGTCCCCGGGTTGGGACTGAGACCTGAGGCCGTGCCCTCCCCTGCTCCCCGGGACTCGCGCATAGTTTGCCAACAGCCAAGGAGGCCACAGCAACAGCTGCAAAGAGGACACACTCACCTGGAAGAGGCGCAGGTTCCTGCCCAGCAGTCGCACTTCTCGCTGCACGTGGACCGGCATCAGGCTGGAGCCCTGCACACTCTCCACACAAGGGCAGGAGCCTGCCCCCAAGGTCATCTCCTCCTGCAGGCACCAAGCGCCAGGCAGTCTATGGAGCCCACCTGCCGCCTCATCACTTTCCCAGGCACAACCCCGGGGCCAGGCCAGCGTGAGGCAGCGGACGCCCCCCTCCCCTCCATCCTTCCCCTGCAGAATCGCAAGGTGGCCAAGAGGCTGCATCTGTCCCGATCCCCTCCCCTGAGGCCTCCTTCCTGGGCCGGGTCTCACCAGCTCCCAGAGCCCAGGGGTGTCGTACTGGTAGTCAAGGCTGGACAGGAGGATGAGGGGGGCGGGAGGGCCCTCGTGCTCAGCAGAGTCTCCATCACCTGAGAGGAGGGTGGAAGTGGAGAAGGCGGGCGTGTCACCCCCTGTCCACTCATCCGCCTCGGGCAGCTCGCCGCCTTCTCTCATGAGCCAGTCCAGAGCAGGCTTCGTGGAGCCAGCGGCCCCTGGGAAAGTGGTGGCGGGAGCCGTGCTGGGGGGCTGGTCCAGGGGTACCGCAGAGGGGAGAGCCTCGGGGCCAGGCTCTGCAAGGGCGGGGGGCAGTGCTGCTGCATCTGAGGGCGATGGGTGGGAGGCCAAGAGGTCCTCAGCGGTGGCCATGGGTCCGAAGGCTGTAGGGGCAGGGACAGCGGTTCCAGGCCTCTGGCGGGGGCTGGGAGGAGGAGGGGCCTCGTGGAGAGGTGAGCCCGTGGAAGCCGAGGCAGGTGTGGGGCCGGGACCTGCCCACGGCCCCCGGGGGCTGAGCAGGGAAGGCCTGGCCCCGGGGGGGACATCCAAGGCTGTGGCTGTGGAAGGAGTGTCCACAGGAAGGGCGTCAGGAGTCAGGGCGACCGTGGCCCTGGGGGCTGTGGGTGGGAAGGAGGTGGGTGCGTCTCTTGCAGGAGGGGCTGGGGAGAGGGGCGGGCTCTGAAGGGGGAGGCAGAGAAAGACAGGAAGGGCCACTCAGCAGGCAGGTGCGGGAGCGGGCAGCAGGCAGGCAAAGGGTGTGTTAAGAGAAAAGGAGACCAAGGAAAAGAGAAAGAAAAACAGCCCATTAATTCTCCAGAGGGGAAGGGGAGGGCGCGCTCTAGGGGCGTCTATGGCATCTGTGCCAAGGTGGGGCACGAGGCCAGACCTCCCCTCCTCTCAGCTACAAACGTCCTCTCCCGAAACAGGTGGGACGTTGACAGCCGTCCTCCAGTGAGTCCGTCACACACAGCAACTCAGGTGCTCACGACAGAGCACCCGGGGCAGGCAGACACACAGACCCCAGGCCATGAGAGAAACCCTCACAATGGGGAGCCCGAACCCCCCCTGGGGCCCGGTCAGGAGTTGGGCTCACCTGTCGGCTGACCACCATGGGCCCAGCATCACATAAGGCCTTGTGCGTGCACAGGTGCTGCCAGACGCACCAGTTACACCCCCAGAGGCTTCTCACGCAGGCCTGGCACCTGCACAGAGCACAGCCATGGGGTGCGGATCGCCACAGGGCAGCCCAGGGGCTGGGGGTCGGGGTGAGGAACTCACTGTGCAGACGGGCGGAGCAAGGTGACGGCCATGCAGTCATAGAAGGAGAGGGAAGCCTCGGCAATCACGACGGTGCCAAACCTGAGCTCCAGGCTCACGGA